>NC_138311.1:37837500-38180000 GCF_965601325.2 Salmo salar
CTGTGTTCTCCACCATCCCGGAAGAACTGGGGGTTGCCCAGGCCCTATGGAAAGCCCTCAATCAAACTGGCCACTTAGTATCAGAAGTGCCGAGACGTGTGGACATAGACTGTAGTGCTGAAACGTGTCTGAATATCTGCTTCATTAGTGTTGCACTGTTGCTGGCTCTCAGCTGGGCCTACAGGGAGAGAAGTGGAGAGGGGATAGGCTGCCTTGGCTTAGACAGGGCTACTGTAGAAGAGAGAGGGAGAGAGGGGGGGGAAAAGAGAAAGAGAGAGATAGACAGAGGGAGGGGGAACAGACAGAGAGAGGACAAGTCTTCCCCCTAGATACTTTCTACACATTCCATCTTTCTACCTCCATTTCTCTCACTCTCCTTCCATCTCTCTTCAAATCTCTCTCTCGCTCTCTCTCTCGCTCGCTCTCTCGCTCTCTCTACCGATGCAATACATTTAATAAATACCAATGCCACTCTATATGTCCAAATAGAAAACAAATGTTAGAGTAATTGATTGCATCTCAGAAGAATAAATAAATACCACAGTCAGCGTAAAGGAAACAAAATGAAATGCAAATTGAAATATGAAGGAGAGGTATAAAAAGCAACGAGAGACTGATTAGCTAAAGCTGAGGCTCAATTTAGCTTTTAATATTTTGTCACGGCTACCACTGCTGCTCAATTACCAGAAAAGATGCATCCTGGGAAGAACACAACTCAACAGTGTTAACAATGTGTGTGTGTGTGTGTGTGTGTGTGTGTGCGTGTTAATGTGGTGCTGGTATTGCAGAGATCTGGATTGCTCATTTACACATAATCAAGCAACAGCAGGTGTTGGTTTTAATAGGCGTTGGAAGCGTATTGGACATAGATCTCCAGTATGTATCAGGGGGCTAGGCTCAGCCTGTCTGGTGTAACTCTCCTGTCTTATTCGGTGTCCTGTGTGATCTTAAGTATGTTCCCTTTAATTCTCCCATCTCTCTCTCTCTCTCTCTCCCGGAGGACCTGAGCCATAGGACCATGCTTCAGGACTACATGGCCTGACGACTCCTGGCTCTCCTCGTCCACAGTCCACCTGGTTGTGCTGCTGATTCAGTTTCTGCTGTTCTGCCTGCGGCTATGGAACCCTGAACTGTCCATCGGACGTGCTACCGTGTCCCTGACCTACTGTTTTTGACCCTCTCTCTCTCCCTCTCCCTCTCTCTTCCTCTCTACAGCATTTGCTGTGTTGACCTCTGAATGCTTGGCTATGAAAAGCCAACTGACATTTACTCCTGAGGTGCTGACCTGTTGCACCCACTACAATCACTGTGAATATTATTTGACCGTGCTGGTCATCTATGAACATCTTGAAGAACAATCTGGCTTTAATGGCCATGTACTCTTATAATCTCCCCCCGCCACCCCTCAGAGCCTGGTTCTTCTCTAGGTTTCTTCCTAGGTTCCTGCCTTTCTAGGGAGTTTTTCCTAGCCGCCGTGCTTTTAAAAAAAAACTGCATTGTTGGTTAGGGGCTTGTAAGTAAACATTCCATTGTAAGGTCTACATCTGTTGTATTCGGCGCATGTGACTAATATAATTTGATTCGATTTGACACACTCACACACACACAAATGCTGCAGATTGTCTTGTTTGTGTCCAAGGTCCTCAGTGTGTGTGTGTGTGTGTGTGTGTGTGTGTGTCTGTCCTGTTGTCGTCCTCCTCTCCCACTCTCTGCTCTATACTCCATAGCCTCAGGCCAGGCTAGTCTGGCCCCTCAGATCTTTTCGTCCCCTTTTAACTTTCCCTCTGACATGTCAGTCAATGGTTTTAGTGTGTTCTCTTCTCAAACACAATCTACACACCACACACCCAAACCACACACACCACTCACCACAGACCACATAGTGAATAGGGCTGTGACGATACAAGTATCGCAATATTTTTATCCATTAAAAAAATTGAAAAAACATGACGCAGACCAAACTCTTTGGTCCTTTAAAAACCTGTTGTATGTAAAATATTACTTGCTATGGCTTTGAATAGAAATAAATGTGACTCTGAATGACAACATGTTTCCAACATTAAGGCTGTTTTCTTAAAGAAGTTAAATAATGCGTCGTGTTTTGTTTCCTTGTTACGATACTAATGAGTATTGCCATACTGATATCGTCCCAGCCCTAATAGTGAAGTGTAGGAGCTCACTGTCTGTCTGTCCGCCTGTATGTCTCTATGTATAACTAATCATTATTAGCTTGGATGATGATGCAGTTTGGACTCACACTAGATATACATTGTTTGAGTTAGTCGTAATTCAAAGGATGAAAGCACTAAGACAAGGATTGATTGTGATATATGCCCATTTAACAAATGCTTTTGTCCAACGCGACTACAGTCAGGCGTGCATACATTTTCATACGGGTGGTTCCAGTGGGAATCGAATCCCTAATCGTGACATTGCGACCAACTGAGCCACAGAGGAATCTCTGCACCTTGAACCTCCTATAAAGTACGTAGCTTTTTAAAGACAGGTGGCTGGTTGGTTGGCCATATGTGTGCCTGGCAGCAAATCAAAATCAAATCAAATTTATTCATATAGCCCTTCTTACATCAGCTGATATCTCAAAGTGCTGTACAGAAACCCAGCCTAAAACCCCAAACAGCAAGCAATGCAGGTGTAGAAGCACGGTGGCTAGGAAAAACTCCCTAGAAAGGCCAAAACCTAGGAAGAAACCTAGAGAGGGGTGGCCATGAGGGGTGGCCAGTCCTCTTCTGGCTGTGCCGGGTGGAGATTATAACAGCACAGTCAGGCCATAGGAGTCGTGACTGACCCTCTCCTGTCTCTTTAGTTTATGGCTACATCCCAAATGGCACCCTTTATAGTGCGTTACTTTGGACCAGGGCCTATGGGGAAACCCATAGGGTTCTGGTCAAAAAGTATTGCACTATGTAGGGAACAGGGTGCCGTTTGGGACACAGGCTATCCCCTCTCCCCCTGGCTGCGTTCAGCAGCAGCTGGATGCCCAGCTACCTGGCCAACAGAAGAAGGGAGAAAAACATAAATACAACCAAATACTTATTATACATTCTAAAGACGGAATCTCTTTTCTCTTTTTCTTTACTTTTTTGTTTTGCTGTTGAATTTTTTTCTCCTCCTAATAATAATGATGCAACTGGGAGATATCAACAATCGAGCGAAAAACCTTGTTATGTTTCCAATTATTTTCCTCTTGTTTTCTTTCTTTCTTTCTTTCTTTCTTTCTTTCTTTCTTTCTTTCTTTCTTTCTTTCTTTCTTTCTTTCTTTCTTTCTTTCTTTCTTTCTTTCTTTCTTTCTTTCTGTCTGTCTGTCTGTCTGTCTGTCTGTCTGTCTGTCTGTCTGTCTGTCTGTCTGTCTGTCTGTCTGTCTGTCTGTCTGTCTGTCTGTCTGTCTGTCTGTCTGTCTGTCCCAACCAACCAACCAACCAACCAACCAACCAACCAACCAACCAACCAACCAACCAACCAACCAACCAGTGAACATATCGTGAAGAAGAGATGAGTGGCTTCTTGGAGGCTACTTAGGGGTCTCAGGTAAGCCAAGGAATGTATTTAACTACTTCCAAAATGGCACCCTACTCCTTGTACATGTTTCCATAGTAGCTAGGTGAGAAGACCATTAGATGGAGCATGCATCCCAAATGGCACCCTATTCAGTGCACTACTTATGACTGGTTAAAGTAGTGCACTAAATAGGGAACAGGGTGCCATTTGGGGTACAGCCTCTGTCTAATGGTCTACTCACCTAGCTACTGTGGACACACACGTACGCACACACACACACTCCCTCTGAATGCTGGTGGTTCACTTGGCCCCTCAACATGCCCCTGCCTGGGGTTTACAGAGCAGCCGGCCTCCCTGTCGTGCTGCCCACACCACATCAGGCATGGTACTACTCTTCCTCCCTCTCAACACATTCAGCTCAGAATTCAAACTGAGTGATGCATGCATGCACAAACGCACAAACACACACATCAGACACGCATGCAAGCAAGAACCCACCCACACTTGTGTACACACATACAACAGGAACGCAAGTACACACACATGCATTTTTTGACCTGCGACAGAGCACACCCCAAGAGCACGTCTAAAATGATATCTTATTCCCTACATAGTCCACTACTTTTGACTAGAGGCCTATGGCCTATAGGGATTAGGGTGCCATTTGAGACACAGCCTGTATTTGTTATATCTGATATGCCCTGCTGCTGCTGTTCTTATTCCTACATGAGCATCTAAGGATCATCACCAAGTTAATCTATAGAGCCAGAGGTGGATGATGTGGTCAACATGGGACAAGTGAGCCAATTTGATGTATCACACACATCACTACAGTGCTATGTGCACTATATGCTACTCAGCAGAAACTTTTCCCCCAGTGCCTTGCAGTTCAGTGAGTTCATGTCTATATTTTCATTATGTGCATGTGATCCCTGCTGGAACTGAACCCACAACCTTGACATTTGATCAACTTAGTCACACATGACCTAGATGTGTGATCTCTCTGCCTCACATGATGGAGCAGGTAGAACAAGTGGGGGGTTTTATAAGAGCTCTCCTCTCCTCCCCTTCCTCTCCTACCCTACCCTCCCCTTCCTCTCCTCTCCTCTCTTCTCCTCTCCTCTATTTCCTAAATGAAGTGCAAGGTGAAGGTGAATGATTTGTATGCTTCAACAAGCAAAATACTGACATAGCGTCACACTTAGACTGTAATGAATTTGATTAATTCCACATCAACATAGTATGCCTTAATGATAGTACTACAGTCTGGCTATTTTGTATTTTTACCTCCACATTTGTCTCATTATATCTTATTTTATCCATGACACATACTACATGCCATTTAGCGACTTGCATTGTAGTAAGTGTGTGCATTCATACATTAGTATGTCTATGTGACCAGACAACCATGTTGGTCTGTCTTCCCTTAACCTTTTACTGTAGTAGGCTAAATCAAGGTCACACAGAGTGATTATTGCTAGTCTTAAACAAATCTACTTTGAAACAAAAGTATACACCAAACACACATGGTTATAGGCTTAAAAAGAAGACATGTACCATGTCAGATATACACTCTTAGAAAAAAAGGGGTTAACTAGAAAGGGTTCTTCATCTGTCCCCATTGGGGAAACCTTTGAAAACCCTTGAATGTTCCAGGTAGAACCCTTTTGGTTCCAAGTAGAACCGTTTTGGGCTCCACATAGAGGTTTCTACATGAACTTCTTTGGGATCTGGGGGCAGTATTGAGTAGCTTGGATGAATAAGGTGCCCAGAGTAAACTGCCTGCTACTCAGAAGCTAGAATATGCATATAATTAGTAGATTTGGATAGGAAACACTCTGAAGTTTCTAAAACTGTTTGTGAGTATAACAGAGCTCATATGGCAGGCAAAAACCTGAGAACAAATCCAACCAGGAAGTGGGAAATCTGAGGTTTGTAGTTTTTCAAGTGATTGCCTATCCAATATACAGCGTCTGTGGGGTCATATTGCACTTCCTAAGGCTTCCACTAGATGTCAACAGTCTATAGAACATGTTTCAGGCTTCTACTGTGAAGGGGGAGAGAATAAGAGCTGTTTGTATCAGGGGTCTGGCAGAATGTCATGAGCTAAATCACGCACACAGCCGTGAGCGTGAGCTGCGTTCCCTTTCATTTCTAAAGACAAAGGAATTGTCCGGTTTGAATATTATTGAAGATTTATGATAAAAACATCCTAAAGATTGATTCTATACATCGTTTGACATGTTTCTACAAACTGTAATCCAACTTTTTTGACTTTCCGTCTGGACTTAGTGCCTGCGCATTTGGAATAGTGAACTGAACGCGCAAACAAAAAGGAGGTATTTGGACATAAAGATTAACTTTATCGAACAAAACGAACATTTATTGTGGAACTGGGATTCCTGGGAGTGCATAACGATGAAGATCATCAAAGGTAAGTGAATATTTATAACACTATTTCTGACTTTTGTTGACTCCACAACATGGCCGGTATCTGTATGGCTTGTTTTGGTGGCTGAGTGCTGTACTCAGATTATTGCAAAATGTGCTTTCGACGTGAAGCTTTTTTGAAATCTGACACAGCGGTTGCATTAACTTCTATGGGCGACGTGGGATGCTAGCGTCCCACCTGCGGGACACAGCCAGTGAAATATCAGGGCGGCAAATTCAAAACAACAAAATGTCATAATAACTATTTTACACCATTTTAAAGATACACCTCTCCTTAATCCAACCACATTGTCCAATTTCAAAAAGGCTTTACGGCGAAAGCATAAAGTTAGATTGTGTTAGGACAGTGCCAACACAAGAAAAACCACACAGCCATTTTCCAAGCAGGAGAGGGGTCATAAAAACCAGAAATACAGCTAAAATTAAGCACTAACCTTTGACGATCTTCATCAGATGACACTCCTAGGACTCAATGTTACACAATACATGTATGTTTTGTTCGATAAAGTTCATATTAATATCCAAAAAACCCATTTTACATTGGCGCGTGATGTTCAGAAAATATTTTGCCTCCAGAACTGCCGGTGAATCAGCACAACAATTTACAAAAATACTCATCATAAACGTTGATAAAATATTAAACTGTTATTCAAAGAATTATAGCTAAGAAGCGCTCGTCCCGCATGCGGGTTCAACATCCAGCGAAAAATCATATCGCCATATTCATAACCGAACCATAGGAAAATGTAATAATTTTTTTTCTCAAATATAGGACTATTTTATATCATTTTATAGATACACCTCTCCTGAATCGAACCACGTTGTCCGATTTCAAAAAGGCTTTACAGCAAAAGCAAAACATTAGATTATGTTAGAGGAGTATATCGTCAAAGTAGCCACATAGCCATTTTCCGACCAACCACATGCATCACAAATAACCAAAACACAGCTAAATGCAGCACTAACCTTTGACAATCTTCATCAGATGACACTCCTAGGACATGATGTTACACAATACATGCATTATTTTGTTCGATAAAGTTCATATTTATATATAAAAACAGCATTTTACATCGGCGCGTGACGTTGAGAAACTATTTTCCCTCAAATGCATCCGGTGAATAGCACTACAATTTACTAAATTACTATTCGAAAACATTTTTAAAATGTAATATTGTCATTCAAAGAATTATAGATTAACATCTCGTGAAAGCACCCGCATTGCCAGATTTAAAAATAACTTTACTGGGAAATCACACTTTGCAATAAAAGGGGATGCTATACTCAGAAAAATAGGCTAGCGATACAGGTCAGCGCCATCTTGTAACAATCGAATATCAAATCTACTCTTGTATACTATTGTAAATATTCCCTTACCTTTGATTATCTTCATCAGAAGGCACTTCCAGGAATCCCAGGTCCACAACAAATGTAGTTTTGTTTGAAAAAGTTAATAATTTATGTCCCAATAGCTTCTTCTTGTTAGCGCGTTCCGAAGGCTACTCAAAATGTACCGTAGTGCGCGGGACTTCTCGTCACGAAAGTGCAAAAAAAATATATTTAAGTTCGTTCAAACATGTCAAACGTTGTATAACATAAATCTTTAGGGCCTTTTTCAACCAGAGCTTCAATAATATTCAAGGGGGACAGTTGCATTGTCTTTCTAAACGTTTCGAAAGGGGAGGGTAGCCAGGGGCGCCCGCATCATAATGGTAATGGCCCTCCCCCTATGACCAAGTTCCACAGCCTCTCATTCGGTCAGTTTGTACTGTAGAAGACTCAAACCACTTTGTAAAGACTGGGGACATCTAGTGGAAGCCATAGGAAGTGCTCAATGAATCCTAACTCACGGTGTGTTTTATAGGCAAAGTGCTGAAGTTGAGTCCGCAAATCAGATTTCCACTTCCTGTTAGGATCTGTCTCGGGGTTTTGACTGCCATATGAGTTCTGTTATACTCACAGACACCATTCAAACAGTTTTAGAAACTTTAGGGTGTTTTCTATCCACATCTACTAATTATATGCATATCCTAGCTTCTGAGTTTGAGTAGGAAGCCGTTTAAAATGGGCACGTATTTTTTTCAAAAATTGCTGTAGTGCCCCCTATCCTTGGCGTGCGTCAAGAGGATAATCATCTCTTTTATGCTACCGCTGTGACAGATTTTTTTAAAACTTAATGGGGAAAGCACACTTTGCAATAATCTGAGTACGGCGCACAGAAAAATACATCAGGCAATACAGATACCCGCCATTTTGGAGTCATCTAAAATCATAAATAGCATTATAAATATTCACTTACCTTTGATGATCTTCATCAGAAGGCACTTCCAGGAATCCCAGGTCCACAATAAATGTTGTTTTGTTAGATAAAGTCCATAATTTATGTCCAAATACCTCCTTGTTGTTTGCGCGTTCAGTAAGCTACTCCAAATGTAGGAAGCGCGCCGAAAATTTCACGACAAAAAGTCTAAAAAAGTTCTATTTACGTTCGTAGAAACATGTCAAACGTTGTATAGCATCAATCTTTAGGGCCTTTTTAACATAAAACTTCAATAATATTCCAACCGGACGATTCTAATGTCTTGAAAAACATTATGGAACACTGCGACCTTATCATGTAAAAGCGCGCCAATGAACTCATGTCATTTTCTGAGTCACCAACTTCCCGGCCTTCTTGTTCGCTCTCTGTTCACTGCAAAAGCCTGAAACAAGGATCTAAAGACTGTTGACATCTAGTGGAAGCCTTAGGAAGTGCAAAATGAACCCTAAGTCACTGTGTGCTAGATAGGCAATGACTTGAAAAGACTACAAGCATCAGATTTCCCACTTCCTGGTTATATTTTTCTCTGGTTTTTGCCTGCCATATGAGTTCTGTTATAGTCACAGACATCATTCAAACAGTTTTAGAAACTTCAAAGTGTTTTCTATCCAAATCTAATAATAATATGCAAATATTTGACTCTGGGCCCGTAGGCAGAATATTACTGAACATAACGGGCCAATGTTAACTGAGATTTTTGGATATAAATATGAACTTTATCAAACAAAACATACATGTATTGTGTAACATGAGGTCCTATGAGTGCCATCTGATGAAGATCATCAAAGCTTAGTGATTAATTTTATCTCTATTTATGCTTTTTGTGACTCCTCTCTTTGGTGGGAAAATGGCTGTATGTTTTTTTGTGACTAGGCGCTGACCTAACATAATCGTATGGTGTGCTTTCACCGTAAAGCCTTTTTGACATCAGACACTGTCACTGGCTTAACAAGAAGGGTATCTTTAAAATGGTGTATAATACTTGAATGTTTGAGAAATTTTAATTATGATATTTCTGTTGTTTTGAATTTGGCGCCCTGCAATTTCACTGGCTGTTGTCGAGGTGGGACGCTAGCGTCCCACATATCCCGGTTAACAAAAAATGCTTCTACCTGGAACCAAAAAGGATTTTACTTAGAACCAAAAATGATTCTCCTATGAGGACAGCCGAATAACTCTTTTGGAACCCTTTTTTCTAAGAGTGTACAGTTGACATTCATTCAATTTTGAGTTTGCATCTCAATATTACACTTTATATACATAAAATAAGACTGCAATATAACAAAACTGTTTGACACTGGATTTTTGTAGTTTAAGAGGCCAAAGAGGGTGTTTTTGGTTACTGACTACAGGGCTACCTTGGGACATGTTGAACTAAACCGGTTTAATGATATTGAGAATCTGGTTGTTCAATCCTGTTGCTTTCTTCCTTAAGAGCAGTTCATTGATTGATTGATCGATTTGATTTGATCATTAATAGTAGTAGACTGCCCCAGCCAGAGACAACATCACATACATTAAACGTGATTGAGGAAAAAAACACCATAAAGCCCAATGTTAATTCCATTGTGGGCCTCTTTTACAATGCAATGGTCCATAAGGACATACTGTAATATCCCATGGTTAGCATATGTGGAAATCTCAACAATTAAATAAAAATGTCAAAGCTAGTGATTAGTTAGGGATGAAACATGATAACAGAGGTATGGGTCTCAGGGGAGGGTTGGCCCCATCTTTAGTTCAATCTGAATATCTCAGCATTATTCCCCTAGTGTTATGTCTTCATTGGATCTGCCATTGTAATGTTTTGATGTTCATGCATTATTAAGAGACTCTCTCTCTCTCTCTCATGGCACCGATGCAATACATTTAATAAATACCAATGTTTTGGTATTCATACATACCTCTTTTACCTTCTACATGACCGATTCATCCATTGACTGAATGAACCAAACAGGTCACATTATTCACTGTGTGTGTGGGGGTGTGTGTGTGACCACGAGCAGAGCTGGCAGGGATCTCATTATGTCTTCCCCCATCTTAATTACAGGCTTTTGTCAAGAATGTGTGTGTGTGTGTTCCTCAGGAAGGTGTGTGTGTGTGTGTTCGTCAGGAGTGTGCTGCTAATGAGTGCAGCAGTTAGTGGGTGTTTAATATGTACTAACAACAGCACAGTTCATTGAAACACTACTCCCTTTGATTGGTGTGAAGGGGAGGGGGTGGGAGAGGTAATCTGTTAGCTAATAGTTTCAGTGGTAAATTGGCAAAACAGATACTTTGTGTGCATTCAAAATGCCTCCCCATATAGTGCACTAACTTAGACCAGAGCCCTATGGGACCTGGTCAAAACTTGTGCACTACATACCCACCGTAACTTCTCCACTATGCAATCTGGTTTCCGAGCTGGTCATGGGTGCACCTCAGCCACGCTCAAGGTCCTAAACGATATCATAACCGCCATCGATAAAATACAATACTGTGCAGCCGTCTTCATTGACCTGGCCAAGGCTTTCGACTCTGTCAATCACCACATTCTTATCGGCAGATCAACAGCATTGGTTTCTCAAATGACTGCCTCGCCTGGTTCACCAACTACTTCTCAGATAGAGTTCAGTGTGTTCAGTGTACAGAGAAAAGAGTCAGCCCGAGAATTGAACCCTGTGGCCCCCCATAGAGACTGCCAGATGTCCGGACAACAGGCCCTCCAATTTGACACACTACGACATCTCCGGATTCCTACCACAGGCTCTGAACCTTTACTCCGGATCATCGCAGCTAGCTAGCTGCTATCCCAGTGGCTACCCCTGTCTAACGTCTCTGTCCGGAAGCAAGCACCAGTTAGCCTGGAGCTAGCCTCGAGCTAGGCCCTTCTCCCGGCTAGCTAAAGAATTCCATCAGATAATTCCTGGGCTTCAATACCTCTTCTGCCAATTGGCCTGGACCCTTTGCTGCCACCACAGAGCCCCGCCGATCAATCACGACTGGTCTGCCGACGTTACCATCCGGGGGGGTTTCAACAGACTCTCCTCTTGCGACGTCCCCCTGAGGCCCACCTGCTAGCCTGCTGACCACTAGCAGTGGTTAACTGACTACTAGCTAGTAGCTAGTTAGCTGGCTAGCTGCTGAAAGGGGTTCCGGTTCAAATGTGTAAAATAGCAGATTCATACCACATTGGGTGAGGCGGGTTGCAGGAGAGAGAGTATGTTCAGTCCGTAGATGGAAAATGAGATTAAAAAATAATACAAATATATTCGAATAAAAGCAATATATACATGGGACGAGACAAGACAATCAAAACAGACATCCCCACTGCTACGCCATCTTGGAATTTTGCTGGTCGGAACAGGGGAACAGAAAGAAAAGAAATATGGTTTGTTCTGGTTGTAAACTCTTCTCAGGTGCTGGCCCATGCTATAACATGTTATAACCTCTTTTCAGGTGCTGGCCCATGCTATAACATGTTATAACCTTTTCTCAGGTGCTGGTCCATGCTATAACATGTTATAACCTCTTCTCAGGTGCTGGCCCATGTTATAACATGTGTTATAACCTCTTCCCAGGCCTCACCATGCTATAACATGTTATAACCTCTTCTCAGATGCTGGCCCATGCTATAAGATATTATAACCTCTTCTCAGGTGCTGGCTCATGCTGTAACATGTGTTATAACCTCTTCTCAGGTGCTGGCCTTGCTATAACATGTTATAACCTCTCCTCAGGTACTCGCCCATGCTATGAAAATAAATAAAGAGAGTCGCACACTCATATATATATATATATATATATATAGAGATGCCACCCTTACACTGCCTACCCAGAGTATCAGCCAGGGGGCCCTAGAGAAGGTCAGTGTGTCTGTCTGTGTGTGCCTGTATGTGTGTGTGTGTTATTCTGCTTCCTTACCATCCTACTAAGGGCTCATTCACTCAAAAAAATGCGGGTGGTGATGAAAAGTTGGTAAGATGTTATATTGTAGGCCTGTCTATATTTAGTGGCACTCCCTGACAGGGAATACATTATTTGGCAGTGGTTTATACTGATATACCACTACTGTAATCCATTGCCCAGGCTGAATATGCAGAAAATGTATACTGAGGTAGAGGTTTATCTTTGATGGAAGCGCCATATTTAAGGTTGCGTTCCAAATGGTACCCTATTACCTATAGTGCACTACCTTTGACTAGGGCCCACAGGGTAGTGAATAGTAGTGCATGTTGAGAATAGGGTGTCATTTGGGACACTACCTTAGTATTTGTCCCCCATTACTCTCAGGTGAAGACTGCCACATGGAAAATTGCAAAGGCTTTGGAGATCTCTGGACCATTCAATACTCAGTTCCTAGTGAAAGTCAATGACGTCATGGTAAGAAATGGTTGTGTGTGTGTGTGTGTGTGTGTGTGTGTGTGTGTGTGTGTGTGTGTGTGTGTGTGTGTGTGTGTGTGTGTGTGTGTGATACATGACAGAATGCATTTCAGAGAGCAACATATGATGGATTGACGTTTTCACAGTCACAGTCGTGGAAAAATTATATTTGGTCATGAATTGAAATACGGAACCTCAGTGTGGGAGGGTCACAGTGAATTACAAAGGTGAATAGAATACTGTTCTGAAATGTCATTTGTCAAATGTGTCTATTTGCTGGGTTAAACAGGTCACATCTCTGTATTGGGTTCATTGTTTTCTTTCTTATAGTGTTCTTTTAGTCATTCAATAAACATGTAAAATAAACTTGCAAATTTTAAAACGAGAGGTGACCTAATACTCTTTTTACAGTATGGTTCAGGTTGGCACTATAGTTATCACTGTAGTGGGGAAAGGGTATACATACACTACAGTATGTATGTAAAGCCTGGGTTATAGTTTAAAGCTACATCCACACAGACCATCAGAGACAAAACAGACAAAGAATCAGAAACTCATTCAAAATAATAATCAATGAATCAATCAATCAATGAAGCCCTTTTTACAGTCTTTCGAATGAGAATCTCAGTCATAATGTGTGTGTTCCTTCCCTCTTTGGCAGGTGATAGAGTGTAACCTGAGAGAGTCCTGCTCCATCGGCGTGGACTTGATTAGCATGGCTACACTGGTCATGGTGGATCAACCCCAGGACGAGGCTGCTCTGCCCTCTCAGGAGAACCCCATCGCTGTCCACTATGTGGGAATCAAGGTGAGTAGAGTTTCAAAATGCCAGTAACCTTCCCAAAATTCCCAGGTTTTCCTGACATCCCAGTTGAAGGTTCCTGGATTGCCTGCTTATTACCTCCTGATTCCAGGAATCTTCCAACCGGGATTTCTGGAAAAACCTGGGAATTTGGGGAAAGTTAGTGCAATTTTGCAACCTTAAAGTTGAATGCACGGCTCTGTCCCAATAACCACGCTAGCACACTACTTAGGTTTCTTCAGTGACGGTAGCTATCATCCCTGTCTACTATGTGGGAATCAAGGTGACCGACTGTGTGTCTTTGGGCTGGTGTCCCTCAAAATAGGATCAACAGAGCTGGAGCACAGTGGATAAGATGACCAAAGACTGACAGAAATTGATATTTCCTATGTTAACATAACATAATGCCATTTAGCAGAGACTTTTATCCAAAGCAATTTAAAGTCATGGGTGGCCCCAGCGGGAATCAAACACACTACACACTTGGCGTTCCAAGCGCCATGCTCTACCAACTGAGCCACACAAGACCACACATACTCTCGACACAGGGATGAGTGACTGAGTGAGATTAAGACTATTCTTCGAATACAACACTTTCAGTGTAAATTCCTTAAGTAGCATGTGTTTTAGTCTAGAAGTGGGTTTAATCTTGGTCGGAGGAACCGGCCCTTAGTGTCTTACCTTGCAATACAGTCTTTTGAATAGTCTTAGAGACTAAATACTAAAGAGGAGACAAGAACCTCTCCTATTGCCATTTCTACCTATTCTACCTATACCTTCCTTGGCCTGGCATGGCCTGGCCTGGCCTGGCCTGCAGTGAACTGCTGGGGACTATTGTAATGCTTTATTAAGCAGGATAGAAAGCTGTTCCACACTATTGTAATGCTTTATTAAGCAGGGTAGAAAGCTGTTCCACACTATTGTAATGCTTTATTAAGCAGGGTAGAAAGCTGTTCCACACTATTGTAATGCTTTATTAAGCAGGATAAAAAGCTGCTTAACTCTATTGTAATGCTTTATTAAGCAGGATAAAAAGCTGCTTAACTCTATTGTAATGCTTTATTAAGCGGGGTAGGAATCTTCTTCACACTATTGTAATGCTTTATTAAGCAGGGTAGATTTTGGTTTCACACTATTGTAATGCTTTATTAAGCAGGGTAGAAAGCAGCTTCACTCAATTGTAATGCTTTATTAAGCAGGGTAGAAATCTGCTTCACCCTATTGTAATGCTTTATTAAGCAGGTTAGAAAGCTGTTCCACACTGTTGTAATGCTTTATTAAGCAGGATAAAAAGCTGCTTCACTCTATTGTAATGCTTTATTAAGCGGGGTAGGAATCTTCTTCACACTATTGTAATGCTTTATTAAGCAGGGTTAGATTTTGGTTTCACACTATTGTAATGCTTTATTAAGCAAGGTAGAAAGCAGCTTCACTCAATTGTAATGCTTTATTAAGCAGGTTAGAAAGCTGTTCCACACTATTGTAATGCTTTATTAAGCAGGATAAAAAGCTGCTTCACTCTATTGTAATGCTTTATTAAGCAGGGTAGAAATCTGCTTCACCCTATTGTAATGCTTTATTAAGCAGGATAAAAAGCTGCTTCACTCTATTGTAATGCTTTATTAAGCAGGGTAGTAAGCTGTTCCACACTATTGTAATGCTTTATTAAGCAGGGTAGAAAGCTGTTCCACACTGTTGTAATGCTTTATTAAGCAGGATAAAAAGCTGCTTCACTCTATTGTAATGCTTTATTAAGCGGGGTAGAAATCTGCTTCACACTATTGTAATGCTTTATTAAGCAGGGTAGATTTCGGTTTCACACTATTGTAATGCTTTATTAAGCAAGGTAGAAAGCAGCTTCACTCAATTGTAGCGCTTTATTAAGCAGGGTAGAACCTGCTTCACACTATTGTAATGTTTTATTAAGCAGGGTAGATTTCTGCTTCACACTATTGTAATGCTTTATTAAACAGGGTAGAAAGCTGCTTCACACTATTGTAATGCTTTGTCAAGCAGGGTAGAAAGCTGCTTCACACTATTGTATTGCTTTGTCAAGCAGGGTAGAAAGCTGCTTCATACTATTGTAATGCTTTATTATGCATGGTAGGAAGCTGCTTCAATTGTAATGCTTTATTAAGCAGGGTAGAAATCTGTTTCACACTATTGTAATACGTTATTAAGCTGGGTAGAAAGCTGCTTCACACTATTGTAATACTTTATTAAGCAGGGTAGAAAAGTTCCAGGAGGTGTGATAGATGTACAATACCATTAGACACAAGTATTATTAGCCACATGTAGACTATTAGGTTATATGACACTGATGCTTCCAATGAATAGGGGTGGAAAAGAGACAATTAAGATAAGTACATCCCTGTATTTCTGTGCTGAATTGCTTAGACCCTAAGGGTGCTTCCCAAATGGCACCTGGCCTATTCCCTGCATAGTGCACCCAATGGGCAGCTATATATAGGTAACAGGGTGCCAGGGCCCTGGACAAAAGTAGTGCACTGTATAGGGAATTTGAGACTCTTAATTTGAGACTCTTAAGTGTTAAAGCAGTGTGACTAACTAAACTAATCTGGTAGATTGGAATGTGTGAGTGGTGTGTGAGTGTGAAGCCAGCCAGCCAGCCAGCCAGCCAGCCAGCTGGTGCTCAAACACTGTTTTCTCCCAAACTAATTTCCTGTTGTAATTACAAAGGAGAGGCAGCACAATAGCTGTGGTGGGGAGGGAAGGAGGGGGGAGGAAATAGGCAAGGTATAATCCCTGTCTCCTCTCCTCTCGCTAACTTCTTAATATCCAAGCGTGTGTTGAGGAGAATTTTAAACGGAGTCTTGCTTTCGCTCTATGTCCATCCCTCTCCTCTTTATCCTTCACCTCTATCTCTGTCTACCACTTCTCTCTCTCTCTCCTTTCTCTCCCTCTCTCTCTCTCGCCTCTCTCTCTCCCTCCCAGCCAACCCAAGTCCCCTCCTCACTATCACATTGTCACTGAACGAGGTATCCTGTCTCCACAACATCCTCTCAACCTTGTACACACACCAACCCTCACCAGACAGACAGACAGACAAACCAGCAGTCAGACCGACAGGCTAGCTAAACGGTGTGCCTGTTAACATATGCTCCCATCTCGACGGCAAGCAGAGACAGTAAACACAATGAAATGCGTCAATACATTATGCAGTCTTCTCCCACTCTCATCTCCCGTCCAAGACGATCTCACTTCTCTCGACTCCTCTCTCAGCTTCTCTGCTGATACCGACAAGCAACAAAACTCTCCCTCCACCCTGAGAGACCAGCAAGGCTGTGTTTTATCTGTTTTTCCTCTTCTCCTTCTCTCCCTCCCTAAATCCCATCCTCCCTTCCCTTCCCTTCCCTTCCCTTCCCTTCCCTTCCCTTCCCTTCCCTTCCCTTCCCTTCCCTTCCCTTCCCTTCCCTTCCCTTCCCTTCCCTTCCCTTCCCTTCCCTTCCCTTCCCTTCCCTTCCCTTCCCTTCCCTTCCCTTCCCTTCCCTTCCCTTCCCTTCCTTCCCTTCCCTTCCCTTCCCTTCCCTTCCCTTCCCTTCCCCTCCCCTCCCCTCCCCTTCATCCTCGTCTACCCTGCTCTACCCTCCTCTCCTCGTCCTCCTGTTCTGTCCCACCCATCATCCCCTCCTCTCCTCCCTTCATCCCATCTTCTCTCAAGCTCAAGAAAGATGCTAGAACTAAGAAGCTGGGTATTTTCTTGAACCTATTAAGTCACTGTTGTGTAATCAAATGTCAGCCTATTCCCTATATAGTGCACTACTTGTTATAGGCTCTGGTCAGCATTAGTGAACTATACAGTAAACAGTGCATTCAGAAAGTCGATGAGATTGGGAGCATGCTCGGTCCTCGTTTTCCTGTAGTCCACAATCATCTCCTTTGTCTTGATCACGTTGAGGGAGAGGTTGTTGTCCTGGTCTCTGACCTCCTCCCTATAAGCTGTATCGTCGTTGTTGGTGATCAGGCCTACCACTGTTGTGTCATCTGCAAACTTAATGATGGTGTTGGAGTCGTGCCTGGCCATGCAGTCATGAGTGAAGAGGGAGTACAGGAGGGGACTGAGCACGAACCCCTGAGGGGCCCCTGTGTTGAGGATCAGCGTGGTGGATGTGTTGTTACCTACCCTTACCACCTGGGGGCAGCCAGTCAGGAAGTCCAGGATCCAGTTGCAGAGGGAGATGTTTAGTCCCAGGATCTTTAGATTATTGATGAGCTTTGTGGGCACTATGGTGTTGAAGGCTGAGCTGTAGTCAATGAATAGTATTCTCACATAGGTGTTCCTTTTGTCCAGGTGGGAAAAGGCAGTGTGGAGTGCAGTAGAGATTACATAGTCGGTGGATCTGTTAGCGCGGTATGCAAATTGGAGTAGATCTAGGGTTTCTGGGATAATAGTGTTGATGTGAGCCATGACCAGCCTTTCAAAACACTTCATGGCTACAAACGTGAGTGCTACGAGTCGGTAGTCATTTAGGCAGGTTACCTTAGTGTTCTTGGTCACAGGGACTATGGTGGTCTGCTTGAAACATGTTGGTATTACAGACTCGGACAGCTAGAGGTTGAAAATGTCAGTGAAGACTATTGCCAGTTGGTCAGCGCATGCTCGCAGTACACGTCCTGCTATTCTGTCTGGCCCTGCAGCCTTGTGAATGTTGACCTGTTTAAAGTTCTTACTCACATCGGCTGCGGAGAGCGTGATCACACAGTCTTCCGGAACAGCTGGTGCTCTCATGCATGTTTCAGCGTTATTTGCCTCGAAGCGAGCATAGAAGTAATTTAGCTCGTCTGGTAGGCTCGTGTCTCGGCTGTGCTTCTCTTTGTAGTCTGTAATGGATTGCAAGCTCTGCCACATTCGACGAGCGTCAGAGCCGGTGTAGTACGATTCGATCTTAGACCTGTTTTGACGCTTTGCCTGTTTGATGGTTCGTCGGAGGCCATAGCGGGATTTCTTAGAAGCTTCCGGGTTAGAGTCCCTCTCCTTGAAAGCGGCAGCTCTAGCCTTTAGTGGATGTTGCCTGTAATCCATGCCTTCTGGTTGGGGTATGTATGTACGGTCACTGTGGGGACGACTTAATCGATGCACTTACGGATGAAGCCAATGACTGATGTGGTGTACTCCTCAATGCCATCGGAGGAATCCCGGAACATATTCCAGTCTGTGCTAGCAAAACAGTCCTGTAGTTTAGCATCTGCTTCATTTGGCCACTTTTTTATTGATCGAGTCACTGGTGCTTCCTGCTTTAATTTTTGCTTGTAAGCAGGAATCAGGAGGATAGAGTGATGGTCAGATTTTCCAAATGGAGGGCGAGGGAGAGCTTTGTATCCGTCTCTGTGTGTGGTCTAAAAAGTTTTTCCCTCTGTGTGCACATTTAACATTTTGATAGAAATTACGCAAAACTGATTTAAGTTTCCCTGCATTAAAGTCCCCGGCCACTAGGAGTGCTGCCTCTGGATGAGCATTTTCCTGTTTGCTTATGGTGGATTACAGCTCATTTAGTGCGGTCTATGTGCCAGCATCAGTCTGTGGTGGTACATAGACAGCTACGAAAAATATATATGAAAACTCTCTAGGTAGATAGTGTGGTATACAGCTTAACATGAGATACTCTACATGAGGTGAGAAAAACCTTGAGAATTCCTTAGATATTGTGCACCAGCTGTTATTTACAAAAATACATAGTCCGCCGCCCCTTGTCTTACCAGACGCCGCTGTTCTATCCGGCCGATACAGCATATAACCAGCCAGCTGTATGTTGATAATGTCGTCGTTTAGCCACGACTCCTTAAAGCATAAGATATAACAGTTTTGAATGTCCCACTGGTAGTTTAATCTTCCGTGTAGGTCATCACTTTTATTTTCCAAAGTTATTTTCGGTCTTGAGAGATGGTAGCAGCAACATTATGTACAAAATAAGTTACAAAAAATGCAAAGAAACAAAAAAAGAAATACAATTGGTTAGGAACACGTAAAACGTCAGCCTTCTTCTCCGGCACCATCTTAGCACAAGATGATCATCCTGGAGATGTTTCTACAACTTCATTGGAGTCCACCTGTGGTAAATTCAATTGATTGGACATGATTTGGAATGGCACACACCTGTCTATATAAGGTCCCACAGTGGACAGTGCATGTCAGAACAAAAACCAAGCCATGAGGTCGAATTAATTGTCCGTAGAGCTCCGAGACAGGATTGTGTCGAGTCACAGATCTGGGGAAGGGTACCAAAAAATGTCTGCAGCATTGAAGTTTCCCAAGAACACAGTGGCCTCCACATCATTCTTAATTGGAAGATGTTTGGAACCACCAAGACTCTTCCTAGAGCTGGTCGCCCGACCAAACTGAGCAATCGGGGGAGAAGGGCCTTGGTCAGGGAAATGACAAAGAGCCCGATGGTCACGCTGACAGAGCTCTGGAGTTCCTCTTAGGAGATGGGAGAACCTTCCAGAAGGACAACCATCTCTGCAGCACTACACTAATAAGGCCGTTATAGTAGAGTGGCCAGACGGAAGCCACTCCTCAGTAAAAAGCACATGACAGCCTGCTTGGAGTTTGCCAAAACGCACCTAAAGGAACTGTCTGATGAAACCAAGATTGAACTCTTTGGCCTGAATGCAAAGGGTCACATCTGGAGGAAACCAGGCACCGCTCATCACCTGACCAATACCATCCCTACGGTAAAGCATGGTGGTGGCAGAATCATGCTGTGGAGATGTTTTTCAGAGGCAGGGACTGGGAGACTAGTCAGGATCGAGGGAAAGTTGAACGGAGCAAAGTACATAGAGATCCTTGATGAAAACCTGCACACAGCCAAGACAGATTGGCTTCGAGACAGGTCTCTGAATGTCCTTGAGGGGCCCAGCCAGAGCCCGGACTTGAACCCGATCAAACATCTTTGGAAAGACCTGAAAATAGCTGTGCAGCGGCGCTCCCCATCCAACCTGACAGAGCTTGAGAGGATCTGCAGAGAAGAATGGGAGAAACTCCCCAAATACAGGTGTGCCAAGCTTGTAGCATCATACCCAAGAAGACTCGAGGCTGTAATCGATGCAAAAGGTGCTTCAACAAAGTACTGAATAAAGGGTCTGAATATGTTTTCTATTTTTAATAAATTTGCAAAATTTTCTAAAAACCTCTTTTTGCTTTGTCATTTTGTGCTATTTTGTGTAGATTGATGAGATTTAAAAAAAAATCTATTTAGAATAAAGCTGTAATGTAATAAAATGTGGGAAAATTCAAGGGGTCTGAATGTTTTCCGAATACACTGTATATGGGGATAGGGTGCCATTTTGGACATAGAAGAACTAACACACCCTGGCTGGGAGCTTCCAGAGTGGTGTTTCTGAGTGGATGAGATAACCTTAATCATTACCTACAACTCTATTCACTCTCCAGGATGGATATAGTCTAGTCAGTGCATTTGAATACAGAGAAGGGCCTTGGTCAGGGAATGTAGACATGTACTGTATATGTATGTAGACATGTAGACATGTACTGTATATGTATATTTAGATATCGGACGCCTTGCACAAAAGCACAAATCAGAAAAAAATATATAGTTTTCCGACTTTACTGTGTGGATCGAGGCTCTGCTGGAGCGTGTGGGTGTGTGTTTGTATGCATGTGTATCCAGCTTGTTATGGTGATATTATTCACTGCTGTGTCGTATACAGTTGACCTCTTGCGGTCGGGTTGGGAGGATGGGGCAGGAAGGAAGACCTGGTTTCCATGACAACCACTGTCATCTCCGAGAGACAAACGTTTACATAACCCCATAGAAATTGAATTAATCGAACGGGGGTAAAAAGACCCTAGGAACACGGCATATGTATTTTCTAGTATTTATATTTCTACGCACCCCTTACTCACATAGCAGCTACTTTTCTTTTCCACAATTCTTTGGATGTCTGTGAATGGAAAAAAGAGGGACTAGACCAGTTGGACTTTCTGAGTGTTACAAAGCTTAATGAAACCTCTGTCTCCCTTTCTCTCTCTCGCTCTCTCTCTCTGTTTCTCTCAACAAAGCATCAATAGGCAGATGAATCAGAGTAGTGCTAGTGTGTGATCCCCTCGTCATTCCCCATCTATCTCTACATTAGCATGCAAATGCACAGTGTAGCGCGGCATATTGAGCGAAGATTAGATAGCTAGCGTGGTTCAAGGATGAATCCTCCCCTGTGGACTGTAATGCACAGAGACAGAGGAGTGTGTGTGTGTAGGACTCACGTTCTCATGATGAGGTAGCCCTGCCTATGTTCAAAATCAGTGTCACCCCCTGCCCAAGAGGGAATATGCTCTTGGCCAAGTCGTTAAGACATTGGTTTCCTGAGTGTGACGTGCTGCATGATTGATTCAGGAGTTTGAGATATTTTCCACCTCTAGTTGGCAGCCTTGTCATAAAATGTGTTTATTTGAAAGCACGTCCTGGTGCTCCATCTCCTCTCTGTTGTTGGGTGTATTAAATGAGTGTTATTGCATCTCCACTCACAGGTAACCTGACAATGCTGATATAAGGATTTAAATCACCAAAACATACAGTACCAGTCAAAAGTTTGGACACACCTACTCATTCAAGGGTTTTTCTTTATTTGTACTATTTTCTACATTGTTGAATAATAGTGAAGACATTGAGACTATGAAATAACACATCTGGAATCATGTAGTAACCAAGGAAGTGTTAAACAAATCTAAATATATTTTATATTTTAGTTTCTTCAAAGTAGCCACCCTTTGCCTTGATGACAGCTTTGCACACTCTTGTCATTCTCTCAATTAGCTTCTTGAGGAATGCTTTTCAAATCAAATGAAATCAAATGTTGTTGGCCACATACACATGTTTAGCAGATGTTATTACGGGTGTAGCGAAATGCTTGGGTTTCTAGCTCCAACAGTGCAGTAATATCTAACAAGTAATATCTAACAGTTTCACAACAATACATACAATACACACAAATCTAAAGTAATGGAATTAAGAATATAAATATTTCCAACAGTCTTGAAGGAGTTGCCACATATGCTGAGCACTTGTTGGCTGCTTTTCCTTCACTCTGCGGTCCAACTCATCACAAACCATCTCAGTTGGGTTGAGGTCGAGTGATTGTCGAGGCCAGGTCAACTGATGCAGCACCATCACTCCCCTTCTTCGTCAAATAGCCCTTACACAGCCTGAAAGTGTGTTTTGGGTCATTGTCCGGTTGAAAAACAAATGATAGTCCCACTAAGCGCAAACCAGATGGGATGGATTTATCGCTGCAGAATGCTGTGGCAGCCATGCTGGTTAAGTGTGCCATGAATTCACTGACAGTGTCACCAGCAAAGAACCCCCCACACCATCACAACTCCTTCTCCGTGCTTCACAGTGGGAACCACAAATGTGCATGTCATCCGCTCAGCTACTCTGCATCTCACAAAGACAAGGTGGTTGGAACCAAACATCTCAACTCATTGAACTCATCAGACCAAAATACAGATTTCCACCAGTCTAATGTCCAGTTGATGTTGAGATGTGTCTCTTACTTGAACTCTGTGTAGCAATTATTTGGGCTGCAATCTGAGGTGCAGTTAACTCTAATGAACTTATCCTCTGCAGCAGAGGTAACTCTGGGTCTTCCTTTCCTGTGGAGGTCCTCATTAGAGCCACTTTCATCATAGCACTTGATTGTTTTTGCGACTGAACTTGAAGAAACTTTCAAAGTTCTTGAAATGTTCTGGATTGACTGACCTTCATGTCTTAATGTAATGATGTTCTGTCATTTCTCTTTGCTTATTTGAGCTGTTCTTGCCATAATATACTGTATACCACCCTTACTGTACCTTGTCACAACACAACTGATTGGCTCAAATGCATTAATTAACTTTTAACAAGGCACACCTGTTAATTGAAATGCATTCCAGGTGACTACCTCATGAAGCTGACTGAGAGAATGCCAAGAGTGTGCAAAGCTGTCATCAAGGCAAAGGGTGGCTACTTTGAAGAATCTCAAATATAAAATATTTGTTGATTTGTTTAACACTTTTTTGGTTACTACATGATTCATATGCGTTATGTCATAGTTTTGATGTCTTCACTATTATTATACAATGTAGAAAATAGTAAAAAATAAAGAAAAACCCTTGAAAGTGTGTCCAAACTTTTAACTGGTAGTGTGTGTGTGTGTGTGTGTGTGTGTGTGTGTGTGTGTGTATATATATATACTGCTCAAAAAATAAAGGGAACACTTAAACAACACATCCTAGATCTGAATGAAAGAAATAATCTTATTAAATACTTTTTTCTTTACATAGTTGAATGTGCTGACAACAAAATCACACAAAAATAATCAATGGAAATCCAATTTATCAACCCATGGAGGTCTGGATTTGGAGTCACACTCAAAATTAAAGTGGAAAACCACACTACAGGCTGATCCAACTTTGATGTAATGTCCTTAAAACAAGTCAAAATGAGGCTCAGTAGTGTGTGTGGCCTCCACGTGCCTGTATGACCTCCCTACAACGCCTGGGCATGCTCCTGATGAGGTGGTGGATGGTCTCCTGAGGGACCTCCACCCAGACCTGGACTAAAGCATCCGCCAACTCCTGGACAGTCTGTGGTGCAACGTGGCGTTGGTGGATGGAGCAAGACATGATGTCCCAGATGTGCTCAATTGGATTCAGGTCTGGGGAACGGGCGGGCCAGTCCATAGCATCAATGCCTTCCTCTTGCAGGAACTGCTGACACACTCCAGCCACATGAGGTCTAGCATTGTCTTGCATTAGGAGGAACCCAGGGCCAACTGCACCAGCATATGGTCTCACAAGGGGTCTGAGGATCTCATCTCGGTACCTAATGGCAGTCAGGCTACTTCTGGCGAGCACATGGAGGGCTGTGCGGCCACCCAAAGAAATGCCACCCCACACCATGACTGACCCACCGCCAAACCGGTCATGCTGGAGGATGTTGCAGGCAGCAGAACGTTCTCCACGGCGTCTCCAGACTCTGTCACGTCTGTCACGTGCTCAGTGTGAACCTGCTTTCATCTGTGAAGAGCACAGGGCGCCAGTGGCGAATTTGCCAATCTTGGTGTTCTCTGGCAAATGCCAAACGTCCTGCACGGTGTTGGGCTGTAAGCACAACCCCCACCTGTGGACGTCGGGCCCTCATACCACCCTCATGGAGTCTGTTTCTGACCGTTTGAGCAGACACATGCACATTTGTGGCCTGCTGGAGGTCATTTTGCAGGGCTCTGGCAGTGCTCCTCCTGCTCCTCCTTGCACAAAGGCGGAGGTAGCGGTCCTGCTGCTGGGTTGTTGCCCTCATACGGCCTCCTCCACGTCTCCTGATGTACTGACCTGTCTCCTGGTTGCGCCTCCATGCTCTGGACACTACGCTGACAGACACAGCAAACCTTCTTGCCACAGCTCGCATTGATGTGCCATCCTGGATGAGCTGCACTACCTGAGCCACTTGTGTGGGTTGTAGACTCCATCTCATGCTACCACTAGAGTGAAAGCACCGCCAGCATTCAAAAGTGACCAAAACATCAGCCAGGAAGCATAGGAACTGAGAAGTGGTCTGTGGTCACCACCTGCAGAACCACTCTTTTATTGGGGGTGTCTTGCTAATTGCCTATAATTTCCACCTGTTGTCTATTCAATTTGTACAACGGCATGTGAAATGTATTGTCAATCAGTGTTGCTTCCTAAGTGGACAGTTTGATTTCACAGAAGTGTGATTGACTTGGAGTTACATTGTGTTGTTTAAGTGTTCCCTTTATTTTTTTGAGCAGTGTATATATATATATATATATATATATATATATATATATATATATATATATACACACACACACTGATGTTATGGATGAGTGACTCAGGCCTGGTCCCAGCCAGCTACACTAAAGCTGAATAGAAGGATCTGTAAAAGGCTGATGCATTAATATCATAAAGGATCATTGATCCAAGGACTAGCCTCCCATGGCTGTGACAACACTTCTGATGGAAAATTAAAAGTGTGTCTGTGTGTATCTGTGTGTACCTGAGTGAACTACAGAGAGGGCTTGTATTGAGTAAGGAAGGCCTTTCTCTTCTATATGTGTCTGTGTTTTTATCGTGTAAAGGGAGATATGGATGAACAGGGTGTTATGAGCTCTCTGTAGAATCTGAAGCCCCACACCCCCCCTCTTCCTTTTCCCTCTCTCTCCTCCCTCTACATCTTCTCACTCTCTCTCTTCCCCTCTCTTTCTCCCTCTCTCTCTCTCTCCTCTCTCTCCCCCTCTCTCTCTCTTCCCCTCTCTTTACCCCCTCTCTCCACCATTTACATCTTCTTGCCCTCTCTCTTCCCCTCTCTTTCTCCCTCTCTCTCCTCCCTCTACGCACTCTCAATCTTCAACCTCTCTCTCCGCTCTCCCCTTTCCCCCTCTCTCCTCTCTCTCCTCCCTCTACATCCCCCCACTCTCACTCTTCAACCTCCCCCTCTCTCTCGCCCTCTCTCTATCCCCTCTCTCCTCCCTCTACATCTCCCCACTCTCACTCTTCAACATCTCCCTCTCTCTTCCCCTCTCTCTACCCCATCTCTCCTCCCTCTACATCTCCCCACTCTCGCTCTTCAACCTCCCCCCCTCTCTCTCCCCCTCGCTCCTCCCTCTAGATCTACCCACTCTTGCTCCCTGTCTCTCTCCCCTCTCGCTCTCCCTCCCTTTCCTTTCCTTTCCCCCTCTCTCCTCTTTTTCCCTATCTCTCTTCCTCCTCCCTTCTCTTCACCTCTCCTCTCTCCCCCTCTTTCTCTTCCCCTCTCCTCCCTCTCTCCCACTCTTCCTCCTCTCTCTCTGGTGACATTGTGGCTCAGACTCAGACTCAGACTAAGCTGTCTGTCTGTGTGGAAGTCTTTTAAGGGTGATAAGAGATGACAGGGGTTATTTCTCATCATGGCATCCAGCTCCACATGTCACTCGTGCTCAGTGCAGGTCTGATGGGAGAATACGTCTAGCTTTATGAAGGCCTAGTAGCCCCCCAGGAGAATATGTCTATCATTATGAAGGCCTACTACCCCCCAGGAGAATATGTCTAGCGTTATGAAGGCCTAGTACCCCCCAGGAGAATATGTCTAGCATTATGAAGGCCTAGTTCCCCTACAGGATAATGTCTATCATTATGAAGGCCTAGTACAACCCCCCCCCCCCCCCCCCCCCCCCCCCCCCGCCCCAGGATAATATGTCTATCATTATGAAGGACTAGTACCCCCACAGGAGAATATGTCTAGCTTTATGAAGGCCTTGTACCCCCCAGGAGAATATGTCTATTATCCTATTCTCCTCGCCACTATGGAACATACTGCTATGCAATACCACAAACCCACACACACACACACACACACACACACACACACACACACACACACACACACACACACACACACACACACACACAGAAAACAATGCAGTGAAGAAAACACTTCTTTCTTCCTAAACTCTTAGTTTTTTGTTTTTAATAAAGACAATATTTTCAATGAAAAGTAGGCATTGGTCTGAATCCAAAAAAGAAAGGAAATTCACATGAGCGCCACAATGCCTACTCCACCCATGCTCTACCAAGGTTTTCCAACAAATTAGGACAATTAGGAGCCCTGCGTCTTGTGACCGTAGCGTACGTGTAGGTATGTACGGCAGGATCAAATCGGAAAGATAGGTAGGAGCAAACCAATGTAATGCTTTGTAGGTTAGCCGTAAAACCTTGAAATCAGCCCTTGCCTTAACAGGAAGCCAGTGTAGGGAGGCTAGCACTGGAGTAATATGATCAAATCTTTTGGTACTAGTCAAGATTCTAGCAGCCGTGTTTAGCACTAACTGAAGTGTATTTAGTGCTCTTTCCGGGTAGCCGGAAAGTAGAGCATTGCAGTAGTCTAACCTAGAAATAACAAAAGCATGGATTAATTTTTATGCTTCAATTTTGGGCAGAACATTTCTGATTTTTGCAATGTTATGTAGATGGAAAAAACCTGTCCTTGAAACAATCTTGATATGTTCGTCAAAAGAGAGATCAGGGTCCAGAGTAACGCCGAGGTCCTTCAGTTTTATTTGAGACGACTGTACAACCATCAAGATGAATTGTCAGATTCAACAGAAGATCTCTTTGTTTCTTGGGACCTAGAACAAGAATCTCTGTTTTGTCTGAGTTTAAAAGTAGAACGGTTGCAGCCATCCACTTCCTTAAGTCTGAAACACAGGCTTCCAGCGAGGGCAATTTTGAGGCTTCACCATGTTTCATTGAAATGTACAGCTGTGTGTCATCCGCATAGCAGTGAAAGTTAACATTATGTTTTCAAATGACATCCCCAAAAGGTAAAATATATAGTGAAAACAATAGTGGTCCTAAAACGGAACCTTGAGGAACACCAAAATTTACAGTTGATTTGTCAGAGGACAAACCATTCACAGAGACAAACTGATATCTTTCCAACAGATAAGATCTAAACCAGGCCATAAGTTGTCTTTGTATGCCTATTTGGGTTTCCAATCTCTCCAAAAGAATGTGTTGATCGATGGTATCAAAAGCAGCACTAAGGTCTAGGAGCACGAGGACAGATGCCGAGCCTCGGTCTGACGCCATTAAAAGGTCATTTACCACCTTCACAAGTGCAGTAAACTTCTGACCCACTGGGAATGTGAAAGAAATACAAGCCGAAATAAATCATTCTCTCTACTATTATTCTGACATTTCACTTCCCTAAAATAAAGTGGTGATCCTAACTGACCTAAAACAGGGAATTTCTACTAGGATTATATGTCAGGAATTGTGAAAAACTGAGTTTAAATGTATTTAGCTAAGGTGTATGTGTATGTAAACCTCCAAAAATCAACTGTGTACAATTGAATTCGGAGGTTTACATATACCTTAGCCAAATACATTTAAACTCAGTTTTTCAAAATTCCTGACATTTCACAATTCTTAAATGTGTTCATATTATGGCAATAACAGCTCAAATTAGGAATGAGATACGACAGTCCTTCATTACTTTAAGACATGAAGGTCCGTCAATGCGTCAATGTGTAACATTTCAAGAATTTAGAATGTTTTTTCAAGTGCTGTCTCAAAAATGGTCAAGGGCTGTATTGATCTGGCTCTCATGAAGACCGCCACAGGAAAGGAAGACGCAGAGTTATCTCTGCTGCGGAGGATAAGTTCATTAGAGTTACCACCTTCAGAAATTGCAGCCCAGGACAAAGGCCAAACAAACATGTCCACAAAACACAGGGTTGAAACCCAAACAAGAGAGTCAGGAGTACCTCGAATAAATAACACAAACGCACAGCACAGGTACCCACACGCACCAACGGACATGGGAACAATAATCGACAGCACCATGGTGAACAAAGGGCACAGATATACAAATACAATTAGTGGGAATAGGGGCCAGGTGTGTGCAATGAAAGTTCCAGCAGGATCCGTGACACAGACACATCTCAACATCAACTGTTCCAATGAGACTGCGTTAATCAGGCCTTCATGGTTGAATTGCTGCAAAGGTTCCACTATAAAAGGACACCAATAAGAAGAAGAGAATTGCTTCGGCAAAGAAACACGAGCAATGGACATTAGACAGGTTTAAATCTGTCCTTTGGTCTGATGAGTAGGTGATCTTCGCATCAAATCATTTATTTGTCACATACACGTGTTTAGCAGATGTTATTGTGAGTGTAGCGAAATGCTTGTATTTCTAGCTCCAACGGTGCAGTAATATCTAAGAAGTAATATCTAACAATAGACAATCTCAAGTAAAGGAATGGAATTAAGAATATATAAATATTTGGATGAGCAACATCAGAGTGGCATAGACTAAGATACAGTAGAATAGGACAGAATACAGTGTATACATATGAGATGAGTAATGCAAAATCTGTAAACATTATTAAGGTGACTAGTGTTCCAATTATTGAAGTGGCTAGTAATTTCAAGTCTACGAATTGGGCAGCAGCCTCTAATGTGCAAGTGATGGCTATCAGTCTGATGGCCTTGAGATTTAAGCTATTTTTCAGTCTCTCGGTCCCAGCTTTGATGTACCTGTAGCTTTGTGCTTAGAGTGTTGGACTTGTAACCGGAAGGTTCCAAGATCAAATTCCCGAGCTGACAAGTTAATTATCTGTCATTCTGCCCCTGAACAAGGCAGTTCCTAGGCTGTAATTGAAAATAAGAATTTATTCTTAACTGACTTGCCTAATTAAATAAAGGTAAATAATAGTGGGGTAAACAGGAAGTGGCTCAGGTGGTTACATTTTACTCATTTAGCAGACACTCTTATCCAGAGCAACTTACAGTAGTGAATGCATACATTTCATTTCATGCATTTTTTTTTTTTGTACTGGCCCCCCGTGGGAATCGAACCCACAACCCTGGCGTTGCACATACCATGCTGGCATTGCAAACACCATGCTCTACCAATTGAGCCACAGGAAGACCGTGTTGTTGTACTTGATTATATTTTTGGCCTTCCTGTGACATCGGGTGCTGTAGGTGTCCTGGAGGGCAGGTACTTTGCCCTTGATGATGCATTGGGCAAGCCACACCAACCTCTGGAGAGCCCTGCGGTTTCGGGCGGTGCAGTTGCCGTACCTGGCGGTGATACAGCCCGGCATGTGTAGTTCCCATAGTTAAGCATGGAGGAGGAGGTGTGATGGTGTGGGGGTGCTTTGCTGGTGACACTGTCAGTGATTTATTTAGAATTCAAGGGACACTTAACCAGCATGGCTACCACAGCATTCTGCAGCAATACGCCATCCTATCTGGTTTGCGCTTAGTGGGACTAACATTTGTTTTTCAACAGGACAATGACCCAACACACCTCGAGGCTGTGTAAGCATTCCAGGTGAAGCTGGTTGAGAGAATGTCAAGAGTGTGCAAAGCCTTCATGCTTCTCATCGGACTGGTGTTAGCTAGGTAGCTACAGCAGCTAGCCTGTTACTAGCTTGCCACTGCTATTGCATAGCAACCGAGTTGTAGAGCTCTGCATGCGCATTAATTTTAAGCCCTACTCAAATCCCGCAACATTTAGGCCCTCCCTTACACAGGCCTGGAGGCTTCTGGCAAATATAAAGCCTGGCCCTGCCCAAAATCCAAAATCCAAAATAACTTCCTCCATTAGTAAATCAGTCACTTTCTCCCTGCGTGCAGGCACCTCGCTCTGCATGCACTCTGCTCACGGTGGCTCGGAGTCTGTGAGTAACCATAGCAATGGCTCCTCTTGGGCTGTTCAATGAGACATTAGAGCAGTGAGGTGTTAGCTACTTGTCATTCTAAACTCAGACAAAACTCAAGGAAGATTATTATTTTCTGTGAAATAATCTCTCCTGTGTTATATTTGACAAGGTTGACACACTTCTGATACCTTGTTATGATCTTAGTCAGATACTGTATGACTGTACAGTGCAGCTGAGCACGATCAAATGGTTCAGCTTCAAAATGTTAGTGATGAATTTAGTGATAACCGAGCCCTATCCGTATCCTAGTTATTGATGAAAAAAAACAGGCCGCACCCGGCCCTAACCCAATGTATAATGTCGGGGCCCGTCGGGCTCGGGTTGAGTAGCAGAGCTCTACCGAATTGCTGGTCCCTGTTTTAGAACTCTGAGACTCTGTTGAAAATATATTAGCATTGTCAAAAATGCTACAAAAAGGTGGCACATCGTTGTTCTCAATGGACAGAAATGAGCATGTGAGAACAATAAATTATACATTTAATAAAAACTGTCGCACCCCTAAAAGTAGTCAATCTGAAATGTATTCGGATTGGAATTCTATTCTGACTCAGGAGGCGTGCAGATCATCCACCGCTTCTGAGTATATTATTCGCTAATTTTCACTTTATGGACACTATAGTCTCGTTTTAATCCGACACCAGAATTTGAGCTACTTAGGTGCAGAAAATACTCTGAAAACTCAATTGCTGATGACCCTATAAAAAATCTGGTATGTGGTTCTCGGCCAGACGGCTCCGGGCGGCAGGGACAGACATGGACAGACATGGCGCCAACAGACATGGCAGCTCTGCATTTAGTTCCAAAGCAACTTTGCAGTATTTTTTTTTTTTTGTGTGTTATTTCTTACATTAGTAGCCCAGAATGTTTTTTGTGTTATTACATACAACCGGAAATAACTTTTGGATATAAGAGAGCGGCGGTAACTCACCAGCATTCGGACCAGGAATACAACTTTCCCGAATTGGATCCTTTGTTCGTACCCCCAGGGCAACTGAACTTATCCCAGAGGCTGTTCCAAGACACCGCCAATGGAGATATTCAGATTGGACTTCTATTCTGACTCAGGAGCCGTGCACATCATCCACCGCTTCTGAGTATATTACTCGCTAATGTTCAGTCATTTGAGTATATTACTCGCTAATGTTCAGTCTCTGGACAATAAAGTAGATGAGCTCAGGGCGAGGATCTCCTTCCAGAGAGACATCAGACTGTAACATACTCTGTTTCACGGAATCATAGCTCTCTCCGGATATACTGTCCCTGTCCATACAGCAAGCTGGGTTCTCAGTACATCGCACAGACAGCAATAAAGAAATCTCCGGGAAGAAGAAAGGCTGTGGTGTGTGTATCATGATTATCTTATAATGGTGTGATTGTGATAATGTACAAAACTCAAGTCCTTTTGTTCACCCAACCTAGAATACCTCACAATCAAATGCCGACCGTATTACCACCCAATTCTCTTTGGTTATAGTCACAGCTGTGTATATTCCCCCTCAAGCTGATACCATGACGGCCTTCAAGGAACTACACTGGACTTTGTGCAAACTGGAAACCACATATCCTGAGGCCGCACTTATTGTAGCTGGGGATTTTAACAAAGCAAATTTGAGGAAAATGCTACCAAAGTTCTATCAACACATTGACTATAGTACTCATGCTGTTAAAACGCTCAATCACTGCTACTTCCCCTTCCGGGATGCCTACAAGGCCCTCCCTTCAGGAAATCGGATCACGACTACATTTTGCTCCTCCATTCCTATATGCAAAAACTCAAACAGGAACGGCCCGTGCTAAGGTCTATTCAACGCTGGTCTGACCAATTGGAATCCATGTGGACTGGGATATGTTCTCGGTAGCCTCTGAGAATAACTTTGACGTATACACGGAGACGGTGACTGAGTTCATCTGGAACTGTATAGGAGATGTTGTTCCCACTGTACTATTAAAACCTACCCAAACCAGATACCTTGTATAAACGGCAGAATTCGCGCAAAACTGAAAGCGTAAACCACCTCATTTAACCATGGCAAGGTGACTGGGAATATGGTTGAATACAAACAGTGTAGTTATTCCCTCCGTAAGGAAATCAAACAGGCAAATCTTCAGTACAGAGACAAAGTGGATGTATGTGGCAGGGTCTACAGACAATCACTGATTACAAAGAGAAAACTAGCCACGTCGTGGACACTGACGTCTTGCTCCCGGACAGGCTAAACACCTTCTTCACCTGCTTTGAGGATAACACAGTGCCACCGACAAGGCCTGCTACCAAATCAAATCAAATCAAAGTTGATTTGTCACGTGCGCTGAATACAGCAGGTGTAGACCTTACAGTGAAATGCTTACTTACAGGCTCTAACCAATAGTGCAAAAAAGGTATTAGGTGAACAATAGGTAGGTAAAGAAATAAAACAACAGTAAAAAGACAGAATATATACAGTAGCGAGGCTATAAAAGTAGTGAGGCTACATACAGACACCGATTAGTCAGGCTGATTGAGGTAGTATGTACATGAATGTATAGTTAAAGGGACTATGCATATATGATAAACAGAGTAGCAGCAGTGTAAAAAGACGGGTTGGGGGGGGCACACAATGCAAATAGTCCAGGTAGCCATTTGATTACATGTTCAGGAGTCTTATGGCTTGGGGGTAAAAACTGTTGAGAAGCCTTTTTGTCCTAGACTTGGCACTCCGGTACTGCTTGCCATGCTGTAGTAGAGAGAACAGTCTATGACTGGGGTGGCTGGGGTCTTTGACAATTCTTAGGGCCTTCCTCTGACACCGCCTGGTGTAGAGGTCCTGGATGGCAGGCAGCTTAGCTCCAGTGATGTACTGGGCCGTACGCACTACCCTCTGTAGTGCCTTGCGGTCAGAGGCCTGAGCAGTTGCCGTACCAGGCAGTGATGCAACCAGTCAGGATGCTCTCGATGTTGCAACTGTAGAACCTTTTGAGGATCTCAGGACCAATGCCAAATCTTTTATGTTTCCTGAGGGGGAATAGGCTTTGTCGTGCCCTCTTCACGACTGTCTTTCGTGTTTGGACCATTCTAGTTTGTTGCTGATGTGGACACCAAGGAACTTGAAGCTCTCAACCTGCTCCACTACAGCCCCGTTGATGAGAATGGGGGCGTGCTCGGTCCTCCTTTTCCTGTAGTCCACAATAATCTCCTTAGTCATGGTTACGTTGAGGTATAGGTTGTTATTCTGGCACCACCCGGCCAGGTCTCTGACTTCCTCCCTATAGGCTGTCTCGTCATTGTCGGTGATCAGGCCTACCACTGTTGTGTCGTCTGCAAACTTAATGATGGTGTTGGAGTCGTGCCTGGCCATGCAGGGTGAACAGGGAGTACAGGAGGGGACTGAGCACGCACCCCTGGGGAGCTCCAGTGTTGAGGATCAGCGTGGCAGATGTGTTGCTACCTAACCTCACCACCTGGGGGCAGCCCGTCAGGTAGTCCGGGATCCAGTTGCAGAGGGAGGTGTTTAGTCCCAGGATCCTTAGCTTAGTGATGAGCTTTGAGGATACTATGGTGTTGAACGCTGAGCTGTAGTCAATGAAAAGCATTCTCACGTAAGTGTTCCTTTTGTTCAGGTGGGAAAGAGCAGTGTGGAGTGCAATAGAGATCGCATCATCTGTGGATCTGTTTGGGCGGCATGCAAATTGGAGTGGGTCTAGGGTTTCTGGGAAATTGTTGTTGATGTGAGCTATTATCAACCTTTCAAAGCACTTCATGGCTACAGACGTGAGTGCTACGGATCTGTAGTAATTTAGGCAGGTTGCCTTAGTGTTCTTAGGCACAGGGACTATGGTGGTCTGCTTGAAACATGGTGGTATTACAGACTTAATCAGGAACATGTTGAAAATGTCAGTGAAGACACCTGCCAGTTGGTCAGCACATGCCCGGAGCACACGTCCTGGTAATCCGTCTGGCACCGCAGCCTTGTGTATGTTGACCTGTTTTAAGGTCTTACTCGCGTCGGCTACGGAGAGTGTGATCACACAGTCTCCTGGAACAGCTGATGCTCTCATGCATGCCTCAGTGTTGCTTGCCTCGAAGCGAGCATAGAAGTGATTTAGCTCATCTGGTAGGCTCGTGTCACTGGGCAGCTCGCGGCTGTGCATCCTTTTGTAGTCTGTAATAGTTTGCAAGTCCTGCCACATAAGATGAGCGTTGGAGCCGGTGTAGTATGATTCAATCTTAGCCCTGTATTGACGCTTTGTCTGTTTGATGGTTCGTCGCAGGGCATAGTAGGATTTCTTGCAAGCTTCCGAGTCCCGCACCTTGAAAGCAGCAGCTCTACCCTTTAGCTCAGTGCGAATGTTGCTTGTAATCCATGGCTTCTGGTTGGTGTATGTATGTACAATCACTGTGGGGATGACGTCCTCGATGCATTTTTTGATAAAGCCAGGGACCAATGTGGTGTACTCCTCAATGCCATCGGAAGAATCCCAGAACATGTTCCAGTCTGTGCTAGCAAAACAGTCCTGTAGTTTAGCATCTGCTTCATCTGACCACTTTTTTATCGACCGAGTCACTGGTGCTTCCTGCTTTAATTTTTGTTTGTAAGCCGGAATCAGGATAGAGTTGTGGTCGGATTTACGAAATGGAGGGCGAGGGAGAGCATTGTACGCGTCTTTGTGTGTGGAGTACAGGTGTTCTACAATTTTTTCCCTCTGGTTGCACATTTAACATGTTGATGGAAATTTGGTAGAACTGATTTAAGTTTCCCTGCATTAAAGACTCCGGCGGCTAGGAGCGCCGCCTCTGGGTGAGTGGTTTCCTGTTTGCTTATTTCCTTAAGCAAGGACTGTGGGCTATCGTTCTCCATGGCCAACATGAGTAAGACATTTAAGCGTATTAAAACCTGTTGGGGATAGGGGCAGTATTTGCACGGCTGGATAAAAAACGTACCCGATTTAATCTGGTTACTACTCCTGCCCAGTAACTAGAATATGCATATAATTATTGGCTTTGGATAGAAAACACCCTAAAGTTTCTAAAACTGTTTGAATGGTGTCTGTGAGTATAACAGAACTCCTATGGCAGGCCAAAACCTGAGAAGATTTCAAGCAGGAAGTGGCCTGTCTGAGAAGTAGTGTTTCATCTTGGCTCTTTTTATTGAAGACTCAGGATCTGTGCAATAACGTGACACTTCCTACGTCTTCCATAGGGTCTCAGAGCCCGGGAAAACGTTGAACGATATCGAGGCAGGCTCTGGCTGAAACACTTCATCGCTTTTGGCAAGTGGCCACTCAGAGTACTATGGGCTTAGGCGCGTGCCTGCTTCGACCGAATGGTTTCTTTTCCTTTGTCTGTTTATCTAAACGCAGATTCCCGGTCGGAATATTATCGCTTTTTTATGAGAAAAATGGCATAAAAATTGATTTTAAACAGCGGTTGACATGCTTCGAAGTACGGTAATGGAATATTTAGAATTATTTTGTCACGAATTGCGCCATGCTCGTCACCCTTATTTAGCCTTTAGGATAGTGTCTAGATGCACGAACAAAACGCCGCTGTTTGGATATAACGATGGATTATTTTGGACCAAACCAACATTTGTTATTGAAGTAGAAGTCCTGGGAGTGCATTCTGACGAAGACAACAAAGGTAAGAACATTTTTCTTATAGTAAATCTGACTTTGATGAGTGCTAAACCTGCTGGGTGTCTAAATAGCTAGCCCTGTGATGCCGGGCTATCTACTGAGAATATTGCAAAATATGCTTTCACCGAAAAGCTATTTTAAAATCGGACATATCGAGTGCATAGAGGAGTTCTGTATCTATAATTCTTAAAATAATTGTTATGTTTTTTGTGAACGTTTATCGTGAGTAATTTAGTAAATTCACCGGCAGTGTTCGGTGGCAATGCTAGTCACATGCTAGTCACATGCTAATGTAAAAAGCTGGTTTTTGATATAAATATGAACTTGATTGAACAAAACATGCATGTATTGTATAACATAATGTCCTAGGTTTGTCATCTGATGAAGATCATCAAAGGTTAGTGCTACATTTAGCTGTGGTTTGGGTTTATGTGACATTATATGCTAGCTTGAAAAATGGGTGTCTGATTATTTCTGGCTGGGTACTCTGCTGACATAATCTAATGTTTTGCTTTCGTTGTAAAGCCTTTTTGAAATCGGACAGTGTGGTTAGATTAACGAGAGTCTTATCTTTAAAATGGTATAAAGTAGTCATATTTTTGAAAAATTTAAGTAATAGCATATCTAAGGATTTGAATAACGCGCCACAGGATTCAACTGGCTGTTGAGTAGGTGGGACGCGTCCCACCTAGCCCATAGAGGTTAACCCTCGCAAGGCTGTCGGCCCAGACGGCATCCCTAGCCGCGTCCTCAGAGCATCCGCAGACCAGCTGGTTGGAGTGTTTACGGACATATTCAATCTCCCCCTATCCCAATCTGCTGTCCCCACTTGCTTCAAGATGTCCACCATTGTTCCAGTACCCAAGAAAGCAAAGGTAATTGATCTAAATGACTATCGCACTCACTTCTGTCATCATGAAGTGCTTTGAGAGGCCAGTTAGGATCAAATCACCTCTACCTTACCTGACACCCTAGACCCACTTCAATTTGCATACCGCCCCAATAGATCCACAGACAATGCAATCGCTATCGGACTGCGCACTGCCCTATTCCATCTGGACAAGAGGAATACCTATGTAATAATGTTGTTAATTGACTATAGCTCAGCATTCAACACCATAGTACCCTCCAAGCTCATCATTAAGCTAGGGCCTTGGGCCTGAACCCCACCCTGTGGGCTGCCCCCAGGTGGTGAAGGTAGAAAACAACACCTCCAATTCGCTGATCCTCAACACTGGGGCCCCACAAGGGTGCGTGCTCAGCCCCTTCCTGTACTCCCTGTTCACCCATGACTACGTGGCAACGCAGGCCTCCAACTCAATCATCAAGTTTGCAGACGACACAACAGTAATAGGCCTGATTACCAACAATGACGAGACAGTGAGGAGGTGAGGGCCCTGGTGGAGTGGTGCCAGGAAAATGACCTCTCCCTCAACGTCAACAAAACGAAGGAGCTGATCGTGGACTTCAGAAAACAACAGAGGGATCACACCCCTGTCCACATTGACGGGACCACAGAATGTGGTGAAGAAGGCACAACAGCGCCTCTTCAACCTCAGAAATTTGGCTTGGCAACCGCAACCGCAGGGCTCTCCAGAGGGTAGTGTGAACTGCCCAATGCATCACTGTGGGCACACTGCCTGCCCTCCGGGAAACCTACAGCACCCGATGTCACAGGAAGGCCAAAAAGATCATCAAGGACATAAACCTCCCCGAGCCACAGCCTGTTCACACCGCTCCCATCCAGAAGGCGAGGTCAGTACAGGTACATCAAAGCTGGGACCGAGAGACTGAAAAACAGCTTCCATCTCAAGGCCATCAGACTGTTAAATAGCCATCACTAGCTGGCTACCACCCGGTTACTCAACCCTGCACCTTAGAGACTGCTGCCCTGTATACATAGACATGGAATCACTAGCCACTTTAATAATGGAACACTAGTCATTTTAATAATGTTTACATACTGCTTTACTCATTTCATATGTATATACTGTACTCTATTCTACTGTATTTTAGCCAATTCCAATCCAACATTGCTCGTACTAATATTTATATATTTCTTAATTCCATTATTTTACTTTAGATTTGTGTGTATTGTTGTGAATTGTTAGATACCACTGCACTGTTGGAGCTAGGAACACAAGCATTTCGCTACAACCGCAATAACATCTCCTTAAATGTGTATGTGACCAATAACATATGATTTGATTTGTTGTGTACCTCCAATCAAGTTCATTTGCAAATTTTCTTGGACATTGGTGTCACATTTGCTTAGATATGATGGTAGTGAGATTCGAAATTAACATAGAACTTTAACCAATGCATATTAATTTGCCTGCCTGCATGCGGCTGGTTGGCTAGCTGTTTGTAATTCAATCCCAATAGCTAATCATACATTTTTTGGAGTGGTAATTTAATAGTTATGTTGTAAGGGTCATTGTCCGTGATATTACTGCCTTGTTTTTCTCTAATCAGACTGAAATTAGAGACGGACGCTAGTGTGAAGTCAGCATCTATCTCTGTGTGTATGTGTGTGTAAGTGTGGGTGGGTGGGCGTGTGTGGATCTGTGTGTGTGGCTGCAGGTACTAGGGACAGAGCTGGGGGTAGTGTGAAATCAGCATCTATCTCTGTGTGTAAGTGTGTGTAAGTGTGTGTGTGTGTGTGTGTGTGTGTGTGTGTGTGTGTGTGTGTGTGTGTGTGTGTGTGTGTGTGTGTGTGTGTGTGTGTGTGTGTGTGTGTGCGGGTGCACGTACTAGGGACAAAGCTGGGGGTAGTGTGAAATCAGCATTAGAGACTGAGGATGTGTTTCTCTTCTACCTTGACCTTCTAATGACCAGCCTACATGGCTGTGAATCTGACATGCTTTTACAAACCTGATTACTTGGTCCTGGTTAATCACACAACTCTGCTGTTGATCTGGCTACGGAACACAGGATGGGAGGGGGAGGGGAAGGAGAGGAGAGAAAGGGGAGGAGAGGAGGAAATAACGCACAGATTGAATCCTAGAGAGGTGTTTCTTCTGTGCCTTCGTCTCTTGGCGGTCGAAAGCAAATCAAAGGCTACAATAGTCAGAGACTTAGACTGCATCCCAAATGGCTCCCTATTCCCTATGTAGTGCACTACTTTTGACCAGGCACACTAATCCCTATGTATTTTTTAAAATGTAATTAAACCTTTATTTAACTAAGCAAGTCAGTTACGAACAAATTCTTATTTACAATGACGGCCTACCAGAAGGCAAAAGGCCTCCTGCGGGGACGCGGTTGGGATTAAAAATATAATTTTTAATAAAAATATAGGACCAAACACACATCATAACCAGAAAGACACCACAACACTACATAAGAGAGACCAAAGACAACAAAATTCCAGAAAATGATGTCATGGCTTTAGAAGCTTCTGATAGGCTAATTGACATCATTTGAGTCAATCAGAAGCTTCTAAAGTCATGAGATCATTTTCTGGAATTTTCCAAGCTGTTTAAAGGCACAGTCAACTTAGTGTATGTAAACTTCTGACCCACTGGAATTGTGATACAGTGAATTATAAGTAAAATAATCTGTCTGTAAATAATTGTCGGAAAAATTATTTGTGTCATGCACAAAGCAGATGTCCTAACCAACTTTCCAAAACTATAGTTTGTTAACAAGAAATTTGTGGAGTGGTTGAAAAACAATTTTTAATGACTCCAACCTAAGTGTATGTGTCAGGCGTGTGCGTACTTGTGCTGAAGTCAGGTGCAGGAGAGCAGAGAATTGTGAACAGGCGCACAGTATATTTCGGCAGGAGAGATATACAGACGGACACAGCTGCGTCCAAAAACCTCCAGCCAACAAGGCAAAGTGTAAAACGCGCAAAACAGTCACAACACATCAAATGTATACACGGGGAAAACACACGCAAGCCTAGTGCGTACAAAAACACATAACACACAAACAATCTTACACAAAGACATGAGGGGGAACAGAGGAATAAATACATGTAGTGTGATTGGGGAATGAAAACCATGTGTGCAGGGAACAAGACAAAACAAATTGATACATGAAAAATGGAGCGGCGATGGCTAGAAAGCCGGTGACTTCGACCGCCAAACGCCGCCCGAACAAGGAAAGGAGCCGACTTCGGCGAAAGTCATGACAGTACTTAAACTTCCGACTTCAACTGTATATATATACATGTATATATTTGTCATGTGAATGCTGTATATAAAAGTACCATGTATGTAAAATGTAATTTGTCAAATGCATGTAAATGTAACAAAAAAGCTGTAGCACATTGGGATTGTTTATAAAAAATGTTGTTTTTGCTCGTGTTTCTCTATTTGTATTTCTGCTTTTATGTTTTATATTTTAATGATCTGCTATTAATAAAATAAATACAATTGTTAAAAACGAATCAATTTAATCAGTTGTGAAACTGAGGAATCAAACAATAAGTGCTATTGGTTTTTACTAACTAGTTACTCTTTTGGTTGAAAGAAGTGTTCAGAAGAAAATAACTCTGATAACAACCACAGGTTAACTATTACCAGACCATATTGTGGGAACCTAAGGGGAAACCTAAGGGGAGCTCTGGGGTAACTTTGTTAAAGGCACACTTAAAGAGGCGTTGGAAGTCTAGGCTGCATAGCTTCAGTCCTCCACCAGACGAAGTGCCGAACTCATGCTTTTAACAGAAAGCCAACTTGGTTAAAGCCCCTTACCCCGGGACTTATTGAAGCTGACTCATTCATGAGAGTGTTGTCCGGTCAGTTAGAAAGGGAGGACCAGCCAGGAGCAGGAGTGTCTCAGATTATGCTTCACTTATAACAAATAGTATTACCCCATGGCACAACGTAGTCTGCGAGCACAGCGACAGTAGCGCAGTACGAGCTGCATCATGTAATAAAATAGTACAGAGCGGACTATAACTAAATATCTGACTATATACCAAAAAATTGCCCACACTGACACGTAGTATACCATGTCACGAACAACCCATGATTGTAATCAGTAGGAAGAAGTAAGCTAACCGCTGTGGCAAGCAGGGATAGAGCAAGAGGGGGGACCTGGTTGTTTTAGTGAAGCACGGGGCTCTGCTATAAAAGACAAGTAATGGTAGGAAGACAAGGAGGCACCCTCACTGGGAAAGAAGCATATACCATGGGATAATCCAGGCCCATAACCTGTGGTGAGAGTTGACCATCTCTGTGAGGTCAGTTAGTCTGGCTAACTGATAAAGGGAAATGGAAACCTAGGAAAAATTGTCATTACCTTCCCAAGGATGGACTGGTGGTTGGTTGTGCTTAATTTAACAAGTATGACCCCACTTTAAGCGTACAGACGTGTGAGTATGTGGATCCGGAGAAAACCATGGATGTGACACCCGCGACAGGGGCAACCTGAAGTTTACCTTATACTATGAAAGGGGAGTGCTTATAACGGCATGTGGTTATGACAATTTAAGAAGGTCGTACAGTTTTGGAACGTGTGATGGCGGGCACTGGGGAAGAGGTGGAGGAGTGAGCAATATACTACCCCCTTCAACTTCGTCTCCTATAAGCCCCTCAGCACCAGAATGGTTTGCAAATTGGAAACAGTGGCATGAGAAGTGGAATTGTAAAGAACAGTTAGAACCAGGGTCGAGAGGCCCAGGGCCAGAGTACCTAGAACCTGACGGGTTGGCCCATCCTTATGTACCACCTCCCCCTGACCAAAACTCAGGGCCTACAGAAACTCCTCGGAGTCTAGTGGGACCTCCCAAAAGGAAAAGGGAGGCCACAGGACCGAAAAGGGGGATTGTGGGCCCGCCCAATAGTACAGAAATGCCTCGAAGTCTAGTGGGTCCTCCAAAGAGGAAGAGGGAAGCTGCAGGACTCATAAGGGGGAGTATGTTTCTGGGTGAGAGGAGAGTGAGAAAGGGAGTGAATTGAACGAGGAAGGGATGGAGGGGGAAGTGGGAGATGAGCCGTCAAACCACAGTTTGGTGGGCACCCAGCCTTGGCACGGAACTCGAATCAAACAGACAAGAGACAAACAAAGGCAGAGGGAGCGATAAGGACAAAAGGCCATTGACAAAAGGGGCCCACCCCAAAAATAAATCTCACTACTGTGCCCCTATAAATGTGGAACCACATACCTAGGAAATGAAATTAACACGAAGGAAGTGGGGGTCCCCTGACGTATGTTCAGGGCCAAGGGTCAGTCCAGGGGTATGCTCAGGGTTCCAAAATGGTTCTTTGGCTATCCCTATAGGAGAACCCTTTTTGGTTCCAGATAGAAACATTTTGGGTTCGGTGTAGAACCCTCTGTCGAAAGGTTTCTACATTGAACCCAAAAGGGTTCTACATGGAACCAAAAAGGGTTATTCTATGGGGACAGCCAAAGATAGCACCTTTTTTTCTAAGAGTGTAGGGAATACTAAATATGTTTCCAGAACCGAACAGCCCATTATTATCCCTCCTAGATCATGGGTAAATAAGATGGATGGAGGAACTTGTGAAACAAGGTTTACATATTGTAATAATGTGTATTTTGCCATACACTCACTCCTCTTCAGAGCACTTAATGACAGCTCAAGGCCTAACTCTCCCCCGTAAAAACCGCACTAATGGAAGTACCACATAATGCTATGTTACAAGAACTGAGGAGAAAAATTCTAAAGTAACTGAAAGCAGAAGCTGTGACTAAAAAGACAAGTTAGAATTTCAGAGGCTGAAGACTCAGAGGGGGATGACTCTAGCTCTCAAGCATTAAACAGCAACAGCACCTTGGCCCCCAGTGCTTCCTCGAGAGGAAGAGCTGGCAGTTTCGATCTGAGCTTAGACAGATCGCTACAGTAAGCTGGGTTACCGCAACCACTAGTGGTACCCCTGACAACCTTGCTTCATGCTGATGTGCTGAGAGAACTGAAAATACTACTGCCTAGAGAGATAAATGAGAACATGTCATACATGGGGTGGGGAACCTGGTGGAGAGTCTGGTGGGGAAAAAATACAATGGACAGACACCCCGGTACATGACTCAGAACCTCCGAGAGCTGAGGATGAGGCTTCTGATGCCTCAACCCCAGTTCTCACCGGGGTACACATGTTCAGAGAGAAGCTATAGAGGGGTCTACAGGAAAATGTATAGGGTGCTGGAAAGGGGGTATAAAAGGCATAGAATTGAGGCCAGTTAGTTAGCGGCCCTTACTGAAAGAAATGCAGAAGTACTAGCAATATTGACCGAACTCCAGGCCTATAGGCAGACAGAGGCTGTCACCGGACTGGGCCATGAGACCCAGTTGGATGAAGGAGCTGTTTCTGAGTGACCAGTCAGGTGATGGTAACCCAGATAAAGATGAAGAATGATATTCTGGCAGGTCTGTCTGGGATAGAATAATCCCCCATTTTCTTATATATATATAAAAAAGTACATTATCTACATGTATATACATACATATACACTGAGTATACCAAATATTAGGACCACCTTCCTAATATTGAGTTGCACTTTACTTTACTATTTATATTTCTGTCGACATTTACTTCACTACACTTTCAAAAGAAAATGTGTACTTTCACTCCAATATATTTCTCCTAACACATTTGTTACTCACTACTGTTGGATTCAGGGTAAACTTTGAACATTGAGATACTAAAGACATGATAGATTAGAAGCATGGTATATAAAGGAGCGAAAGAGACTGGTTTTTATGTCAGAAGTTAATGGTTCTCTGTAGAAAAACAGAGTGGCTGTGGAATGTGCTGGGTGGATGGGAGGGAGTCACGGGAGTGCGATAGGTGATATGGGTGGACATCTATGGATTAGGCGAAGGATGGGTTGAGGTCCAACATGATTATTGTTTTTCTTCAGATTGATTTGATTTTGTAGTGTTGGGTTCTAATTTTTCTGAGTAAATAACTCACGGACAGTAGAGAAGCTTAACCAAGTTTAATTCTTCCCAAAGGGTTGACACAGCTGTATTCAGACAAATACATGTCCCCACCATCACAAGTATATATACTCCACGCAACATGCTTCTTTACAGAGGTGTCTCTGTGTCCCCTTTCCCCTGAAGTGTGCACTCGCATGTGTTAGACTATGGGATGGGCCATGGTCAAAATTAGTGTACTATATAGGGAATAGGGTGCCATTTGGGACTCAGTCCCTTTGTTGTGTTGTTGGCCAGTTCTGAAGGCTTCATCTTTATTACTACAATAGCAATGTGAATGTTACAAGGACCTCAGTTGTGATATTGAGCACAGTAAGGGTTGAATATCCCAGAATCGGAAGAGAACTCTGGAAAACCTGGGAATTTCCGGACAATCTGTACCTAGGAGAAACTTGACCCCAGAGGATTTAATAGGCAGCCGTAGCCCTTTCCTGCAGTCTAATGACCAAATGGCCCTCTAATGGCCTCGTGGTTGGAACGTTATTAATATTTTTCATAATTAATAAACATTAAAAACAAAATAAACGCAGAAAATCTGGTGTTCCTATGCTAAACGATTTTGTTATATTTCAGTCTTTTGTGATGTATATAAAGTGTTGTATTGGGATGCAAACTCAAAATTGAATACAATTGAATCAACTATATATATTTTTAAGTCCATAACCATGTGTGTGAGGTGTATACTTTTCATTCCAAGTAGATTTGTTTAAGACTACCAAGAAACACTCTGTGTGACCCTGGTTAAGCCCATTGAACTAAAAGTTTAAAGTAACGCTTCTATACCAAGATATTCATTTATCTAATGAGCTTCAGTCTTAAAAAAAAGGATATAAAAATGTACAGTTATTTTGGTGACAATGTTAATTATGAACAATGCTAGCAGCAGATTAGTTATATTAGTTATATTTTAGATGTATTTGCGTGTCCATGTTTAGAAATAATGTCAGTTTACATTTCATACTGCTCTCTCTTTTAAAAACATCTACATTCTGCAAACATATTCCAATAAAATAAAAACAGTATTGACCTTGTTTGAGTTGCAGTCCATTTTTTCCCTAATGTGTATATTATCCCTGTATATAGGAAGTTTTAAGGCCCTGCCTGGTGCATGTTTTGTGTAAGGACAGACGCTGGGAGACGAGAAGCATGTACAGGGAGTCAATATTTAAGAAATAACTGACATGAAACAAAACACGGACAGTGTCTGGACAAGGGAAACATGACATTAATTCTGACAGCAATATTAGAAGCATCAGGGAGTTTTATTGTTTTGGTTGGTGACGTCGGGTCCGGGTGCCGCTGCCAAGGATCCGGGGATGCCTCAGCTGGCTTGTCAGGCTTCCATGCCTTAGCTGGCTCGAGAGGTGTCGCCCATCTTCCCCATTATCCCCAGTGTATTCATACCTGTGTTTTCTGTTTGTCTGTTGCCAGTTCATTTTTTTCGTCAAGGCTACCAGCGTTTTTCCCCTTCCTTCTGTCTGTTTCTAGTTTTCCCGGTTTTGACCATTCTGCCTGCCCTGACCCTGAGCCTGCCTACCATTCTGTACCTTGTCAGCATTCTGTAAGGACAGACGCTGGGAGACGAGAAGCAAGTACAGGGAGTGAATATTTAATAAATAACTGACATGAAACAAAACACGAACAGCGTCTGGACAAGGGAAACATGACATTAATTCTGACAGCAATATTAGAAGCATCAGGGAGTTTTATTGTTTTGGTTGGTGACGTCGGGTCCGGGTGCCGCTGCCAAGGATCCGGGGATGCCTCAGCTGGCTTGTCAGGCTTCCGTGCCTTAGCTGGCTCGAGAGGTGTTGCCCATCTTCCCCATTATCCCCAGTGTATTCATACCTGTGTTCTCGGTTTGTCTTTTGCCAGTTCATTTTGTTCGTCAAGCCTACCAGCGTTTTTCCCCTTCCTTCTGTCTGTTTCTAGTTTTCCCGGTTTTGACCATTCTGCCTGCCCTGACCCTGAGCCTGCCTGCCATTCTGTACCTTGTCAACATTCTGTAAGGACAGACGCTGAGAGACGAGAAGCAAATACAGGGAGTGAATATTTAATAAATAACTGACATGAAACAAAACACGAACAGCGTCTGGACAAGGGAAACATAACGAAATTAATGCTGACACGGGGATGAAACTGAGGAATAGACAGATATAGGGGAGGCAATCAATAAAGTGATGGAGTCCAGGTGAGTCCAATGAAGCGCTGGTGCACGTAACAATAGTGACAGGTGTGCGTAATGATGGGCAGCCTGGCGCCCTCGAGCGCCAGAGAGGGGGAGCGGAAGAAGGCGTGACAGTACCCCACCTCTCTAGGGGCGCCACCCTGTGTCCCACCTGGACGAGCCTGATGGGCCGGCCGAGGCATAGGAGCCGGACAAGCCGGCTGAGGCGTGGAAGCCCGACGAGTCGGCTGAGGCCTGGGAGCCCGACGAGCCGGCTGAGGCATTATGTGGGATGGGAGCCTGCCGAGCCAACCGAGGCAAGAGGGGCTGCGGGAGCAGGCGTGACGTTTTGCATGTTTTAGTCGTATCTCCCCTGACCTGGAACAAACTACTAACCAGGTGTGTACATGATTGATTGATTGACTTGTTATTAAAATGTCTTGCATCTTTCAGATACCTAGCCCATATGGGCTTCCGTATTTCTGTACCAAATGTAGATGACTGTGTACTTTGCCTGGAGCTGGGAGGAGATGACTAAATCACTAAGCCACAAATACCACAAGGCATGAATATTCAGAGGGATGGTGTGACGCGTATGAGAGAATATGCTGGTGCTGCATTGGTCTCTAGGTTTCAAGGAATGTTTTTACGTTTGTAACGGTATTCATGTATGTCTATCACTTCACTACAGTTCAACTTAGACAGGGCAACATGTGGTGACAGGAGTCTCAACATGTTCAGTTAAAGTCTGAGTTCCATCCCAAATGGCATAGTACACCAGAGCCCTGGTCAAAAGTAGTGCACTGTATAGGGAATAGTGGCTTTGTCTCTTCTAGTAAATATATTTATATGACTGTCCCCTTTCTTCGAAAGAGACATGAGAAGGTACTGATCTTAGCGCTCTGTTTGTGCCGCTGCTTTTCTAAGAAAGGAAAATAAGATCTGCTAATTGATATTTGTTTTTCACGCTGAGCAAAGTTAATTAGGGGAGATTAAGTTGAGCCAATGGGGTAAATTGAGCCACCCTTGTTTCTAGGAAATCATATACAAAATGTATAATTTTACCAAATATTTAGGAAGAGGTCATCATTTCATGGAGCGTGTGAAGGAAGAAAACACATGGAAAAAGTGGTAAGCAAGTTAGGACCAAAAAACTGATTTTCCCGAAGTCAAATACATTTATTGTGTTAGAGGTTTCATAATGATTGTGTCTAAATTATCTAAAGTAGATCATTCGAAGATTGTTCCATACATCAGTTGGGGTCTCTCTATAAGCTTCAATATGAGGCCCTAAACCTAGCATGAAAGTGCATCCTTGTAGCTGTGAGGACAAATAGAGTCAAAATGTTTGCTTTGGGTAAGTTGAGCCAATGGCAAGTTGAGCAAATTGAAGTGTTTTCATCCCAGGTGTAATGCAAGGCGTTATCGCTGGGATATGAGGTAACAACAGGGCCTGGCCTATGTTAAAAGTACAAAATGTTAGTTAGGTGTTAAGCCTGCTTCAAATGATTAAAATACAAAGAAAGTGGTTGTGATTATGTTGAATTGTGTTTGGGAAATATAGATAGACATGATTTTAAAAACATAGCGTTAATATTTCATTCAATACAGACATTTGTAGGCGGCTCAACCTACCCTGTCCCGCGGCTCAACTGTCCCGCGGCTCAACTTACCCTGTCCTGCGGCTCAACTTACCCTGTCCCGTGGCTCAACTTAGCTCGTGGTAAGTTGTGCCAAGAGACCACTTTTTTTTTGGACAAGCCATGTTTAAAAACTGTAATGTTTACATCATGATTATTTCCAGGAATACACAACATCCTGAAATATATGTAGATATCTTTGTTAGAAAGAATACTATATTTACATTAATGGAGTGATGCTGAATGTAAAAAAAATTCAACTTACCCCACTAGGAGAAGAGGGAGAGATGGAAATGTACGTGGGGCCCTGCCGGGCCTAGCTACTGAAATGGCCCCTACTTCATGCAGATTTGATTGGCATGCAGCTAGAAAAGGTGTGTGTGCTAAAGTGTAGATTATAATTATGCATAAAACATACATTAAGAGGAAGTGGTATGCATGTAGGTCTATGTGTGTGAGGGTACAAATTAGTGGATAGCAGGTCACACACACAGTCGGGCCTGAATTACAGTTGAATACAAGAGCATGTATATTTCCACGGCCTGTAATGTTCCATGTGGGTTTTGTCGTTGTCATCTGTGTAAGACTCGTTATGTTCTCAGTAAGTACCTCCTCTGAATGTGAGACGCTAGCCATTAGCTTTAATGCTTTCCCTCTGCAATGATGATTGTACAGCTTAGAGTGTGTTCCAAATAGCACTCTATTCCATATATAGTGCGCCTTTGACCAGGGCCCTATGGTTAAGTATTACAGGGTAAAGGGAATAGAATGCATTTGGAATACAACTGTTTCCCCAGCTGCCGTGGGGTTACACTTTCCATCACATTTACCTACGCAAAGGGAGGTTTGCCATATGCCTGAGTCTCTCCGCTGTTACAATACAGCCATCTGTTGTCTGACAGGTTATATGCAGCTCAACTAATGTTTCCTGACATCGTTAACACACACACACACACACGCACGCACGCACGCACACACGCACACACGCACACTCTTATCAGCTGAGCCACACGGACCACCATCTTTCTACTACACTCACCATCACTATCAATATCATTATATAGGCCCACCAGTGAACCGACCCAACTATTGAAGACCTCTCAAAGGCAAGCTGAAGCTGGGTAAAAGGGGGAATATGGGATTCAAACAACAAGAAAGGCTAACTTTTTTTAGTAATAAGTTGAGCTTCAAACAATTGACTAAAACAAGCAGATTTTTGGGATTCGGATGGGTTATGACAGTTGAACTAAGCTCATGATGCATTTTTAAGTTATATTCTTCAAGAATCAATGTCTATATACTGTATAATTTATTTGAAAGTCCATAAATGGATGTATCAATCCCAGATTGCTCCTTTAAGCCTTATTTAGATTTAGCTCTCTGTAATGCTGTTTGTGCCCCAAAAGGCACCCTATTCCCTATGTAGTGAAGTAGTGCACTATATAGTAGTGAAGTAGTGCACTACATAGAGAATAGGGTGCCATTTGGGACGCCGCCGGGTCTTATATTTTAGCTAAGCTACAAAAGCGGGAATCAGAATCATGACTAAGAAGCTCATTTAGGCTACCTTTATTTAACACAACCTAAAAACCCACCAAGTCTCTTGACTCCTTAGTAGAATCTTACTTACAGGAGAATAGAGGAACTGGCGATCCTTTCTGTGTATCCTCTAGCCCATCCAGATCCATACTTCACCCCCCTGATTCGTTACACTCTACCCATGTCCAAAATGGCACCCTATTCTCTTTATATTTAGGCAATAGGGTGCTATTTTGGACAATACACTCTATGTTTGTTCACATGTTACTGTAATTACCTCTGAATCAAATCATGTACCAAGGTAGAATCTTATTTAGCTCGCTTGACGTGTACACTTAAACGACTCGCCGTTTCAAATTACAGTCTTTGTGTTTACGTTCCATTCTAATTAGATGTACTTTGTGGGGAGACAAGCAAGAAGATGCGTTCAGCCATTTCCCTTTGTAAAGTTTCAAGGCGAGGGTTTTTAAAATTGTGCATTTTGCAATTAGCATAACAAAATGGTGTTGGGGTTTGATCAAGTCCCTTCTTTAGCTGGAAAAGGTGCAATTACACATAATAGAGAATGTGTTTTAGTATTCAGATGACGATGGATTGAGTAAGATATTTCACTACATGCTCCTGTAAGGCCTTATATACCTCAAGCCTCTCCTGGAATGCCCAAAGACCAGCTGTGCTCTGTGTTCTCTGCTCTTAACTCTAGCAGGGAGGGCCAGTGCTGTGTAAAATTATTACGTTTTAGGCTGGTAAAACTGTGGTAATTCTGATGAAGGTCATTGAAGGACTAAATGCCATGATTTCAATGTCTAGATTTTAAAAAGTATCAAAAAGCCTGCTATCCTGCTCACCCTAAATTGTACTGGCTCTGATGATGATGACGGTGGTGAGGATTATCTTTAAGTTATTTATATATGTGTCAAGCGGTACTGTAGGTAAACTGAGGACTCATTGTCTTGAACTAACAATAATAATGTGATCATTGGACAGAATGGGTGAGATGAGCTCATATGAAGAAAAGACTACCCAGCTAGCACATTTGGTTCCTTCGAAGTTGTGGGAACGTACATTTTTGGTTTCCTTTGGTTCTGTGAACAAAGCCATATGTTTCCTGACCGGTACAAAAAAGGAACCTTTTTTTTTAAATTCTGAGAACAGAACTGAAAATGTTTAGGTTACAGGGAGGTTCTGAGAATGTTTTATTATGGCTCCCTGAAAGCTTTCCTGGTAGGTTTTATTGACACTCTGAGAACGGATATTATAGGTTATTTGGATGTTTTTGAAAAACTTCCTTAGAACTTTCACTGAATGTTTCAATAAGACTGCTAGCTTAGTTTGCAGGAACTTGTTTTTAACTTAATCACAAATATGACACATGGAAATTCATTTCCTTAGGCGTTAATCATGTAAACACATGTATTTTGTATTGTGACATGGCATCAGTGAGATTCAAACCTGTAATCATCTGTTCTCTATCCATGGAATTAGTCCACTTTACCTTTTTTTAATTAGGTAAGTCTGTTCTTATTTACAATGACGGCCTAACCTGGCCGAACCCGGACGACACTGGGCCAATTGTGCGTCTCCCTATGGCACTCCCAATCACAGCCAGATGTGAGACGGGGCGGCAGGGTAGCCTAGTGGTTAGAGTGTTGGGCTAGTAACCGAAAGTTTGCAAGTTCGAATCCCCTAGCTGACAAGGTACAGATCTGTTGTTCTGCCCCTGAACAAGGCAGTTAACCCACTGTTCCTAGGCTGTCATTGAAAATAAGAATTTGTTCTTAACTGACATGCCTAGTTAAATAAAGGTAAAATAAATAAATAAAAATACAGCCTGAATTCAAACCAGGGACTGTAGAGACACCTCTTGCACTGAGATGCAGTGCCTTAGACCGCTGCGCTACTCAAGCGCAAGATTGATTGTAGGGTGCGTTCGTAAATTCGCTCTGGCTACCTACTCTGATTTCGGAGCACTCTCGTCTGAGTGTGCCAGAGCACAGAATAACTGATGAATTCATGAATGCTCAACACCTGTTGAATATGGCCGGTGTCAGTAAACTTCTGCTAAAAATATTAATTCAATTGTTGCCAGCAGCACAGTTACAGTCACCAATGCTCTGAAAAACAGCCTAATGGTCAGAGTGAGGTGTTCTCCCATTTGTTTCTTGAAGTAGCTAGCAAGCTAGCCAATGTTAGGCAGTTAGCTTGGGTGCTTGACTGCCATTGTGAGGTCAGAATGCTCAGATCAACCCTACTCCTCGGCCAGAGCTTCCAGTGTGAGCTCTGAATGCTCCATGAGTGAAATGCTCTGAATTTACGAACGTACAATCTGACAATGCTCTAAATTTATGAACGCCCAGAGTGCGCTCTGAGCACATTCTGGCACTACAGATTGAATTAACGAACACACCCATAGAGGGAATTTTGTTGATGCTGATAACAGAATGTTTAAGTTTTTTAATGAAATTCTTAGAACATTCTCTGTTGTCTTGCGGTATTTATGCAAAGTTTTATTAACATTCTCGGAACAGTTTGAGAACATGACTTTAAATAGAACCATGAGGAAACATGTAGGAAAGTACTGAAATTCCCACAGAAGAACGTTGTTAACATTCTATGAACTATTTGAGAACATTCCCAATGTCAAACCAGTTGGAGAGCATTCCTAGAACATCACCAAATGTACATTAAATGTAACCATGTTTGATCTTTTAAGTTCCTTAAATGTGCTGAGAAAGTTACAACGCCAAGCACTTATCCTGCACCATTCCCAGAAAGTTGTGGGCTGGTTGTATGCAAAATAACCATAGGACAACAATGGTCTCACCAAGCTCTAAGAAACATATGGTTCTCAGAACGTTATGTGATAGCTGGGTACTTTGTGTGTCAGTGCAAGTGGTGAGTTCAGAACACCATAGCATATTAAATATTCAACAGGATCCCACTTACGTAACTGTCAAAAGAGGCATTTTTCTTTTTTTAAACTCATTAGATATGAATCCAGGGCAAGTAAATATTTCACCGACCATAGGATACTGTTGTGTCTGATCTGTCCCTCCATCCATCCCTCTCTCCCTCCCTCCATTCCTCCAACCTTCCCTTCATTTCACCCATCCCCCCATCAATCCAACACCAAATCCAAATCAAAGTTTATTGGTCGTATACACAGATATGTAGATTTTATCACAGGTGCAGCGAAATGCTTGTTTTTTGCTCCAACCTTCCCTCCGTCCCTAAATCCCTTCATCCATCCCTCTATCCCTCCATTCTCCTCTGTCCCTCCAACCCTCCATCCCTCCATCATTCCCTTTAACCCTCCCTCCATACCTTATCCCCTCCTCCTTTGTTCCATTTTAGCCAATCCCTACTCTTCAGAGGGGGTTCGGCTCAATCGGATGTCATTTTCAAAGTATGTCAGTGATTGTGGCTGGTAGTAACTCCGCTACTATTTTAAGCATTTACCTCACATTGAAATAGCTTTCTTTAGACTGGCGTACTAGTAGGAAATAACACTCCTGTCATCATGGCACAACTCAGTGGCCTTGCCTTGCTCAGTGCTAAGCTCAAAGGCCTTGTGGTTAGAGTGTCCGTCCTGAGATTGGAAGGTTGAGGGTTTGAACCTCTGAAAACAAAAAGAAATGGGACCTGATGCCTCTGCTTGGCACTCAGCATTAAGGAGATCGATTGGGTGTAAGCCCTGCGACATAGTAGCGTCCTGTCCAGGGGGTGTACTTGTACATCAAGCTGGCTAACGCCACAGAAACAGGAGAGGCTCCAGCACTATGGAGTGTTCTGGCTCTGACAAGGCTTATTTACTTACATCATTTCACAATGTCACATCGGGGGTCATATGTGCATACCAAGTTTCAAAGAGTAGGATTACTGATCTAGGATCAGGTTCTCCCCTGTCCATCTCATCTTATCCATTATGATCTAAAAGGCTAAACTGATCCTAAATCAGCACAATTTTTATGCGATACGCGCTTCAGCACTCGGTGGTCCCGTTGTGTGAGCTTGTGTGGCCTACCACTTCACGGTTGAGCCGTTGTGGCTCCTAGACATTTCCACTTCACAATAGCAGCACCTGCAGTTGACCGGGGCAGCTCTAGCATGGAATAAATTTGACAAACTGACTTGTTGGAAAGGTGGCATCCTATGACGGTGCCATGTTGAAAGTCACTGAGCTATTTAGTAAGGCCATTCTACTGCCAATGTTTGTCTATGGAGATTACATGGCGGTGTGCTCAATTTTATACACCTGTCAGCAACGGGTGTGGCTGAAATAGTTGAATCCACTCATTTGAAGGGGTGTCCACATACTTGTGTATATAGTGTATTACTCCTTGGTTCTACTAAAGGACAAAACAATACAATTGAATATCGTGTTACAAAACTCTGAAGAGTTAAAAGAAAAAAAGAAAAAGGGAATGGAGGGAAAAGCAGCATCCTCCATTTCCACAGCAGGCAGATAGTCTCAGACATTTTCAATTCAACACTCCCTGGCTATGAGGAACAATAACATTTATAACACCTCCCACCGCCATAGCAATGGGGTGGCAGGCCCAGGAAGGTACTATATGACAGGGCAGTGTAGCGCAGCGAGGCGAGGCAGAGGGTGAGTAGTGCTCTGCCTGGAGGAGAGTAATGGCTGCTTGCAGACAGGAATGAAAGTCTTAATGAGATCGGATTGCTCATCGATTACTCTCGTTAAGATACAGATGATACTCACTATTCATACTCAGCACTCCCTTCCCAGTAGAGGATGAAATATAAGATGTCAGTCAGCACAGCAGCACCTAGCGCTCTAATATACACCCCAATCCCCTTACTCCTCTCCTTCCCTCCCCTCCTCTCTTCTCTCCTTTCATCTCCTCTGATGCAAATGTTTTTTCTGTTATTGAAGAGGTACCTGGATCCATTCAATTATAAGCAAAAAGTTTGTCTCAGACAGTGTTTGCCCTGCGTGTCTGCCCAGAGCAGGAGGAGGGAGAGAAGGAGGATGGAGAGAAGGAGGATGGAGAGAAGAAGGAGGCCCAGCTAGCACATTTGGTTCCTTGGAAGTTGTGGGAAGGTACATTTTTGTTTTCCTAATGGTTCTGGGAACGAAGCCAAGTATCCTGACCGGTAAAACTGATCGTTTTTTCAAACATTCTGAGAACCAAAGTGAACATTTCGCCTGTTCTGGCTGCAGTGAGGTTCTGAAAACGTTTTACTATGGTTCCCTGAAAGTTTTCCTGGAGGTTTTATTAACGTTCTGAGAATGGAAATTATAGGTTATTTGAAGGTAATTAAATAATGTTCTGAAAGCATGTTTCAATAAGACTTTCAATTACACTGCTAGCTTAGTTTGGGTTAACTGTTTGAACTCCAAGCACAGATAGGATGCTGAGAACAGAATGCATTTGTTTTTAAATAACATTATTAAAACGTTCTCTGAATGTTACTAAAGTTGTCTTGTGGTTTCTATGTAATGTTTTCTTAACGTTCTCGTAACAATTTGAGAAAATGACTTTAAATAGAACCCTGAGGAAACCTGTAGGAAATGTTCTGCTGAAGTACTGAAATTCCCACAGAAGCAGTTTTTCTCTCATTTCACCACCTCTTCTCCCCCCTCTTTCCATCTCTTCTTCCTTCTTTCCATCTCTCTTCTCCCCTCTTCATTTCCCTTCCCCCTTCTCTGCCTCTCTTCACTTCTCTTCTCCACCCTCCTCCCCTCACTAGACTACTCTTTCCATCTCTCCTCTTCCCTCTTCTCTCCTCTTCTCTTCTCCCCTCTCTCCAATTCTCTTCTCCCCTCTCCTCCCCTCTTTTCACTACTCTTTCCATCTCTCTTCTTCCCTCTTCTCTCCTCTTCTCCCCTCGCTTCACCTCTCTTCTCCCCTCTTCTCCCCTTGCTACACCTCTCTTCTCCTCTTTCCACCTCTCCTCACCTCTCTTCTCTCCTCTTTCCAACTCTCTTTTCTCTTCTCTCCTCTTTCCACCTTTCTTCTCTCCTCTTTCCATCTCTCTTCTCCCCTCTCTCCAATTCTCTTCTCCCCTCTCCTCCCCTCTTTTCACTACTCTTTCCATCTCTCTTCTTCCCTCTTCTCTCCTCTTCTCCCCTTGCTTCACCTCTCTTCTCCCCTCTTCTCCCCTTGCTACACCTCTCTTCTCCTCTTTCCACCTCTCCTCACCTCTCTTCTCTCCTCTTTCCAACTCTCTTTTCTCTTCTCTCCTCTTTCCACCTTTCTTCTCTCCTCTTTCCATCTCTCTTCTCTCCTCTTTCCACCTCTCTTCTGTCATCTTTCCACTGCTCTTCTCCCCACTTCTCTCCTCTTTCCACCTCTCTTCTCGCATCTCTCCTCCCCACTTCTCTCCTCTTTCCACTTCTCTTCTCTCCTCTTTTCACCTTTCTTCTATCCACCTCTCTTCTCCCCACTTCTCTCCTCTTTTCACCTCTCTTCTCTCCACCTCTCTTCTCCCCACTTCTCTCCTCTTTTCACCTTTCTTCTCTCCACCTCTCTTCTCCCCACTTCTCTCCTCTTTTCACCTCTCTTCTCTCCACCTCTCTTCTCCCCACTTATCTCATCTTTCCACCCCTCTTCTCTCCTCTCTTCTCCCCACTTCTCTCCTCTTTCCACCTCTCTTCTCTCCTCTTTCCACCTCTCTTCTCCAGACTCTGTCTATTGTGCTAAGTGTGTGTAGCAGCTGATGGATTGTGTCAGATAATTGATCGTAGAGCAGGTAATCAATGCCTGCACAACAACACTTTCAAGAACACTGTTCCCTGACATGAGACAGTCACTCCTTCACTTCACACACATGCATGCGCATGCAACCTCTCACTCACACACACACACACACACACACACACACACACACACACACACACACACACACACACACACACCACACACACACACACACACACACACACAATCAAATCCTCTATATTTTCCTCCAATCTGACATAGTAAAGACAATATTTAATCATATAGATTGGCATCATGACAATTTAAATCACTTACAGTACATGTTGGACTTTATCTAATGTGAATATACTGTATCTTACTTCCTTCATCGTGGATTTATTTTTCCTTTCACACAGCAACGTTTGGAAATAATATTGTTGCCGGGATTTCTATATTAATTGCAAAGAAAACATGTTGGCGTTGCAGAATATAATTTTTGTCCGTTTTGAATAACAAAATGATGACATTGCTATATCAGACCCCTATTGCTTTACTCTGAGAACTGCCAATGCATTATTGGAGAGAGAGAAAGAGAGAGAGAGAGAGAGAGATGCACTATATAGGGAATACAATAGGGTGACATTTGCAACATTGATTTCTCTTCTCATTGACTGCGGCCCAAATGGCACTCTATTCCATATATAGTGCACTACTTTATGGGCCCTGGTCAATTAGTGCAATGAATATAGGGAATAGGGTGCCATTTGGGACATAGCCTTTCTCTCATAGCAATGTTGTAGTTGAGTCTCCCATCAAATGGTCTCCCGAGTGGTGCAGCGGTCTAAGGCACTGCATCTCAGGGCTAGAGGTGTCACTACAGACCCTGGTTCGATTCCAGTCTGTTTCACAACCGGATGTGAAGTCCCATAGGGCAGCACACAATTAGCCCCGTGTCGTCCGGGTTAGGGTTTGGCCCGGGGTAGGTCGTCATTGTAAATAAGAATTTGTTTTTAAATGACTTGCCTAGTTAAATAAAATAAAATAAAATAAAAAATCTCTAGCCCTGCTGCCTCAATTGGTTGAGGGAAGACCTGTTTTTAGACTGTTAAAAATAACATTATATGAGTTTCTCTGTCCATGTGCTTGGAGAAAGGAAAGAGTAGGGCATGTGTAGAGCAGGCTGAGGTGAAGTGTGTTTTGTAGGTAGGTAAACATTAGACCTGGGTACAAATCAATCTTTCAATTACTTTGAATGTTAGCTTGAGCCCGCTTGGAGTCCCAGATGGGCATGGTCCAATTTCAATCAAGCATAGTTGAGGATTTTAAATACAATTCTACCCCAGGTCTGGTAAGCACCATGGAATATACACTAATACAGAGACATATATCTCTATATTTGACTCTGCCATATAGACTATGTGTGCTCTGAATGGGAGATATGAACTAATTTGCAGTTTTAAGTGTCTAAATGTTGACATAATTAAGATTATTGTTTCAAATATAATATGCCACCCTAGAGTTAATTACTATTACATATTAAAGAACTGGAGTATATCTGTGTGTTTCTCTCGGTTTCCTTGCACACTTTCTCATGGCACTGGTACTAGAAGACCAGGGGACCACACTTCCTGTAGTGATCCCAGCAACACCGTATTGTGACTGAATAAACACATTTATTACATAAAGAAGAAAAAATACTGAATAAATGCCTAATAGGTTACATAATAATACAATATAATAATTATAATACCTTATAAAATCCTAACTACTTATTTTGAAAATTATTGCCTGGCTGTCATCAAATCAAACCACAGTTTATTGGTCACATGCCCAGAATACAGGATGTAAACGTTGCAGCCAAATACTTACTCACAGGCTCTCCTCAACAGTGTAATACAAAATAAATAAAGATATAAGGCAGGTGGGATGAGGCGAGATCAGGTGCGACCATTCAAGACCATTCTGTGTTATTGTGCGTCTCTTTCTCTGTTTTACCTCGACTGCACTACTGTCACAGACAAAGCACTCGGACCAGCATAACTAGAACCTTTTGCAGAAACGTCGGTTAATTTCAGACATTTAGCAGAATCGACCTAAAGAGCCCTTTCTTTGGTCTCTAACTTTTTGGGCACCACCTTTACGTTTTTATGATCCATGACCTTCTGTTATGACAGAGCGGGTCTCACTCTTTTTGATGATGTGTGTTATACTTTGAATTACAATTTGCGTCACCTTTGCTCAGCCAATCAGAATACCGGGCCGGACCATCTTGGTAGGGGTGCCGTTAGTTGCCCACTGGTCAGCCAAATGCTCAATTTAGATCGTTATGACAACAGAGAAATTGCGCAAAAGTCATAAACAAAAAACAGACCCATGGGCTGCCGGCCGTGTCACACGTTGTTTTTATAATAATAAAATATATTTATATAACTAAATTATATATTTACAGCACCAGTCAAAAGTTTGGACACACCTACTCATTCAAGGGGTTTTCTTTATTTTTACTATTTTCTACATTGTAGAATAATAGTGAAGACCTCATAACTAAGAAATAACACACATGGAATCATGTAGTAGCCCAAAAATTATTAAACAAATCAAATATATTTTATATTTCAGATTCTTCAAAGTAGCCACCCTTTGCCTTGATGACAGCTTTGCACACTCTTGGCATTCTCTCAACCAGCTTCATGAGGAATGCTTTTCCAACAGTCTTGAAGGAGTTCCCACATATGCTGAGCTCTTGTTGGCTGCTTTTCCTTCACTCTATGGTCCAACTCATCCCAACCCATCTCAAATGGGTTGAGGTTGGGTGATTGTGGAGGCCAGTTCATCTGATGCAGCACTCCATCACTTTCCTTGGTCAAATAGCCCTTACACAGCCTGGAGGTGTGTTTTGGGTCATTGTCCTGTTGAAAAACAAATTATAGTCCCACTAAGCACAAACCAGATAAGATGGCGTATCACTGCAGAATGCTGTTGTAGCCATGCTGGTTAGGGCTAGGCGTCCCGCTAACTTCTGGTGAAACTGGAGGCCACGCAATTCAAATAAATAATCATAAAAATTATGGATATTAAACATTTAGGTACATACCAGTGTCTTGCATCAGTGGAAAGCTTAAATTCTTGTTAATTTAACTGCACTGTCCGATTTACAGTAGCCAATATGGCGAAAGCATGCCATGCGATTGTTTGAGGACAGCGCCCCACATCAAAATATTTTTCCACCAGCACAGGTTTCATAAATTCACAAATAGCGATTAAATAGTCACTTACTTTTTGAAAATCTTCCTCTGATTTGTCATCCAAAGGGTCCCAGTTATAACATGTAGTGTCGTTTTGTTAGATAAAATCGTTCTTTATATCCCAAAAAGTCTGTTTAGTTGGCTCCATCGATTTGAGTAATCCACTCGTTCAACATACAGAGAAGGAAATCCAGAAATCTACCCCTAAACTTTGTTTCAACAGGTCAAAATACGTTTCTATTTACTCCTCAGATAGCCTAAAATGTAATCAAACTATAATATTTCTTACGGAAAGAAGTATGTTCAATAGGAAACCAATTTTATCAGGTGCATTCTGTCTTCATTGGGCGCGCATACACGAATTTCCAAGACTGTGTCCCTGTACTAAAACTGATATTTCTTATTTGTTTTGGAATATACAAGCTTGAAACCTTGAATATAGACTGCTGACAATCTGTGGAATCCATAGGAATTGCATGCTGGGAGCTAGAAATCAGTATGCCCCTATACTTTCCATTATAAAAGCATGGGCTCTCAAAAAAAACAAAATCTGGTTAGTTTTTCTATTGATTTTCTCTTACCATATTTATTGTGTTATACTCTCCTTCATTATTTTAACATTTCTACAAATTTCAAAGTGTTTTCTTTCCAATGGTACCAATTATATGTATATCCTGGCTTTGGGGCCTGAGCAACAGGCAGTTTACTTTGGGCATGTCATTCAGGCAGAAATTGAGAAAAAGGGGCCTAGCCCTACAAAGTTTTTTTTTGTGTGATTTGACTTCTAAATAAATCACTGACAGTTTCACCAGCAAAGCACCCCCACACCATCACACCTCCTCCTCCATGCTTCACAGTGGGAACTACACATGCGGAGATAATCCGTTCCCCTACTCTGCATCTCACAAAGACACGGGGGTTGGAACCAAAAATCTCTAATTTGGACTCATCTGACCAAAGGACAGATTTCCACCGGTCTAATGTCCATTGCTCGTGTTTCTTGGCCCAAACAAGCCTCTTCTTATTGGTGTCCTTTTGTATTGGTTTCTTTGCAGAAATTCCACCATGAAGGCCTGGTTCACACAGTCTCCTCTGAACAGTTGATGTTGAGATGTGTCTGTTATTTGAACTCTGTGAAACATTTATTTGGGCTGCAATCTGGGGTGCAGTTAAATCTAATGAACTTATCCTCTCCAGCAGAGGTAACTCTGGGTCTTCCTTTCCTGTGGCAGTCCTCATGAGAGCTAGTTTCATCATAGCGCTTGATGGTTTTTGTGACTGCACTTGAAGAAACCTTTAAAGTTCTTGAAATGTTCTGTATTGACTGACCATCATGTCTTTAAGCAATGATGGACTGCCATTTCTCTTTGCTTATTTGAGCTGTTCTTGCCATAATATTAACTTATTTTACCAGATAGGACTATCTTCTGTATACCACCCCTACCCCTAACTGATTGACTAAAAACAATTAAGAAGGAAAGAAATTGCACAAATGTACTTTTAACAAGGCACACCTGTTAATCGAAATGCATTCCAGTTGAATACCTCATCAAGCAGGGTTGAGAGAATGCCAAGAGTGTACAAAGCTGTCATCAAGACAAAGGGTGAATACTTTAAAGAATCTCAAATAAAAAATATATTTTGATTTAACTGGTACTGTAAATATAACATAATTCTTTTTTGTCAATTACGACTAGCCCACTGCAATAGACGATGGACTGGCCCTTCTGGCATTTGCCAGAATTGCCAGATGGCCAATCCGCCCATGGGGGATAGAGGTATAAACATGCCCTCCTGAAGTTGACTAGTTCCCACAACTCAGTAATATTAGGAGCAGGGCAAGTTTCATTCCTTTGGCCATCAGACTGTTGAACAGTGGGTTATACAGATGTAGGATATGTTTTATTTATTTCACCTTTATTTAACAGGTAGGCCAGTTGAGAACAAGTTCTCATTTACAACTGCGACCTGCCCAAGATAAAGCAAAGCAGTGCGACACAAACAACACAGAGTTACACATGGGATAAAGAAATGTACAGTCAATAACACAATAGAAAAAAATATATACAGTATGTGCAAATGAAGTAAGATTAGGGAGGTAAGGCAATAAATAGGTCATAGTGGCGAAATAATTACCATTTAGAAATTAAAGACTGGAGTGATAGATGTGCAGAAGATAAATGTGCAAGTAGAGATACTGGGGTGCAAAGGAGCAAGAAAATAAATAACAATATGAGGATGAGGTAGTTGGGTGGGTTATTTACAGATGAGCTGTGTTCAGGTGCAATGATCGGTAAGCTGCTCTGACAGCTGATGCTTAAAGTTAGTGAGGGAGATATAAGACTCCAGCTTCAGAGATTTTTGCAATTCGTTCCAGTCATTGGCAGCAGAGAACTGGAAGGAAAGGCAGCCAAGGAGGAGTTGGCTTTGGGGATGACCAGAGAAATATGCCTGCTGGAGCGCTCGCTACGGGTTGGTGCTGCTATGGTGACCAGTGAGCTGAGATAAGATGGGGATTTTCCTAGCAAAGACGTATAGATGACCTGGAGCCAGTGGGTTTGGCGACGAATAGGAAGCGAGGGCCAGCCAACGAGAGCATACAGATCGCAGTGGTGGGTAGTATATGGGACTTTGGTGACAAAACAGATGGCACTGTGATAGACTACATCCAGTTTTCTGAGTAGAGTGTTGGAGCCTATTTTGTAAATAATATCGCCGAAGTCAAGGATTGGTAGGATAGTCAGTTTTACGAGGGTATGTTTGGCAGCATGAGTGAAGGATTCTTTGTTGCGAAATAGGAAGCCGATTCTAGATTTAATTTTGGATTGGAGATGCTTAATGTGAGTCTGGAAGGAGAGTTTGCAGTCTAGCCAGACACCTAGGTATTTGTAGTTGTCCACATATTCTAAGTCAGAACCGTCCAGAGTAGTGATGCTAGACGGGCGGGCAGGTGCGGGCAGCGATCGGTTGAAGAGCATGCATTTAATTTTACTTGCATTTAAGAGCAGTTGGAGGCCACGGAAGGAGTGTTGTATGGCATTGAAGCTTGTCTGGAGGTTTGTTAGCACGGTGCAAAAGAAGGGCCAGAAGTATACAGAATGGTGTTGTCTGCATAGAGGTGGATCAGAGAATCACCAGCAGCAAGAGCGACATCATTGATGTATACAAAGAAAAGAGTCAGCCCGAGAATTGAACCCTGTGGCACCCCCATAGAGAATGCCAGAGGTCCGGACAACAGGCCCTCCGATTTGACACTGAAAACAAGTAGTTGGTGAACCAGGCGAGGCAGTCATTTGAGAAGCCAAGGCTGTTGAGTCTGCCGATAAGAATGCGGTGATTGACAGAGTCAAAAGCCTTGGCCAGGTTGATGAAGATGGCTGCACAGTATTGTCTTTTATCAATGGTGGCTATGATATCGTTTAGGACCTTGAGCGTGGCTGAGGTGCACCCAAAACCCAGAAAACCAGATTGCATAGCGGAGAAGGTACGGTGGGATTCGAAATGGTCGGTGATCTGTTTGTTAATTTGGTTTTTGAAGACTTTAGAAAAGCAGGGTAGGCTAGATATAGGTCTGTAAAAGTTTGGGTCTAGAGTGTCTCCCCCTATGAAGTGGGGGATGACCGTGGCAGCTTTTCAATCTTTAGGGATCTCGGACGATACGAAAGAGAGGTTGAACAGGCTAGTAATAGGGGTTTCAACTATTGCGGCGGATAATTTTAGAAAGAGAGGGTCCAGATTGTCTAGCCCAGCTGATTTGTAGGTGTCCAGATGTTGCATCTCTTTCAGAACATCAGCAATCTGGATTTGGGTGAACGAGAAATGGGGGAGGCTTTGGCAAGTTGCTATGGGGGGTGCAGAGCTGTTGACCGGGGTAGGATAGCCAGGTGGAAAGCATGGCCAGCATGCTTTGGGCACTGACCTGGATAGCATGACAGAACTCTGCAGTACGTTGCAACTCCGCCCCCTTTGGCAGTTCTATCTTGGCGGAAAATGCTGTAGGTGGGGATGAAAATTTCAGAATTATTGGTGGCCTTCCTATGCCAGGATTCAGACACGGCTAGGACATCAGGGTTGGCAGAGTGTGTTAAAGCAGTGAATAAAACAAACTTAGGGAGGAAGTTTCTGACGTTTTAACATGCATGAAACCAATTATTTTATGTTACAGAAGTTAACAAAAGATAGCGCCTGGGGAATAGGAGTTGAACTGGGGGCTACAGCGCCTGGGTAACCTCTGTATCACCAGAGGGACAGAGGAGGAGTAGGATAAGGGTACGGCTAAAGGCTATAAGAACTGGTCGTCTAGTGCTTTGGGGACAGAGAATAAAAGGAGCAGATTTCTGGGCGTGGTAGAATAGATTCAGGGCATAATGTACAGACAAAGGTATGGTAGGATGTGAGTACAGTGGAGGTGAACCTAGGCGTTGAGTGACAATGAGAGAGGTTTTGTCTCTGGAAGCCAGGAAAGGTCTCCACATGTGTGTGGGGTGGGACAAAAGAGCTATCTAAGGCATTTTGAGTGGGACTGAGGGCTCTACAGAGAAATAAAACAGTAAGAGCTAGCCAAGACAGCAGTAGACAAGGCATATTGACATTAGAGAGAGGCATAAAGCAAACACAGGTGTTGGTCAGGAGAGCTAAGACAACAATGGGTAAATGGCGTTGAATGGGCAGAGCGGGTTAGTTAGGTACATACAGGACTTGAGTTTGAGGCTGGGGCCGACAGGTAAAAAAAATTAGGTACCGTGTTATTGAAACGGTCCAGAGGACATCAGCTGTGTAGCCGAGTGATCATAGGGTCAAAAGAGCAGCAATAGGTGAGTTAGGGTGCCGTTCAGCAGTCACTACTGCGCTAGGTGAGCAGTCGACACAGCGTTCAGAAAAGCTAGTGAGCCGGGGCTAGCAGATGGTTCTTCGGTGACATTGTAACAGAATAGCCTGTTGAGACACCCTCGGACGGTTACGTCGGTAGACCAGTCGTGATGGCGGGGCTCCATGTCGGCAGTAAAAGGGTCCAGGCCAATTGGCAAAATAGGTATTGTAGCCCAAGAATCGGCTGAAGGACCTCTTCAGCTAGCTGGGAGATGGGCCTAGCTCAAGGCTGGCTCCAGTCTAACTGGTGCTTGCTTCAGGACAGAGACGTTAGCCAGGAGTAGCCACTCGGATAGCAGGTAGCTAGCTGCGATGATCCGGTGCTAAGGTTTGGAGCTTGCAGTTGGAATCCGGAGATGTGGTAGAGACGTTAGCCAGGAGTAGCCACTCGGATAGCAGGTAGCTAGCTGCGATGATCCGGTGCTAAGGTTTGGAGCTTGCAGTTGGAATCCGGAGATGTGGTAGAGAAAAAGCAGTCCGATATGCTCTGGGTTGATATCGCACTGTGCAGACTGGCAGGAAATTGACCGGGCTGAGGCTGGCTGATGTCCGAGTTAACGGTGATGACCGCTAGCAGTGGCTAACTGTCTACTAGCTAGTAGCTAGTTAGCTGGCTAGCTTCTGATGGGGGTTCCGGTTCTAAATTGTAAAAAAAATAGCAGATCCATACCACATTGGGTGAGGCTGGTTGCAGGAGAGTATGTTCAGTCAGTAGATGGAAATTGAGATTAAAAATATAAAAAATATGTCCGAAATATATCTGAAGAAAACGATATATACATGGGATGGGATGGGACAAGACAAATAGACGTCCGACTGCTATGCTATATTAATTTGATCACTCTTTTGTTCTTGAGAATTTTCCATTAAAGTGCAAACTTGTATTGTATGCAAGGTTTTAAAAGGCTTCTAAAGTTTGTAATTTCCACTTTAAAATGTCAGACTTGATTTTTCCTGTAGAAAAATGTATCAACCTCTACAACAATGACAATTATTAATAATCCACATAATAATTCACATTTCACATGTTAATTCACATGTTGCTGCAGGATTACATCTGTAGGACATAACGTGAGCTCAATACATGGCCAGACATTTTATCACAGGGACTGTGTGTGCGCTCACTTTCCAACGTTGTTGTATTGCAGTATATGTTGTGTTATAGTGTATTGAATTTGGGTATTTTGTATGCTGACTTCACAAAATGTATTTCCATGTAAATGGACAATAAAGTTACTGTATCGTCGTAGCATGCAACTTTTTTTCCTTAAATAGGCCAACATTAGCATTTGCTTGGATCTAAATGTCCTAGTGGTGAGTGGTGGAAGTTATGGATGATGAAATAGATTCATTTTGCAGGATTTAAGAGGCTAGGGGCCAGAGAACTGTCAGAGTGAAGATGGGGGTTGAGAGGGGAGAGAGAGGGTGGAGGGGGAGAGAGAGAGCGGTATCGAGGGTGAGTGAGGCTGGAAGTGAGAGGGACAGAGAAAGAAAGAGAGGGGGGAGAAAGAGGGTGGGAGGGGTGGGGCCTGGCTATAAAGTATGGTCAAAGCCAAGTACAGCATAATACTGTGTTCCATTAACAGGGAAACTCTGGAGACAATGCTGCCTGAGTTTTGCACAGATGACACAGTTTGGATGAAGTAGGCTACATGAATAACCGTACAGGACCAGTGGTACATAGTTAGCAAGTAAGCGAACCAGAGTTTGTTTTGTAATATGTGTAATATGTGTAATATTAAGCCATAGGGCCAATACAGTGTGGGACAATAAAGTTGTGGTGTGCGTCCCAAATGGTACCTTATTCCCTACTTAATGCACTACTTTTGACCAGAGAACTATATATAGAATAGGGTACAATTTGGGACGAAGCCTTGATAAGAGGTGCCAGTTTCAAAAGGTGTGCTAAGGCTGGGTTTTTTGTGCACAATGTTGTGTATCCCTCTTAACTTCTTTGTGATACCCTCCCTTCTCTCAATTTCCGCCTGAAGACATACCCTAATCTAACTGTCTGTAGCTCAAGCCCAGAAGCAAGGATATGCATTTTCTTGGTATCATTTGAAAGGAAACACTCTGAAGTTTGTGGAAATGTGAATTGAATGTAGGAGAATATAACACAATAGATCTGGTAGAAGAAAATACAAGGAAATAAACATAAGTTTTCTGTTTTTTATTGTTGTTGCATCATCTTTCAACTGAACAAGAACAGCCAAACATTCAGATATGATGCTGGGGATAATTTCGATGCAGAACATAAAAGGGCATCAGTATTTGAGAAAAGTTTCAGACAGATATCTTCAGGAATGAGTGAGCTACATGACATTGAGCATGTAGTCACCCAGGTGTCCCACACAAGTTGCCCAAATATACCCAAGTGGCCACATTGGTACAGTGATACATTTTGATGTAAATAACTGTATACAAAATACAAAAATTATATTCTAACACACCCCCCCCAAAAAAAAATTACAAAATAAATTAAAAATATGAAAATTTGAAAAAATTACAAATAAAAAGGGTAACTATTTACACACATTCAATGTATAATGTACAATATTGGGAAGACCCTCAGTCCTCTACACAATATTGTGCTGCTGGTGCCATGGCCCATAGCAGTCTTTTTCTGCTGTAAAGAATAGGGTTACTGAACAGGTGGTGCAGGTGATGGGGCATTTCCTGTGACAAAGGGCACAACGTCGCCTCCCCACTGTGCCCTTTTTGCCCTGAGGCACATTCATGCCTGCAGAGATGAATTTGGGCAGGTGAACACCACTGGTTGAACGAGCAGAAGGGACAGAGGTAGAGGGGACAGAAGGTGCTGCAGTGGACTTGCTGTAGCTAGCAAGCTCCTGGATGAGCAGCTCCCTGAAGGCTAGCTGTGACATGGGGGGCTGTCCACAGCTCTTAGCCATTTCCTTCTGGAGGATGAAGGAATTCACCACAGCAATGTCGATGAAATTATAGAAAAATGTTTTGTACCATTTCATGGTCTTGAGGAGAACATTGTAGTAGCCTATCAGCGCATCTGACAGGTCCACACCTCCCATGCCCTTGTTGTAGTCCTTGATAGCTGCAGGAAAGGGGACATTTTTTGTGGTCCATGCCCCAGTAGCGCCCTTCACACGCCTGACGACGTGATCTCCACTGAAGGACTTGTGGATACTGGAGCACATGACCACCTCTCTGGTATCCATCCACTTCACAAAGAGCAGGCCATCTTGGCGAATCCATCTCATGGTACCCCGCTCAGCCTGCTTAGGCATGTCATTCACCTTGGTTTTCGGAAAGCCCACTCTGTTGGTCTGAATGGTGCCACAAGCCCACACATCCTGCTTCCTCAGGTCTGCAAACAGGGTAGGGCTTGTGTAGAAGTTGTCCACAAAAAGTTTGTAGCCCTTCCCCAGCAGTTGAAAATCTAATAACTCCATAATGGAATCATAACTGAGTCCCTTACCGGTCGCAAAACTGCTCTTCCCCTCGTAAACAAAACAATTGCACGTGTATGTATGCACACACAGAATCAGCCAAAACAAACAGTTTGTAACCCCATTTAGTTGGTTTGTTACGCATGTATTGTTTTAGGCCAATTCTGGCCTTTGAGGCTACCATCCTCTCATCGATGGAAAGGTTCTGGGCGGGCTGAAAATACCACACTGTGGTAGAGAGGTTTTATTTTGCAGAGCCTATCAAACCTTGCTGTGCCTTGCTTCTTCTCGTTGTCCTCATCAACTTCTGGGTCACTGATATGAAGATGTATCTTTTCCCCACCTCCGCTTCTTTGTCACAGACTTCACACCTGGCCGGGCGGGGGTAGGTGTGGAGCCGGAGACAGCAGGGGTCTGGCTAGATGAACCAGCTCCTGTGGGGGATGGGCACCTTGGCAGTGGGGGCTCCCAATCAGAATCGGAGGGACTGTGAAATAAAGACACAGACACACAGATTATATATAGAGTAGGGAACCTCAATCACTATGGTGAGGTGCTGTTCCATTCCATGTTTAGATAAAATACATGTAAAAAATATATAATATATACAGACACAGACACACAGACACACACTCATAATGTTTAGCCATGTGTACTTCACACATTTCATTACTGTTTATATACATGTCAAATAAAAAATATATATATTTTTTTAATATCTCCAAAACAACTAAAATTAATAATATTTGATATTATTAATTTCAAACAACAGCATGAGAGGTCCAAAATTGCATCCTCTCCATGCAAAAACATTTCTTCAAATTGGGAGTCCAAACTTGTCTCACAATCTGACTCATCTTCAAGTAACTCTGTGTCACTTTCTCTATCAATTTCATCAATAATATCGTGTAGATCTGTATACCTGGACTTTGCCTTTGATTTTCCAGATTTACTCGCCATAATTCTTTCGATAAAATAGCGGAAAATGATCTCGACTCAATACTGCTAAGCGCAAACAATGTGGCTCCTTCAGGTAGAAATTTCAATGGCGAATGGCTGTGTTATGCTCGACTTTCGTTCAAGAGCTGGTCTTCCCGCATATAACCATTAGATATTGTCGTTTACCTCAGCTCATTGGCTATATACCAAGCTAGATTTCAAGACGATCAGTGGTCATTGGTCCGAAATACAGTCAATCAACGAAGCACTGGCCATATTATTGGCGCGCAATGAGGTCATTGTTTGGTGTGTTCAAATCAGTTCCTTTCGGTCAATGCGTCCCGCAAAAAGAACCATCAAGTATGGTTGTGTTACTAACAAACAGAGGATTGCAATGAAACCAACAATGACTGGATAAACGTAAGTTTAGTGTGAGTAATTACATTGAATGTTTCGTCAAAAGTTGAAGGAGACGGAATTCATGACACAAGCCGTTTAAAAAATGTTTCGTGTAATGCTATAAAAATTGATTTTATCGAACAAAATGACCATTTATTTTGAAGATTGGGCCTTTTGTATTGCCAAAAGAAGAAGATCTTCAAAGGTAATTGATTATTTTATTGCTATTTCTGACTTTAGTGACGCTAATACTTGGTTGGAAAATGCAAGCAATGCTTGTGTGTGCGGGGCGTTGTCCTCAGATTATTATAATGTATGCATTCGCCGTAAAGCCTTTTTGAAATCTGACACAGTGGTTGGATTAACTTCTCTAGGGCCAGTGGGACGATTTCGTCCCACCTACGTAACAGCCAGTGGAATCCCGTGGCGCGTTATTCAAATACCTTAGAAATGCTATTACTTCAATTTCTGAAACATGTGACTATTTTACACCATTTTAAAGATAAGACTCTCGTTAATCTAACCACACTGTCCGATTTCAAAAAGGCTTTACAACGAAAGCAAAACATTAGATTATGTCAGCAGAGTACCCAGCCAGAAATAATCAGACACCCATTTTTCAAGCTAGCATATAATGTCACATAAACCCAAACCACAGGTAAATGCAGCACTAACCTTTGATGATCTTCATCAGATGACAATCTTAGGACATTATGTTATACAATAAATGCATGTTTTGTTCAATCAAGTTCATATTTATATCAAAAACCAGCTTTTTACATTAGCATGTGATGTTCAGAACTAGCATACCCCCCGAAAACTTCCGGTGAATTTACTAAATTACTCACGATAAACGTTCACAAAAAACATAACAATTATTTTAAGAATTATAGATACAGAACTCCTCTATGCACTCGCTATGTCCAATTTTAAAATAGCTTTTCGGTGAAAGCACATTTTGCAATATTCTAAGTAGATAGCCTGGCATCACAGGGCTAGCTATTTAGACACCCACCAAGTTTAGCCCTCACCAAAGTCAGATTTACTATAAGAAAAATGTTATTACCTTTGCTGTTCTTCGTCAGAATGCACTCCCAGGACTTCTACTTCAATAACAAATGTTGGTTTGGTTCAAAATAATCCATAGTTATGTTCAAATATCCTCTGTTTTGTTCGTGCGTTCAAGACACTATCCGAAGGGTGACGCGCCCGGCGCGTTTCGTGACAAAGAATTCTAAATGTTCCATTACCGTACTTCGAAGCATGTCAAACGCTGTTTAAAATCAATTTTTATGCCATTTTTCTCGTAAAAAAGCGATAATATTCCGACCGGGAATCTGTGTTTTAGTACAAAGAGAGAGAAAATAAAAACATGGGGTCGCCTCGTGCATGCGCCTCAGTCTCATTGTCCTCTGATAGACCACTTACCAAAGGCACTAATGTTTTTCAGCCAGGGGCTGCCTCGACATCATTCAGCTTTTTCCCGGGTTCTGAGAGCCTATGGGAGCCGTAGGAAGTGTCACGTTACAGCAAAGATCCTAAGTTTTCAATAAAAAGAGTCAAGAAGCCCAAGGAGAGGGCACTTCCTGTATGGAATCTTCTCAGGTTTTTGCCTGCCATATGAGTTCTGTTATACTCACAGACACCATTCAAACAGTTTTAGAAACTTTAGGGTGTTTTCTATCCAAAGCCAATAATTATATGCATATTCTAGTTTCTGGGTAGTAGTAATAACCAGATTAAATCGGGTACGTTTTTTATCCGGCCGTGTAAATACTGCCCCCTAGCCCTAACAGGATAACCTGTTGAAGCACCCGTCCCGCATGCGGGATCAACATCCAGCGTAAAATCATTTCGCCATATTCATAACCGAACAATAGAAAAATTGCATTTTTTTTTTTTTTAATATAGGACTATTTATATCGTTTTATAGATACACCTCTCCTGAATCAAACCACGTTGTCTGTCTGTCTGTCTGTCTGTCTGTCTGTCCCAACCAACCAACCAACCAACCAACCAACCAGTGAACATATCGTGAAGAAGAGATGAGTGGCTTCTTGGAGGCTACTTAGGGGTCTCAGGTAAGCCAAGGAATGTATTTAACTACTTCCAAAATGGCACCCTACTCCTTGTACATGTTTCCATAGTAGCTAGGTGAGAAGACCATTAGATGGAGCATGCATCCCAAATGGCACCCTATTCCCTTTTCAGTGCACTACTTATGACTGGTTAAAGTAGTGCACTAAATAGGGAACAGGGTGCCATTTGGGGTACAGCCTCTGTCTAATGGTCTACTCACCTAGCTACTGTGGACACACACGTACGCACACACACACACTCCCTCTGAATGCTGGTGGTCCACTTGGCCCCTCAACATGCCCCTGCCTGGGGTTTACAGAGCAGCCGGCCTCCCTGTCGTGCTGCCCACACCACATCAGGCATGGTACTACTCTTCCTCCCTCTCAACACATTCAGCTCAGAATTCAAACTGAGTGATGCATGCATGCACAAACGCACAAACACACACATCAGACACGCATGCAAGCAAGAACCCACCCACACATGCGTACACACATACAACAAGAACGCAAGTACACACACATGCATTTTTTGACCTGCGACAGAGCACACCCCAAGAGCACGTCTAAAATGATATCTTATTCCCTACATAGTCCACTACTTTTGACTAGAGGCCTATGGCCTATAGGGATTAGGGTGCCATTTGAGACACACCCTGTATTTGTTATATCTGATATGCCCTGCTGCTGCTGTTCTTATTCCTACATGAGCATCTAAGGATCATCACCAAGTTCATCTATAGAGCCAGAGGTGGATGATGTGGCCAACATGGGACAAGTGAGCCAATTTGATGTATCACACACATCACTACAGTGCTATGTGCACTATATGCTACTCAGCAGAAACTTTTTCCCCAGTGCCTTGCAGTTCAGTGAGTTCATGTCTATATTTTCATTATGTGCATGTGATCCCTGCTGGAACTGAACCCACAACCTTGACATTTGATCAACTTAGTCACACATGACCTAGATGTGTGATCTCTCTGCCTCACATGATGGAGCAGGTAGAACAAGTGGGGGCTTTTATAAGAACTCTCCTCTCCTCCCCTTCCTCTCCTCTCCTACCCTCTCCTCTCCTCTCTTCTCCTCTCCTCTATTTCCTAAATGAAGTGCAAGGTGAAGGTGAATGATTTGTATGCTTCAACAAGCAAAATACTGACATAGCGTCACACTTAGACTGTAATGAATTTGATTAATTCCACATCAACATAGTATGCCTTAATGATAGTACTACAGTCTGGCTATTTTGTATTTTTACCTCCACATTTGTCTCATTATATCTTATTTTATCCATGACACATACTACATGCCATTTAGCAACTTGCATTGTAGTAAGTGTGTGCATTCATACATTAGTATGTCTATGTGACCAGACAACCATGTTGGTCTGTCTTCCCTTAACCTTTTACTGTAGTAGGCTAAATCAGGGTCACACAGAGTGATTATTGGTAGTCTTAAACAAATCTACTTTGAAACAAAAGTATACACCAAACACACATGGTTATAAGCTTAAAAAGAAGAAGACATGTACCATGTCAGATATACACTCTTAGAAAAAAAGGGGTTAACTAGAACCTAAAAGGGTTCTTCATCTGTCCCCATTGGCGAAACCTTTGAAATCCCTTGTTTGTTCCAGGTAGAACCCTTTTGGTTCCAAGTAGAACTGTTTTGGGCTCCACATGGAGGTTTCTACATTAACTTCTTTGGGATCTGGGGGCAGTATTGAGTAGCTTGGATGAATAAGGTGCCCAGAGTAAACTGCCTGCTACTCAGAAGCTAGAATATGCATATAATTAGTAGATTTGGATAGGAAACACTCTGAAGTTTCTAAAACTGTTTGTGAGTATAACAGAGCTCATATGGCAGGCAAAAACCTGAGAACAAATCCAACCAGGAAGTGGGAAATCTGAGGTTTGTAGTTTTTCAAGTGATTGCCTATCCTATATACAGCGTCTGTGGGGTCATATTGCACTTCCTAAGGCTTCCACTAGATGTCAACAGTCTATAGAACATGTTTCAGGCTTCTACTGTGAAGGGGGAGAGAATAAGAGCTGTTTGAATCAGGGGTCTGGCAGAATGTCATGAGCTAAATCACACGCCCAGCCGTGAGCGTGAGCTGCGTTCCCTTTCATTTCTAAAGACAAAGGAATTGTCCGGTTGGAATATTATTGAAGATTTATGATAAAAACATCCTAAAGATTGTTTCTATACATTGTTTGACATGTTTCTACCATCTGTAATCCAACTTTTTTGACTTTCCATCTGGACTTAGTGCCTGCGCATTTGGAATAGCGAACTGAACGCGCAAACAAAAAGGAGGTATTTGGACATAAAGATTCACTTTATCGAACAAAACAAACATTTATTGTGGAACTGGGATTCCTGGGAGTGCATAACGATGAAGATCATCAAAGGTAAGTGAATATTTATAACACTATTTCTGACTTTTGTTGACTCCACAACATGGCGGGTATCTGTATGGCTTGTTTTGGTGGCTGAGCGCTGTACTCAGATTATCGCAAGATGTGCTTTCGCCGTGAAGCTTTTTTGAAATCTGACACAGCGGTTGCATTAACTTCTATGAGCGATGTGGGATGCTAGCGTCCCACCTGCGGGACACAGCCAGTGAAATATCCAGGGCGGCAAATTCAAAACAACAAAATGTCATAATTCAAATTTCTCAAACATACAACTATTTTACACCATTTTAAAGATACACCTCTCCTTAATCCAACCACATTGTCCAATTTCAAAAAGGCTTTACGGCGAAAGCATAAAGTTAGATTGTGTTAGGACAGTGCCAACACAAGAAAAACCACACAGCCATTTTCCAAGCAGGAGAGGGGTCACAAAAACCAGAAATACAGCTAAAATTAAGCACTAACCTTTGACGATCTTCATCAGATGACACTCCTAGGACTCAATGTTACACAATACATGTATGTTTTGTTCGATAAAGTTCATATTAATATCCAAAAAACCCTTTTTACATTGGCGCGTGATGTTCAGAAAATATTTTGCTTCCAAAACTCCTGGTGAATCAGCACAACAATTTACAAAAATACTCATCATAAACGTTGATAAAATATTAAACTGTTATTCAAAGAATTATAGCTAAGAAGTGCTCGTCCCGCATGCGGGATCAACATCCAGCGAAAAATCATATCGCCATATTCATAACCGAACCATAGCAAAATGTAATAATTTTTTTTTCTCAAATATAGGACTATTTTATATCGTTTTATAGATACACCTCTCCTGAATCAAACCACGTTGTCCGATTTCAAAAAGGCTTTACAGCAAAAGCAAAACATTACATAATGTTAGAGGAGTATATCGTCAAAGTTTTCACATAGCCATTTTCCGACCAACCACATGCATCACAAATAACCAAAAAACTGCTAAATGCAGCACAAACCTTTGACAATCTTCATCAGATGACACTCCTAGGACATGATGTTACACAATACATGCATTCTTTTGTTCGATAAAGTTCATATTTATATATAAAAACAGCATTTTACATCGGCGCGTGACGTTGAGAAACTATTTTCCCTCAAATGCATCCGGTGAATAGCACTACAATTTACTAAATTACTATTCGAAAACATTTACTCACGATAAACGTTCACAAAAAGCATAACAATTATTTTAAGAATTATAGATACAGACCTCCTCTATGCACTCGATATGTCCGATTTTAAAATAGCTTTTTGGTGAAAGCACATTTTGCAATATTCTAAGTACATAGCCCAGGCATCACGGGCTCGCTATTTAGACACCCGGCAAGTTTAGCACTCACCATAATCATATTTACTATTATAAAAATGTCATTACCTTTTGTTGTCTTCGTCAGAATGCACACCCAGGACGTCTACTTCAATAACAAATGTTGGTTTGGTCCAAAATAATCCATCGTTATATCCGAATAGCGGCGTTTTGTTCGTGCGTTCCAGACACTATCCGAAATAGTAAAGAAGTGTCGCGCGCTTGGCGCAATTCCTGACAATAAAATTCAAAGTATTCCATTGCCGTACGTCGAAGCATGTCAACCGCTGTTTAAAATCAATTTTTACGTCATTTTTCTCGTAGAAAAGCGATAAAATTCCGACAGGGAATCTCCTTTTCGGCAAACAGAGGAAAAAATCCCAAAGGCGGGGGCGGTCGGGGTCACGCGCATAAGCTAGTGTCTCTTGATGGGCCACTTGAGAAAGGCGATAATGTGTTTCAGCCTGGGGCTGGAATGACGACATTCTCTTTTTTCCCGGGCTATGAGAGCCTATGGACGACGTGGGAAGTGTCACGTTAGAGCAGAGATCCTTAGTAAATGATAGAGATGGCAAAGAAGTTCCAGAAATGGTCAGACAGGCCACTTCCTGTAAAGGAATCTCTCAGGTTTTGACCTGCCATTTGAGTTCTGTTATACTCACAGACACCATTCAAACAGTTTTAGAAAATTTAGGGTGTTTTCTATCCATATGTAATAAGTATATGCATATTCTAGTTACTGAGTAGGAGTGGTAACCAGATTAAATCGGGTATGTTTTTTATCCAGCCGTGTCAATGCTGCCCCCTAGCCCTAACAGGTTAAAATGAAATATTGTCATTCAAAGAATTATAGATGAACATCTCGTGAAAGCACCTGCATTGCCATATTTAAAAATAACTTTACTGGGAAATCACACTTTGCAATAAACGACGTGGTATGCTCAGAAAAATAGGCTAGCAATACAGGTCTGCGCCATCTTGGAACAATCGAATATCAAATCTACTCTTGTTTACTATTGTAATTATTCCCTTACCTTTGATTATCTTCATCAGAAGGCACTTCCAGGAATCCCAGGTCCCCAACAAATGTAGTTTTGTTCGAAAAAGTTCATAATTTATGTCCCAATAGCTTCTTCTTGTTAGCGCGTTCCGAAGGCACCTCAAAATGTTCCGTCGTGCGCGGGACTTCTCCTCATGAAAGCCCCCTAAAAAAATATTTAAGTTCGTTCAAACATGTCAAACGTTGTATAACATAAATCTTTAGGGCTTTTTTCAACCAGAGCTTCAATAATATTCCATGGGGACGGTTGCATTGTCTTTCAAAACGTTTCGAAAGGGGAGGGTAGCCAGGGCCGCCCGCATCATAATGGTGATGGCCCTCCCCATGTGACCAAGATCAACAGCCTCTCTTTCAGTCAGTTTTCACAGTAGAAGACTCAAACCACTTTGTAAAGACTGGGGACATCTAGTGGAAGCAATAGGAAGTGCTCAATGAACCATAGCACACGGTGTGATTTATAGGCAAAGTGCTGAAGTTGAGTCCGCAATTCAGAATTCCACATCCTGTTACGATCTGTCTCGGGGTTTTGACTGCCATAGGAGTTCTGTTATACTCACAGACACCATTCAAACACTTTTAGAAACTTTAGGGTGTTTTGTATCCACATCTATTAATTATATGCATATCCTAGCTTCTGAGTTTGAGTAGGAGGCCGTTTAAAATGGGCACGTATTTTTTTTTCAAAAATCAAGACAAAGGAGATGATTGTGCACTACAGGAAAAAGAGGACCGAGTACGCCCACCATTCTCATCGACGGGGCTGTAATGGAGCAGGTTGAGAGCTTCAAGTTCCTTGGTATTCTCATCACCAACAAACTAGAATGGTCCAAACACACCAAGACAGTCGTGAAGAGGGCACGACAAAGCCTATTCCCCCTCAGGCATCTAAAAAGATTTGGCATGGGTCCTCAGATCTTCAAATGAGTTCTACAGCTGCAACACTGAGAGCATCCTGACACGTTGCATCATAGCCTGGTATGGCAACTGCTCGGCCTCCGACTGCAAGGAACTACAGAGGGTAGTGCGTATGGCCCAGTACATCATTGGGGCTAAGCTGCCTGCCTTCCAGGACCTCTACACCAGGCGGTGTCAGCGGAAGCCCCCCCCAACCAACCACTCTTTTACTGTACTGCTACTCTCTGTTTATCATATGTGCATAGTCACCTTAACTATACATTCATGTACATATTACCCCAATTAGCCCGACTAACCAGTGCCTGTATACAGCCTCGCTGTCACGAATGCTGTCTTCGAATTCCCTGCTATACATCAGCCAAGGCGCAGCATGCCGGTAGTTCCACATATTTATTTAGTGAACCCGAACAAAACAAGAAACAGGTGAAACAGAAACAAACGTGACGTTCTGGGGCTGCAATAAAACACAGCTGCACAAAAACAAGATCCACGAAAACAAAGGGAAAAACAGGCTGCCTAAGTACGGCTTCCAATCAGAGACAACGATGCCTCTGATTGGAAACCATACCCGGCCAAAACATAGAAACAAAAACATAGAATGCCCACCAACCTATCACACCCTGGCCTAGCTAAACAGAGGAAACACAGCTCTCCTAGGTCAGAGCGTGACAGTACCCCCCCAAAGGTGCAGACCCCCGGCCGCAAACCTGAACCAATTGGGGAGGGTCCGGGTGGGCATCTATAATTGGCGGCGGCTCTGGTTCCGGGCGTAGCACCCCCCCTCCCGCCCACTGATCCCCCCTCTTCTGTGTGTCCAGAGGAACCAGACTGTGGATCATCGCTGGAGGCTCTGGAACGCCAACCGGCACTGAAGACTCTGGGCTGAAGGCCGCCGCTGAAGACTCTGGGCTGCAGACCGCCGTTGAAGACTCCGGGCTGCGGACCATCGCTGGAGGCACCGGACTGTGGAGCGCCGCCGGAGGCTCCGGACTGGAGAGCGTCGCCGGAGGCTCCGGGCTGGGGAGCGTCGCCGGAGGCTCCGGGCTGGGGAGCGTCGCCGGAGGCTCCGGGCTGGGGAGCGTCGCCGGAGGCTCCGGGCTGAGGAGCGTCGCCGGAGGCGGCGGACTGAGGAGCGTCGCCGGAGGCTCCGGACTGAGGAGCGTCGCCGGAGGCTCCGGACTGGAGAGCGTTGTTGTAGGTTCCAGACTAGGGACTGTTGTTGCAGGCTCCATGCCTTGGATCATCAATACAGGTTCCGTGCCCTGGATTATCACTGGAGGCTTCGTGCCATGGATCATCTCTACAGGTGCCGGGCCATGGATTATCCCTACAGACTTCGTGCCATGGATTATCCCTACAGGCTCCGGGCCATGGATCATCACTAGAGGCTTCCTGCCATTGATCATCTCTACAGTCTTCGGACCATAGATTATCACTGGAGGCTTTATTCGTGGAGCTGGAACAGGTCTCACCGGACTGGGGAGACGCACTGAGGACCGAGTGATCAAAGCAGGCACCGGCCGTACTAGGCTATGGAGGCGTACTGGAGGAAGAGTGCGAGAAGCAGGCACAGGACGTACTGGGCTATGGAGGCGCACTGGAGGGAGACTGCGGGACTTAGAGACGGCAGGACTTAGAGAAACGATCCACAACGACCAGGATCGTGGTGTTCCCCTGTGAGAGGGGGAGATCGGTGAGGAAATCGTCCGACAGGTGCGACCATGGCCATTGTGGAACAGGTAAGGGGTGTAGCTTACCTCGTGCCTAGGAGCCTTACACTGGGCGCACACCGAGCAGGAGGAAACATAAACCCTCACGTCCTTGGCCAAGGTAGGCCACCAGTACTTCCCATTCAAACGGTGCAACGTCCGACCAATGTCTGGATGACCAGAGGAGGGTGGCGTGTGGACCCAATAGATCAACCAGTCACGGACAGCAGACGGAACATACAGACGCCCAGCGGGACACTGGAGGGGAGCGGGCTCTGCACGTAACGCCTGCTCAATGTCCGCGTCCAGCTCCCATACTACCGGCACCACCAGGCAGGAGGCCGGGAGTATGTGGGTAGGATCCATGGGCCGCTCCTCTGTGTCATACAGCCGGGACAGTGCGTCTGCCTTCACATTCTGGGAACCTGGTCTGTAGGAAAGGGTGAAAACAAAACTGGTAAAAAACATGGCCCACCTTGCCTGACGAGGATTCAGTCTCCTCACTGCCCGGATGTACTCCAGGTTGCAGTGGTCAGTCCAGATGAGAAAAGGGTGTTTAGCCCCCTCAAGCCAATGTCTCCACGCCTTCAACGCCTTGACAACAGCCAACAATTCCTGGTCCCTCACATCATAGTTTCACTCCGCCGGGCTGAGCCTCCTCGAGAAGAAGGCACAGGGGCGGAGCTTCGGTGGCGTGCCCGAGCACTGAGAGAGCACGGCTTCTATCCCAGCCTCGGACGCGTCCACCTCCACTGTGAACGCCAAAGAGGGATCTGGGTGGGCCAGCACGGGAGCCGAGGTAAACAGAGCCCTTAGGTGACCAAAAGCCCTGTCCGCCTCAGCCGACCACTGCAAACGTACCGGGCACCACTTCAGCAGTGAGGTAATGGGAGCTGCTACCTGAACAAAACCCTGGATAAACCTCCAGTAGTAATTGGCAAACCCTAGAAACCGCTGCACCTCCGTTGGTGGGTGTCGGCCAATTACGCACGGCTGAAATGCGGTCACTCTCCATCTCCACCCCTGAGGTGGAAATGCGATACCCTTGGAAGGAGACGGACTGCTGGAAGAACAGGCATTTCTCAGCCTTGAGGTACGGGTCATGCTCCAACAGTCGACCAAGCACCCTGCGCACCAGGGACACATGCTCAGCGCGTGCAGCGGAGTATATCAGAATGTCATCAATATACACCACTACACCCTGCCTGTGCAGGTCCCAGAAAATCTTGTCTACAAAGGCTTGGCAGACTGAAGGAGCATTCATCAACCCGTACGGTATGACGAGGTACTCATAATGCCCTGAGGTAGTACTGAACGCCGTCTTCCACTCGTCTCCCTCCCGGATACGCACCAGGTTGTAAGCGCTCCTGAGATCTAGTTTGGTGAAGAAGCGCACCCGTGCATTGACTCAATCGCTGTGGCTATGAGAGGTAGCGGGCAACTGTACTTCACAGTGATCTGGTTCAGGGCTCGATAGTCAATACACGGGCACAGACCTCCCTCCTTCTTCTTCACAAAAAAGAAACTTGAGGAGGCGGGTGAAGTGGAGGACCTACGGGATATGCAGGAGAGTCAATTAGGAAGAGACTGATTCTCTCCTCGTGACCCCCCTGCGTCACCATGCCCAGGGGAGTGGTGGCCTCCCTAATTGATCCGGTCCCTAATGGTCGACTGTCCAGAGCGTGAACTGGGAAGGGCCTAACTACTCGAACAATAGGGATCCCTAAACTATGGGCGAATGCTCTGTCGATAAAATTCCCAGCCGCGCCTGAATCGATGAGCACCTTATGCTGGGAATGTGGTTGGAACCCAACATCTCAAATTTGGACTCATCTGACCAAGGAGAGATCTTCACTGGTCTAATGTCCATTGCTCATGTTTCTTGGCCCAAGCAAGACTCTTCTTCTTATTGGTGTCCTTTAGTAGTTGTTTCTTTGCAGCAATTCAACCATGAAGGCCTGATTCACGCAGTCTCCTCTGAACAGTTGATGTTGAGATGTGTCTGTTACTTGACCTCTGAAGCATTTATTTGGGCTGACATTTCTGAGCCTGGTAACTCTTATCCTCTGCAGCAGAGGAAACTATGGGTCTTCCATTCCTGTGGTGGCCCTCATGAGAGCGAGTTTAATCATGGAGCTTGATTGTTTTTGCAACTGCACTTGAAGAAACTTTCAACGTTCTTCAAATTTTCTGGATTGACTGACCTTCATGGCTAAAGATGGACTGTTGTTTCTCTTTGCTTATTTGAGCTGTTCTTGCCATAATATGGACTTGGTATTTTACCAAATAGGGCTATCTTCTGTATACCACCCCCACCTTGTCACAACACAACTGATTGGCTCAAAAGCATTAACCTCTCTGGGGCAGGCGGGACGAATTCGTCCCACCTACGTAACAGCCAGTTGAATCCTGTGGCGCGATTTTCAAAACCTTTGAAATGCTATTACTTCAATTTCTCAAACATATGACTATTTTACAGCTATTTAAAGACAAGACTCTCGTTAATCTAACCACACTGTCCGATTTCAATAACAAATGTTGGTTTGGTCCAAAATAATCTATCGTTATATCCGAATAGCGGCGTTTTGTTCGTGCGTCCCAGACACTATCCGAAATGGTAAATCAGGGTCGCGCACATGGCGCAATTCGTGACAAAAAAAATCGAAATATTCCATTACCGTACTTCGAAGCATGTCAACCGCTGTTTAAAATCCATGTTTATGCCATTTTTCTCGTAAAAAAGCGATAATATTCCGACCGGGAATGTCCATTTAGCTAAACAGAGGAAAGAAAACAAAGCTTTCGGTCGACGCGGGCACGAGCCTGAGTCTCACAGTACTGTAACCAGCCACTACCCAAACGCGCTACTTTGTTTCAGCCAGAGCCTGCAAAGCCACGATTCAGCGTTTTGCCGCCTTCTGAGAACCTATGGCAGCCGTAGGAAGTGTCACGGGACAGCTAAGATCCTCACTCTTCAATAAACAGAGACAAGAAGAGCGACACCTTATCAGACAGGCCACTTCCTGCATGAAATCTTCTCAGGTTTTTGCCTGCCATATGAGTTCTGTTATACTCACAGACACCATTCAAACAGTTTTAGAAACTTTAGGGTGTTTTCTATCCAAAGCCAATCATTATATGCATATTCTAGTAACCAGATGAAATTGGGTACGTTTTTTATCCAGCCGTGTCAATACTGCCCCCTAGCCCTAACAGGTTAATTAAGAAGGAAAGAAATTCCACAAATGAACTTTTAACAAGGCACACCTGTTAATTGAAATGCATTTCAGGTGACTACTTCATGAAGCTGGTTGTTAGAATGCCAGGAGTGTACAAAGCTGTCATCAAGGCAGAGAGTGGCTACTTTGAAGAATCTCAAATATAAAATATATTTTGATTTGTTGAACACTTTTTTTGGTTACTTCATGATTCCATATGTGTTAATTCATAGTTTTAATGTTTTCACTATTATTCTAAAATATACAAAAACATTTAAAAATAAAGAAAAAACCCTTGAATGAGTAGGTGTGTCCAAACATTTGACTGGTACTGTGTATTGAAACAAACATTTGTAAAAATAAACCTTCAATAGAGCATGCTGGGAAATAAGATAATGATAGGCATTTTTTGTTTCAACTCTGGTTATTAACACCAACACTGGGCTTCTTTTACACCAATAAGTGTTAATTTAACTATTTACAGTGTTTATTTAACTTGAATCAACACTAGTTAATCCTGGCCAATGTGCTGTGCGCTATAAAAGGGACATCCATATATTTCAAGAAGTATTTCGACTGAAAAACCATAGATGCCACATAAAGAACCCCAGGGAAATAGCAAACATTTTCTACTTCGTATTCATCATCTCCAGCACCACCCCAATATCAACATGTGAACATTGCGCATTTCTATGTTTTGTAGTAAAAATGATAGAAGATAAGCGTTTCCAATGACATCATCGGTGTGCATCGTGTGATTTTAACCAATTATTAGTAGGCAACTAATTGCCTACTAATTGTCTATTAATTGAATGATGATGTCATCGGAAATACTTATCTTCATCTATTTTGTTTCTTGTTATTACAAAACATATAAATGTCCCTTTATCAGTAAATAGGTTATTTATCAGTAGAGTTATCCAAAGAACCTTGAGAGCTGAGGAATAACCATTTAAGAACCTTCTTTTTTTCAGGGTAGGGAGCCAGGCAACTTTCTTAAAAATGAGCAGATTCAAATTTAACCAAAGGAGGGTAAGTGTGGTGTTGAGTTGTGATCTGGCACCAATAAGCAGGCATGGCTGAGGGTCTGATGGTCTGGCCACCCTCTCCCGAGTCTCCAACAACTGGATGGTCCGATTTTCAGGGAAAAATGTAAAGGCGGTAAAACCCAGGTCTATGCTGCTGCTGGACAGAATAGTGCACTGTGACGCCGTGCTACATTAAGCAATAATTGGAAGCACCTCTCGATTATGAAGACGGGCCATTTTGCAGTACTGAACCCCGCACTAAAGTATGAACACATCTCCCCTCCTTTTTCACAGATGGTTAACTTAGATGAAGTAGGGAGGGAGAGAGGGGACGAGTAGCTGCTCTGCTATATCCCTGGAACTGTGCATACTTGCCTCTCAATCAGTCAGTCAGTCAGTCAGTGGATGGGGTAGTTCATGTAAGGATGGGGGACCTATCAGGTAGATAGTCCAGGTAGGTAGTTAAGAGCGTTGGGCCAGTAACTGAAGGGTTGCTGGTTTGAATCTCTGAGCCATCTAGGTGAAACATCTGTTGATGTGCCCTTGATTAAGGCACTTAACCGACGGATAGCCTAGTGGTTAGCGCATTGGGCCAGTAATCAAAAGGTCGCTGGTTCAAATGCCTGACCCGACAAAGTGAAAAATCTGTACCCTTGAGCAAGACACTTAACCCTTATTTGCTCCAGGGGAGCTGTACTACTATGGCTGATCCTGTAAAACAAGACATGTTACAACACCTATCCGGTCGCTCTGGATAAGAGTGTCAACTAAAATGTTGAATGTTAATGTAAGGATGCTGTGGTTAAAGTAAGGATTGGGGCTGTACAAAATTAACTGGGTAAACAACACTTCACTCTATATTGGCTAAATAAGCTCAGTCAGTGGCCATGTTAAATAATGTAAGCACCTGTGTAGTTAATGAATGCATGGCGTAATACATGTAAGCAGTGGCGGTTCTAGCCTGTATGGCTCCCTGGGCGAACACCCCATTCCGCACTAACTGTAACTTTTATTCAGACATTTGGAAGAAACAAATAAATAATCATAACATTTAAAACTGTATAAATATAAAAATATATACAAAATAAGACTCATAATTATCAAAACGAAGTAACAAAGACAAATATAAACTAATTTGATAGTCCCATCCCCCAGCACTGTCAACCAAGAGTCAAGACTAAACCAATTCACCTTGGTGGTGTGCAGACTGGTTTTATATTATTCTTAACGATTTTGCACAAACCAAAAAAAAATGCAACAATATGACTGTGAAACTATATATTCACAGTATTATGAATGAATTGTGGTTTATTTGGTAGCATTTTGTAGTGTGACTGATTTAACTAATTGCATTAGTACTGGACAAAGTTAGAGGTGCGCTATTTGATAGATTCCCCCGCTCCCCCTATGTCAGGCTTCCAGTGGGGAGACCTGAGGTCAACCTACCCCCGCACCCCACCCCATCTCATACTTCTGAGTGGGAGACCTTCCCAACTACAATCAGGGTGCCCACTCCGACAAGGTTAATTGACCCACAGTCTCACACGGTGACATGATATCATTGACGTGGCATTGAAATAAACGATAGAAAACCGATCACGCAAATGTCACCATTCCAAATGTTTTAGTGCGGGCGCCCCGTGCCGCCCCTGGCAAGATGCCACCATGTCGCCTATACCTAAATCCGCTACTGCATGTAAGGATGGAAGTACTGATACTGCTGTACAACATCCTCAGATCCTCTGGATGAGAATGCTCTAATGCAGGGGTCGGCAACCCTAGTCCTGGAGTGCCGCGGGCACTTCATGTTTTTGATTTAACTGATCTGGAAGACGAGGTGTGTTGTATTTAGGGAAATCACTTAACTGATCAGTTTGCTCAGTTGGTCAGGTGTGGTGCCTAGTTGGAGCAAAATCCTGAAGTACCTGCGACACTTCAGGAACAGGATTGACTACCCCTGCTCTCACTTTTAGTTTCAGAAACCCAATTAAGGAGTTTTTGCGCGTGTGCCACAGGCAGAACGCATGCTGAAAGTTGTTGAGGGGCTGGTATTCCCTAGGCTGGTTCCCTTCTTTTCTTCATTAAGTTTCTTTGATGCCAACGTCCAATCAGATCTCATGGTCAACGTCTTTCATTTTCCCCCTTTTGAAGATGTTATGATGTGCTCTGGGTCTCAAATTGTACTCGATTCCCTACATAGTGCAGTACGTACACAGTGAATTTCCCAGTGTTAAATTAACACTGAAAGTGTGGACACGTATAGACACTGAAGAGTGTTGAATTAACACACTGCTTAGTGTAAAGATTCATTTGCATATTTGCCAGAGTGCCTTGCCTTTGAGTCAATTGTAGAGTTACTACCCATGAGTGCATTTGTTAGTGACAGACATGATTATTGCATTTATCCATTTCTGCCTTGTTGATGTCACCAAGTGAGACCTTAAGTGAATATGATATTATTAAAATGACATTATTTGAAGGTAATGAACAGTCAAAGTCATGTTGGATGATATTTGGATGAAACCAGATCAAAGTATGAAAAATGACTGTTGCTTCTACATTGATAAAGTTGGATCATAAAGTTACCCTCTATGTCAAACACTTGGATTCAGGAGGCAGGAATATTAAGGGTTTAGGGTGACATCACCCTAACTCTCATTTTAATACACCAGTGGTAAAATTATATTCTCTTAACTAATTAAAATAAGTTCTGCCTTGTAACCAACATCGGAGAAGGCATGTTTGCGGAGGGGTGTAGTTTATAAAGCTAGACAGCTGCTCTACTCATGCCAAAATTTGACTATAATTAAAAGTTTACACTATTCGTCTATGGCAAAGATACTTATATGTTTCCCCTTTCGTCTGTGTCTGGTATTAGCTGCTTACTGGCTAGTTAGGTCTTCAGCCAGCATGGAACAAAAGGGGGGGAAGGGTTGTTCAAAACTCTGACACGTCCGTCAGTGCTGCTGTGAACCACATCACGAGATATATATATTAAAAAATGGACATCATTGATGCAATTTCAATGTTGTTTGAGTTGCTTTGTGTATCATCAAATTTGCTTGAGTTGATTGTGCTGCAACACTGCTCACTGCATCCAAGTTTCTTGACATAAGCGTTTCAAAGAGCTGGCAGTCAAGGCAAGCTCATAACTATAAGCTCCCCGCCCACTAGCCATGAGAGAGAAATGACAATTTGTGAAATTTCTAGCCCAAAATATTATGGGTGATATTTTAATCACACAAAAGGCTATTTTACATGGGAATCAGAATGACTGTTGGGGTGGGTACCTTTAACACTCAGTGTTGATTTAACACTGGAGAATGTGCTGTCCTGTACTAAAAAGCAAGCTCAATGAAGATTCACTATTGAAAATAATTTTTTGTCCAGGACCAGGCTTAATGTATGTCTGGGGAACCACCCCCTAAAGTTCAGTATTGAAGAATAAAGACAAATGTTATTTTTCTACTGACAAATAAATCTCGCTGCATTAATACAGATGTATTTTGTGTATGTGTACGAGTATGTGAGCCTTGTCTGAACCAGAACTGCCCACAGCGATCAGTGTTGGTATATTAATGTATGTTTTGCAATATTAGTACTAATGATATATGTATATGGTGCCTTTCATTCAAATCAGAATTTCAAAGTCACTTTAAAAAATAAATAAAAATAAATGTAGGGATATTGCAGTTCTTGGGCGATGGTCTTCCGGAACGAGATGATAGGTGGTTCGGAAAGGCAGTAGGCTATCTTTAGCGGAGGGAGCATTTATGGTTCAGCAATGCTGGGAGGTTGAATGTCTGACAGACAAGCCCAGAGCTCTTCAAAATAGGCACCTCGTCACCTCCAACATTCACAGCTCATCCTTCGTCGGTAGGCTGGATCGTCCACTACCAGAAGTGAAGCACCCACCTGGGTGATGCTTCGGTAGTTAAAAGCGCAAGTAAGATCACCACACAGGCAGTAGTCTGGATCACTCCCCTATGAGGCGAGCCTCGCCATCTTTCCAGCAACCGGGAAAGGAGTGCTCTACATTCATAAACCAGACTTTAAAAGTGTTCTCAGTGTGTTCTGAAGTAGGTTAACAGCAAAACCCATGAATGCCCAATTTGGCTCACCCCACATTCACGTTGCGTAGTCTTTACATGCACACAGCTAATCGACAAGAGGCAGACCTTGCCATGCCCATCTTGAATCATCATTCAAACTCTGATCTTATATGACTGATTACTGTTACAGTTCATGATTCAAGCCTTCTGGTTGATCATATCTATTGATCTGTTTTCCTGGGAGTTGCTGAGAGCCAGAAATGTGTTAGAAGTGTCAGAGCTGGCAGGCGGGGTAAATGTAACACATAAAAACATGCTGATGTTGATGACAATGATGATGATGGGAAGATGGGTGTTTATTTAAACGTTGTGGTCTGAAGGTTCTGCATCTTTTGAATGTCGTCCCTGAGATCGGAGGTTTATCCTGATAATGCCATGCTGCTTACGCAAGCATGTATGCACGACACTGCAGTTTGGTATATTCAGTGTTAATCTGTGTTTAATTAATTTTTGAACAATGGCCAATTCGTTGGCATTGAAGCAAAACCCATGTAACCCAATTTGGCACACCACACATTCACATTGCATATCCTTTCCTTGCACACAGCTATCAACGAGAGGCAGACATGGCTGGTGCTGTCAGTCTCATCATTAACTCTCTCTTCTCATCCATTCTTCCTCAGCTGACAGGAGTCAGCAGAGAAAAAAGGTACCTACCTACCTACCTACCTACCTACCTACCTACCTACCTACCTACCTACCTACCTACCTACCTACCTACCTACCCACCCACCCACCCACCCAACCAACCACCCGTCAGTCTAACTGCCAGCCAACCAGGTAATTTATATTCCCAACCTGTGCCCTGCCACCAAAAGAAGGACACAGAGAGAGATAGAGGGAGGTAGACATAGGCCGGGAGGGAGAGAGAGAAGGAGGCGAGAGGTTCACATAAGTATATCAGTCAATTGAAATTAATTCAATTCAATAGACTCGAATCTATGGATATCACGACTGGGCAGGAGCGCAGCAATCGGTGGGCCTGGGAGGGGATAGGCCCACCCACTTGAGAGCCAGGCTGACCCACTGGGGAGCCAGGCCCAGCCATTCAGAATGAGTTTTTCCCCACAAAAAGGCTTTATTACAGACAGAAAAATTCCTCAGTTTCATCAGCTGTCTGGGTGGCTGGTCTCAGATGATCCCGATGGTGAAGAAGCCAGATGTGGAGGTCCTGGGCTGGCGTGGTTAGACGTGGTCTGCGGTTGTGAGGCTGGTTGGACATAGTGCCAAATTCACTAAAACAACGTTGAAAGTGGCTTATGGTAGAGAAATTAACATTACATTATCTGGCAACAGCTCCAGTGGACATTCCTGCAAGCCAATTGCACGCTCCCTCAAAACTGAAGACATCTGTGGCATTGCATTGTGTTGTGTGACAAAACTGCACATTTTAGAGTGGCCATTTATTGTTTCCAGCACAAGGTGCACCCGTTTAATGATCATGCTGTTTAATCAGGTTCTTAATATTCCACACCTGTCAGAAGGATGGATTATTTTGGCAAAGGAGAAATGCTCATTAACAGGGATGTGAAAAACCGTGTCCACAAAATATGAGAGAAATAAGCTTTTTGTGCATATGGAACATTTCTAAGATCTTTTATTTTAGCTCATGAATCATTGGACTAACATTTCACGTTGCGTTTATATTAATGTTCAGTATACAGTGCCTTCTGAAAGTATTCAGACCCCTTGACTTTTTCCACATTTTGTTACATTACAGCCTTATTCTAAAATTGATTAAATTGTTGTTTTTTCCATCATTAATCTACACACAATACCCCATAATGACAAAGCAAAAACAGGTTTTTATAAATGTTTGCACATTTAGAAAAAATAAAAGAAAATGGAAATATCACATTTACATAAGTATTCAGACCGTTGACTCAGGACTTTGGTGAAGCACCTTTGGCAGTGATTACAGCCTCGAGTCTTCTTGGGTATGATGCTACAAGCTTGACACACCTGTATTTGGGGAGTATCTCCATTCTTCTCTGCAGATCTTCTCAAGCTCTGTCAGTTTGGATGGGGAGTGTTGCTGCACAGCTATTTTCAGGTCTTTCCAGAGATGTTCGATCGGGTTCATGTCCAGGCTCTGGCTTGGCCACTCAAGAACATTCAGAGACTTGTCCCGAAACTTGTTCATCAAGGATCTCTCTGTACTTTGTTACGTTCATCTTTTCCTCGATCCTGACTAGTCTCCCAGTCCCTGCCGCTGAAAAACATCCCCAGAGCATGATGCTGCCACCACCATGCTTCACCGTAGGGATGGTACCAGGTTTCCTCAAGACGTGACGCTTGGCATTCAGGCCAAATATTTCAATCTTGGTTTCATCAAACCAGAGAATCTTGTTTCTCATGGTCTGAGAGTCTTTAGATGCCTTTTGACAAACTCTAAGCAGGGTGTCATGTGCCTTTTACTGAGAGATGGCTTCCATCTGGCCACTCCACCATAAAGGGTTCTGGAGCTCTGTCAGAGTGAGCATCGGGTTCTTGGTCACCTCCCTGACCAAGGCCCTTCTTTCCTGATTGCTCAGTTTGGCTGGGCGGCCAGCTCTAGGAAGAGTCTTGGTGGTTCCAAAGATCCTCTATTTAAGAATGATGGAGGCCACTGTGTTCTTTGAGATCTTCAATGCTGCAGAAATGTTTTGGTACCCTTCCCTAGATCTGTTCCTCGACACAATCTTGTCTTGGCGCTCTATGGACAATTCCTTTGCCCTCATGGCTTGGTTTTTGCTCTGACATGCACTGTTAACTGTGGGACCTTATATAGACAGGTGTGTGTCTTTCCAAATCATGTCCAATCAATTGAATTTACCACAGGTGGACTCCAATCAACTTGTAGAAACATCTCAAGGATGATCAATGGAAACAGGATGCACCTGAGCTCAATTTCGAGTCTCATAGAAAAAGGACTGAATACTTATGTAAATAAGGTATTTGTTTTTTAATTTTTAATACATTAGCTAAAATATCTGAAACCCTATTTCCATTTGGTCATTATAGGGTATTGTGTGTAGATTGATTTTAGAATAATGCTGAAACGTAACAAAATGTGGAAAAAGTCAAGGGGTCTGAATACTTTCCAAAGACACTATAGATACAGTACCAGTCAAAAGTTTGGACACACCTACTTTCTCAAGGATTTCAAAACTATGAAATAACACACATGGAATCATGTAGTAACCAAAAAAGTGTTAAACAAATCAAAATATATTTTAGATTCTTCAAAGTAGCCACCCTTTGCCTTGATGACAACTTTGCACACTTGGTATTTCATAGTTTTGATGTCTTCACTATTATTCTACAATGTAGAAAATAGTAAAAATAAGGAAAAAACCCTTGAATGAGTAGGTGTGTCCAAACTTTTGACTGGTACTGTAAATCATAATTTATCCTCAACGAGAGCTCAATAGTAAACAGATAAGAGATTTAAAAGAAACACAAGGAATATATACAACACAAAATAATCACATAGGCAAGATAAGTTGCCTGTTTCAAGGCAACAGTATAATGCATGGCATTAGATGGATTTGGGACCTTTGGGCATTTTCTTCACCTCCCCAGACCGACTTTAAGTGAGATGTCTGCACACACGGTCGATGATCGCAGGTGACATGATTCAGGGTGAGAAAACTAGCATCATAAAAACCTTTCCTTTCCTCCTTGTTCTTTGAGATTCAGGAGGCATCGCAAGGTAAATTCCAATGCCATGTGATCTGGACAGATTGGTCTGTAGCATAACCAATAGGCGATTCGATTGAGAATAATTCTCTCTAATGACGAGGCCGTCTCAACACCATGCTACGTGCCCCGAAACAGAGGCAGCGTCTCAAATGGCACCCTATCCTAGAATATAATGTGTACAGTTAAAACTACATGGTTGAAAAAATATTTTATGTATCCTTCAAAGCATTCTGTGCCCTTGTTCTGTTAGACTAGACCTGTCCTGTCCCGTGTAGCTATGCACTGTAAAATATATCCTGTAAAATGTACAGTAACTTACTGGCAGCAATTGGCCAGTAAGTTATTGTAATTTATTTTACAGCTACTGTAATCCATTGTACGGTAATCCATTTAGGTACCAACAATTTTACTGTAATCTAATTTACACTATATTACTGGAATTGTCCATGCAGCGACATATTACCCAGTGTTCTTTGCAAGTTTTCATTTTTAAATAAAAACATTTCTCTTAAATATTTTTGCACATTACATATTCATTTACAATTACTATATGGCTTCTCTTGAATCCGGCTACCCTTTGACCAGGGGTTTGGATGAGCTGGCTCTCAGGTTGGGAATGATGTCCTTGTACTTCCAGGATGCCATCCCAGCTGTGGGCAGACCTGACCTGAAGTCAAAATCTCTTCACACCTTGTACACTGGTGGGGGGGTCCAAGCAGTAGGGCACAGTGTGGTCGATGGTGCCGAGTCCGAGGGTTCTGAGGATGGGGGTGGCGAAGTAGCTGGCTTTCCTGTTTGTCTTGTGGATGTTGGTGACCAAGTTGGATAGTCCCTGTTACCTAATGCGGTTAAGGATGCCTGGAACCCCCTTCTCCACATTCTCAACTGCTTTGTACAGGGTGCTGCACATGAGTTGCTCCATCTGGCTCCCCCAGACAGAGATGAACATCATGGTTCGATCTTCTTGTAGGTCGCTCTGTCTGGGGGAAACACCCTGCCTTGATACAGGAGAATGAGGTGAACGATTACCTTCAGGACCCAGATCTTACCCGTCATTACGAAGGACTGTGTGCTCCATTCGCAGATCTTCTGTTGGACATGGCGGATGGTCTCCTCCCAGCTGACGGAGCCACCTCCTTCCCTTTGGAAGGTGACCCCCAGCAGCTTGACAGTCTCTGTTTTGACAGGGAAAGAGGTGGAGAGTCTCATGCCAGTCCTGTGACAGGAACAGTTCACTATTACTCTTGTTGACGAGGGCGCCAGTGACTGCACAGTAGTGGTCCAACACCTTTGTTGCCTTGGCGATGAAGTGACTATCTGTGCTGATCATGGTGATGAGCCTCTCCCCCTGGCATCTGGTAGCCAGGGATTTCTGCTGTTGACCTGATCTTCTGGAGGAAAGGCTCTAGGTAGATGACGTACAGCAGAGGGGCTAGGGGGCAACCTTGCATTTGCCGGATCTGATGGTGAATGGGTCTGTGAGGGTGTTGTTTACCAGAACTCTGTTGGTGATGTTCTGGTAGCATAGTTCAGTTCTGTGGATGAGGTGTTGGGGGAAGTTAATCTTGGGTAGCACCCTTTGCAGGAAGCCATGGCTAACCCTTTCAATGGCCTTCTTCTGGTCTAAGCTGAGAAGGCCCAAATGGGATGAGATCTCTCACCAGGAGCAGGTTGTCATTGAAGGATCTACTGGGGATGCTGCAGGTCTGGTCTGGGGCTATTACTGAGGAGATGTGTGTCTCAAACCATTTGGTGAGGTCCTTGGTCATGATTTTGTAATCGACAGAGAGGAAGTTGATTGGGCGTCAGTTCCAGAGGTCCTTGAGGTCCCCTTTCTTTAGGATAATAGAGACCGTACTCTGTCCCATGAACCCACCCAGCCTCTTTTCTCTGAATACTGCTCTGAAAACCTCCACCACGCCATCCTTGAGGAGATTCCAGAAAGTCTGATAGAACTCTCCTAAAATCCAGTCTGGTCCTGGTGCTTTGTGTTTGTTCAGGGAGCGCACGACCTGGGTGAACTCCTTGTCACTTAGGTCGGCGTTCTCGCTCTTGCCACCCTTGGTGACTGTCTAGACCAGGCCTGGGCAAAGGCCTGCCCGGGGGACGTATGTGGCCCGAGACCTGATTCAATACGGCCCGCAGAATCATGCTCAGATCACATAAAGAATTTGTGATAGTAAAGTTTAGAAAAACGTATTTGTTATTCAAATTAAAAGCCCAATGAATACTCGCTTTTGTGTAATGATTTAACTCCCACCGCTTGTGGGACATATATTTTGAAGGAACGTATAAATAACAACTGCACCAGGACAGACAGTGACTGACAGGCTGGCACACACGTCACAGTTACAAATAGTAGCTAGCTAGAAATTCCACAAAAATGAGTTTTTCTAAGATTTCAAAGAAAAGGAAAGTATACAATGAATGTAGGGTGTTCCAGCAAGAGTGGACATTGAAATATGTATTTATTGAGGTATCAGGGAAAGCTGTGTGCTTACTGTACAAGGAGAGCATCGCTGTCTTGAAAGACTACGCCATGTCCCTGTCAAGACAAACAGTGACATGGTGTGCTGAGGACATCACAGAGAATATGGAACAACAGTTGAAAGACAAGGTAAAGGATTTCACCTATTCCTATTTCTAGCACCATGTCACTAGCAGTGATGCACGTGACATGGTGCAGTTGTTGATATTCTTACGAGGCATAACCCTAGACTTTGAAATTACAGAGGAGCTTGCTTCTGTGCAGTCAATGAAGAGCACAACCACAGGGAAAGATTTATTGGAGGAGGTTAATAAGGGTTTGGCAAAGCTGGGACTGAGTTTTGAAAAGTTATCCAGTGTGACCACTGATGGCTACCCAAACTTGACATGAAAAAACATTGGCCTTTTGAAAAGGAAACAAGATCAAGTAGCTGAGCTGAACCCAGATCAGAAAATAATTTACCTGCATTGCATTATTCATCAAGAGGTGCTCTGTAAATGTGTTCTGAAAATGAGCATGTTGTGGATACAGTCACTAAAGTGGAAAACCACAGGGAGTTTGTCTCACTGTTGGAAGAGACAGAGTTGAGTCATGCAGATGTCCCCACCACACAAATGTGAGATGGCTGAGTTTGGAGAAGGTGCTTAAAAGGGTGTGGGACCTGAAGTCGAAGATTGCTGAGTTTTTGCAAATGGAAGGAAAATATACTGCTCAAAAAAATAAAGGGAACACTTAAACAACACATCCTAGATTTGAATGAAAGAAATAATCTTATTAAATACTTTTTTCTTTACATAGTTGAATGTGCTGACAACAAAATCACACAAAAATAATCAATGGAAATCCAATTTATCAACCCATGGAGGTCTGGATTTGGAGTCACACTCAAAATTAAAGTGGAAAACCACACTACAGGCTGATCCATCTTTGATGTAATGTCCTTAAAACAAGTCAAAATGAGGCTCAGTAGTGTGTGTGGCCTCCACGTGCCCGTTTGACCTCCCTACAACGCTTGGGCATGCTCCTGATGAGGTGGCGGATGGTCTCCTGAGGGATCTCCTCCCAGACCTGGACTAAAGCATCCGCCAACTCCTGGACAGTCTGTGGTGCAACGTGGCGTTGGTGGATGGAGCGAGACATGATGTCCCAGATGTGCTCAATTGGATTCAGGTCTGGGGAACGGGCGGGCCAGTCCATAGCATCAATGCCTTCCTCTTGCAGGAACTGCTGACACACTCCAGCCACATGAGGTCTAGCATTGTCTTGCATTAGGAGGAACCCAGGGCCAACCGCACCAGCATATGGTCTCACAAGGGGTCTGAGGATCTCATCTCGGTACCTAATGGCAGTCAGGCTACCTCTGGCGAGCACACGGAGGGCTGTGCGGCCCCCCAAAGAAATGCCACCCCACACCATGACTGACTCACCACCAAACCGGTCATGCTGGAGGATGTTGCAGGCAGCAGAACGTTCTCCACGGCGTCTCCAGACTCTGTCACGTCTGTCACATGTGCTCAGTGTGAACCTGCTTTCATCTGTGAAGAGCACAGGGCGCCAGTGGCGAATTTGCCAATCTTGGTGTTCTCTGGCAAATGCCAAACGTCCTGCACGGTGTTGGGCTGTAAGCACAACCTCCACCTGTGGACGTCGGGCCCTCATACCACCCTCATGGAGTCTGTTTCTGACCGTTTGAGCAGACACATGCACATTTGTGGCCTGCTGGAGGTCATTTTGCAGGGCTCTGGCAGTGCTTCTCCTGCTCCTCCTTGCACAAAGGCGGAGGTAGCGGTCCTGCTGCTGGGTTGTTGCCCTCCTATGGCCTCCTCCACGTCTCCTGATGTACTGGCCTGTCTCCTGGTAGCACCTCCATGCTCTGGACACTACGCTGACAGACACAGCAAACCTTCTTGCCACAGCTCGCATTGATGTGCCATCCTGGATGAGCTGCACTACCTGAGCCACTTGTGTGGGTTGAAGACTCCGTCTCATGCTACCACTAGAGTGAAAGCACCGCCAGCATTCAAAAGTGACCAAAACATCAGCCAGGAAGCATAGGAACTGAGAAGTGGTCTGTGGTCCCCACCTGCAGAACCACTCCTTTATTGGGGGTGTCTTGCTAATTGCCTATAATTTCCACCTGTTGTCTATTCCACTTGCACAACAGCATGTGAAATTTATTGTCAATCAGTGTTGCTTCCTAAGTGGACAGTTTGATTTCACAGAAGTGTGATTGACTTGGAGTTACATTGTGTTGTTTAAGTGTTCCCTTTATTTTTTTGAGCCGTGTATGTGGATTTCCCTTCAACTGCAATATAAAGAATGGTTGGCTGATTTTGCCTTCACCGTGGACATCATGGCCCTCATGAATTAACTGAATTCCAAACTACAAGGGAAAGGCCTTTTTACACATCAGATGTACAGCCTTGTCAAAGCCTTCAAGGGAAAATTACTCCTCCTGACCCGCCAAGTAGAAGCCAACAATCCCACCCACCTTCCGACACTACTAGTCTGTTCCCTATCAGATGACCAGTGGGAGAAGTATACATCACTGCTGCGTGCTTTGAACGGTGAGTTTTCTCGTTGTTTTGGGGATTTCAAAGTGTTGGAAAATGACATGCTTTTGGTATCCTCTCCTTTCACCTTCAATGTGGATAACGCTCCCACTGACCTGCAACTTGAGCCTATCGAGCCTCAGTCTGATGCAGTGATTGAAGAACTATTCAAAACAATGTCACTGACGAGGTTCTATGCATCTCTCGATGAACAAAACTTTCCAAAGATTAGGAGTTATGCTCAGAAGATGTTTGTACTGTTTGGGTCAACATATGTATGTGAACAGACATTTTCAGTAATGAAATATAACAAGTCAAGGCACAGCTCATCTCTTACTGACTCTCACCTCTCAGCAATCCTGTACATAGCGACGTCAGAAACTATATCTGACTTCACTGCTCTAGTCAATGCCCATCAGAGACTTCACTCTTCACACTGATTGAGTTGTTTAAATGTAATGTTGAGCGCTCTCTTTCTTGTGTTTTTGTGCATACCTGTTAACAAGAGTTCTGTCCATGGTGCTGAAAGCACAGTGTACTTTTCCCTCCGTGTAGTTCATTGCATGTTTAATAATGAAAATACCTACCAAAAGGAGGTGGTTTATTTCTGTGCATGTTAAAAAAGTAAAATAAGTAGCATATCTGGACGTGATTTACAGTAGATATATATGTCAAGACAGTCACACACATGATGTATAATCCTGTAATATGATTCTGGCCCGTAATGGCAAAAATGTATTCTAATGTGGCCCTCCATGGAAAATAATTGCCCAGGCCTGCTCTAGACTATCTAGGAAGGTGGCCACGAGAGCCTCGTCAGTAGGCTTGATGTCATACAGCAGTGGCCACCAACCGGTTGATTGCGATCGACTGGTCAATCTTCAAGGCATTTCTATAGAAAAGCCAAAGATAAAGGCTTGCGCTACTTTTTTTTGTTTTTGTGTTGCGCTGTTGGCGGTAGGTGCACTTGATTCAGAAGCCCTGCGCAGCGGGTATGCAAAGTGTTCCCATTTTGAACCTTTTAACCTTCCCAGGCAGACCACCTTCCCGGGCAGACCACCTTCCCAGACAGACCTCCTTCCCAGGCAGACCGGCAGATCTGTGGCTAAATAAAGAGTGCCTACCTGTGCTGCCAGTCAGATATAGCTCAATGTCACTGTGCCTACAGCTTCTAGCAAAGTTTGACACTAGCCTACATGAGGATTTCATAACTTTTAAAAACCATGACCAGAGAGAGACTGTCAAAAAATACAGAAAAGAGCTGCTGTTTTTATGAGTGAGTTTCAGCACTGTCAACACTGTTTTTATTCAACACTATTACAAAACATAAAATGTGTTTCTCCATACTACCACTCGCGCTGCAGCTGCAATTAATTATTAGCCAAGTGTATTGATAGCCCTGTGCTTTTATTATTAGCAGCAGCTCGTCGTGCCTATTTTAATATCAAGGAATATTTCACTTTCTCTGGTCTTAGGAAAAACATTAATTTGTGCATGAGGCAGATGCGGTGTGACTCGAGTTTCGCCATCAGGCAGAAGATGGTGTCCCCTCTTTCTGGTCCATCTCAACTGAGGAATGGAAGGAGAGAGTCTGCATTAGTTGTGCAGCATTTACGGTGATAAGGCCTCGCAGAAGTCAGGGCATTCATACTTCTTGCGCTTCGCGGAGCAATGCAAAGCTATTGAGCAGAGCTGTTGTGAAGGAAGTTGTCAAGGAAGTGAGTTTGTGTTCATACAGGACTTTCCATCCCCACCTACCGTCAACCAATCATGTCAATGTGGAGCTATACGGAGCTATACACATTGTTAAAAAATGTGGGAGACACACAGCGATGCGGTACTGAGCTCAATTTGGCCTCTGCATGCCTCCAGAGGCTCTGCAATTGCGTCACACTCTCCATATGGAGCCTCCGACCACATTTTTCGGATCAAGCATAATATTGCCTTTAAGAGGCGGACCCTCTGCTGCTCTCTTCCTCCCTCCGTTAAGACTAATGCCATGTTCAAAACAACTGGGAACTTGGACATCTCCGACTTCTGACTTCAGTGCGTTCAAGACAACTGGGGGGGGGGGGAGTGATCCAACTGGGAAAAGTTTTTTTGAATGGTTATCCAACTCAGAATTCCAAATCGGAAACTCGGGCATCTTTCTGAGTTCCTAGTTGTCTTGAAAGCACCATGAGTATCATTAGTCCAATAAAATAAAAAATACAATTATTTGTAAATTATTTCAATTTATGCTCAACTGTGTCTCAGCTGTGCCTTGCAAATTCTATACCAACTGATCTATTTTATTATCAAAGCTAGAGTTTTGTCAGGCCAGGCAAATAGCCAAAACTCTTTGTTAATTTATTAGGCCTACTGCATAAACGTCATTCCTACAGAACTGTTTTGTTAGGTTAATGTAAAAAAATTGAAGTCATCTTTTTTTCTTTTGTTTTTATCTGAGCAGTAGATCTTAGCTTGCTTTTTGACTGCGAACGTGATCTTGGCTCAGAAATGGTAGCCTACCATAGAACTCCCTGGCCACCCCCGGGGATGTCGTCACTGTTGGTAACACAGTCCCCTTGGTTGTTGTACAGAGAAAGGATGGGTGCATTTCTCCTCTTTCTCCAGACCCTGGAGTTTTGACTTGTGCTGGATATTCTTCTGTTCTTCCTGATAGAGGGTGGAAAGGTGTCCCTTGGTTTCAGCCATCTCTTGGGCCATGTCCCACTCCCTCTAGCTGGAGGAGGCTAAGACATTAGAAGGCCTTGACTGCTGGGTCCTGAAGGATGTATTAATCCGAAAGGACCCCCTACCTACTCTCACTAGGCTTTCCCATTCTAAGGACACGGTCAGCATCCTGTGGTCTGAGAAGTGCACAGGTTGGCTTGTCAGGGAGAACATTCTCAGATGATTGATTGTAGTTCCTGTGTGCAACAGTCTCTCCTGGGCCTTTGTCTCGAAGGGCACAGTTGAAGACTCCCCCCACCAGGACTGGTGTGGGGGTGAGCAGGAGTAACCGAAGCTGTTTGAAGAGGGTTACTTTCTCGGCCACGTTGGTGGGGCTGTACACATTGATGACCCTCAGGGGACGAACCCTGAATCTTGAGTTCAAAGACGAGGATTCGCCCGCTCTTGACTACCCTGCTGGACTTCAGTTTGAGGTGGGAGGATGTATCAAATCAAATTTTATTGGTCACATACACATGGTTACCAGATGTTATTGCGAGTGTAGCGAAATGCTTATGCTTCTAGATCCAACAGTGCAGCAGTATCTAACAGGTAATATGTAACAATTCCACAACTAAACCTAATATCTAACAAATTCCACAACAAAACCTAATACACACAATCTAGTAAAGGAATGAGATGAGAATATATCAGTATAAAATACATGGATGAGCATTGACAGGGCGGCTAAGATGCAATAGATACAGTTGAAGTTGGAAGTTTACATACACCTTAGCCAAATACCTTTAAACTCAGTTTTTCACAATTCCTGACATTTAATCCTAGCAAAAATTGTCATAGGTCAGTTAGGATCACCACTTTATTTTAAGAATGTGAAATGTCAGAATAATAGTAGAGAGAATGATTTATTTCAGCTTGTATTTCTTTCATCGCATTCCCAGTGGGTCAGAAGTTTACATACACTAAATTAGTATTTGGTAGCATTGCCTTTAAATTGATTAAATTGGGTCAAATGTTTTGGGTTGTCTTTTTGGGTTGCCTCCTTGCGCGCACACACTTTTTCAGTTCTGCCCACAAATTTTCTATAGGATTGAGGTCAGGGCTTTGTGATGGCCACTCCAATACCTTGACTTTGTTGTCCTTAAGCCATTTTGCCACAACTTTGGTAGTGTGCTAGGGGTCATTGTCCATTTGGAAGAGCCATTTGCGACCAAGCTTTAACTTCCTGACTGCTGTCTTGAGATGTTGCTTCAACATATCCACATAATTTTCCTACCTTTTCCTGCCATCTATTTTGTGAAGTGCACCAGTCCCTCCTGCAGCAAAGCACCCCCACAACATGACGCTTCCACCCCCGTGCTTCACAATTGGGATGGTGTTCTTCGGCTTGCAAGCCTCACCCTTTTTCCTCCAAACATAACGATGGGCATTATGGCCAAACAGTTCTATTTTTGTTTCATCAGACCAGAGGACATTTCTCCAAAAAGTACGATCTTTGTCCCCATGTGCAGTTGCAAACCGTAGTCTGGCTTTTTTATGGCGGTTTTGGAGCAGTGGACTCTTCCTTGCTGAGCGGCCTTTCAGTTTATGGCAATATATGACTCATTTTACTGTGGATATAGATACATTTGTACCTGTTTCCTCAAGCATCTTCACAAGGTACTTTGCTGTTGTTCCGGGATTGATTTGCACATTTCGCACCAAAGTATATTCATCTCTAGGAGACAGAACACGTCTCCTTCCTGAGCGGTATGACGGCAGCGTGGTCCCATGGTGCTTATACTTGCGTACTATTGTCTGTACAGAAGAACGTGGTACCTTCAGGTGTTTGGAAATTGCTCCAATGGATGAACCAGACTTGTGGAGTTCTACGTTTTTTTTCTCAGGTCTTGGCTGATTTCTTTTGACTTTCCCATGATGTCAAGCAAAGAGGCACTGAGTTTGAAGGTAGGCCTTGAAATACATCCACAGGTACACCTCCAATTGACTCAAATGATGTCAATTACCCTATCAGAAACTTCCAAAGCCATGACATCATTTTCTGGAGCTTACCAAGCTGTTTAAAGGCACAGTCAACTCAGTGTATTTAAAATTCTGACCCGCTGGAATTGTGATACAGTGAATTATAAGTGAAATAATCTGTCTGTAAACAATTGTTGGAATAATTACTTGTGCCATGCACAAAGTAGATGTCCTAACCAACTTGCCAAAACTATACTTTGTTAACAAGAAATTTGTAGAGTGGTTGAAAAACGAGTTTTAAATACTCCAACCTAAGTGTATGTAAACTTCCGACTTCAACTGTATCATAGAACACAGTATATACATATGAAATGAGTAATGCAAGATATGTAAACATTCTTAAAGTGCCATTATTAAGGTGACAAGTGTTCCATTTTTTAAAGTCTCTCTGATATCCAATAGTTCTCCCAGCTGTATGTAATAACACTTAAGGTTTTCTGGGCTTAAAATGTAAGAAATAATACATATAAAAACAAAATACTGCACAGTTTCCTAAGGACTAGAAACGAAGCTGCCATCTTGCTTGAGAAGGACGGGAAGGGTGCTGGTTCTGGTCTGGTTCTGCTTGTCTAGTAATGATCTGTTTGAGTGGAGGAAGGACAACCTCAGAGCGAGCAGGTGCAGCCTGAAGCCCTCGACCTGAAGGTCGACTGTGACACTCCCCTGTAGCCTGCTCACTTCCTGGCATAGATTGGTTTCTTTAGGTACTTCCTCTGCACCTCAGCGATGGTAGCTGTCATGGGGGTTGTCTGGTTACAGGTCTGCTCCGGTCCTGCAGGGGGAGGAAGGACAACTTCAGAGTGAGCAGACACCTGGTAGCCCATGACCCAGAGGTCAATGGAGGCACTCCACTGTAGTCTGCTCGCTCCAGGTGTGCTGGTGTCTTTTGTCCTTCCTTCCTTGTCCACTGGACCAGAGAGACAGAGCAAGTTGCGGTCAAGCCACTGTTACCATTGCTCCCTCCTGGTCCTTCCAAAGAAAGGATAGTGGAATATGAGGGTAGAGCGAGGGACACAACCCTAGAAAATCTCCACCACGCAGGGTCGTGGGTAATAAAGAGAAAACACTACCACATATCACCTAAATTGGTACAGCACTCTCACTAACGGGTGCAACAAACATAGCCTCTTACAGGACATGCCTTGACACATTACTGAGTGACAAACAACAATTACATGCAACTACTAGTGTTTGAAAGGTTTGTGATGCTCCAGAAATGTAGTATGTTACTGTATTCAGCTTTTAAGTAATTTACTGACAGAAATTGACTAATTAACTAATATAGAGTTTCAGGACAAGCTATGTAGCATTTGTAAAGCACAGTATGTTACCATATTCTGTGGGGGAGGAGCATTCCCACTAACGGGTGCACCAAATACAACCTCTTACAAGACATGCCTTAAAATATGTTCATGAGCCATAGACTCTTTCCCCGCCCACAACATTTCCCCCCAATGCACTGTGCATTCTACTGTGCAATTTTACTGTGCATTCTTCTGTGTTTCACTGTTGAAATTACAGTGTGCTGTAAAACAAATGTATGACATTTTACTGTCCATTTAACGGTAGTATATTGTTGATTAATACAGATAAAATAAAACAATGGCTACCAGTGTGATTATAGACACCTTCAAAGTCCTGAATCCTGCAACTCTTTTTCCTGTGGATGCGTGCCCCGTGGAGGTGGTAGATTGGCACGGCTGTGGTCTGGTGCACGCTGGTTAATCCTGCCATTCACGCGTGTGAGCGTGTGTGGGGGAGAATATGTCTGTGGTCTGGTGCCTGCTGGTTACTCCAACCAGTCACACATAGTGGCGTGCCACAATACCCTACCACGCTCACATGTAACACGGACCTTGCCAGGACGACATTTCCGCACCCCTGCTAAACAAAAAGATAACACACTTGCAACTTCAGGCTACACACACACACACACACACACACACACACACACACACACACACACACACACACACACACACACACACACACACACACAGGCCTTGGTACTGACATTGCTCATTACTCCCCACTACACCAGATTGGCTCCAGTCCAAATCAGTGTCCACATAGGTCCAGGTAGCATCCTATTATATGGTTGGATTTCATGGACACGTACCGCAGTATTAAGCAGCCGACAGGACTCTGAAAAAGTATAATTGCGTCCTGATAATTCCAATTAACCATTTCTAAATTAATGAATTGCCTTTCAGGCACCATTTGATTCAATTAATCATCTTTGTGCACATTTGATACCACATCTGTGTGTAAATATAGAACAGACACATTTACAGCAACAAATGAAATGGCACTATTTATACTACCCTATTCTATTTATACTACCCTATTCTCTATGAAGTGCAATATATAGTGATATATATATATATATATATATATATATCACTATATATTGCACTTTATATATATATATATATATATATATATATATCACTATATATTGCACTTCATAGAGAATAGGGTGCATTTGGGATGCAGCAATGAAGAACGATTCTCAAAATATGAAGTTTGTGTGTTATTTTGCCTTGTCATTCCACAAGTCAGTCAGTTACAGTATTAACACAGCTCCCATCTACTGCAATGATGAATATAAAAAAGTTTCATGGAAGGAATAGAATGAGCCCTGTCGTTGCCTTGTCAGTAATGAATAAACCATGTTTTAAATCAGTGTGTGTGTGTGTGTCTGTGTTCTTAATTGGAGAAAACCTGCTCCCCTACCAGCCTGTGACCTTGGCTCATTGTAGCCAATTAGAGTAGCGTTCAACTACAGGCATCCTCCAACCATGTTTTCACTCATTACAAACCACCTGAACAAAGAACAACTTCGATACCTCACCAGGTCTCATCACTTCAACAACAATGGTGTAATGAGAACCCATGTTGCTTACCGTTGTGTTCAATGAAGTCACTTGTTTTTATCAAGCTCTTGATTTGTGTTGGTGATCTGTATCCTGACGTTTTGCTGCACTGGAGCTGCAGTAACTAAAACAATACAGAGAACGATCAAAACTGTACACCTGTAATTTTATAGTAATGCAACAATGAAATTCTGTCACTTGTATTCTTGAATTTGAACATTTTTGATTTCGAACATCTGACAAACGTCTAAGGAACATCAATCAAGCCTAAAGCGTTTGCTTTTACTTAAACTGTTTTACTTAACCTTCCTCACCATCTTAAATAAACATGCCCCACTCAAAAAATGTAGAACTAGGAATAGATATAGTCCTTGGTTCACTCCAGACCTGTCTGCCCTTGACCAGCACAAAACATCCTGTGGCGTTCTGCATTGGCATCGAATAGCCCCCGTGATATGCAACTTTTCAGGGAAGTTAGGAACAAATATACACAGGCAGTTAGAAAAGCTAAGGCTAGCTTTTTCAAACAGAAATTTGCATCCTGTAGTACTAACTCAAACAAGTTCTGGGACACTGTAAAGTCTATGGAGAATAAGAGCACCTCCTCCCAGCTACCAACTGCTCTGAGGCTAGGAAACACTGTTACCACCGATAAATCCACTATAATTGAACATTTCAACAAGCATTTCTCTACGGCTGGCCATGCTTTCCACCAGGCTACCCCTACCCCGGTCAACTGCCCGGCACCCTCCACAGCAACCTGCCAAAGCCCCCACCATTTCTCCTTCACCCAAATCCAGATAGCCGATGTTCTGAAAGAGCTGCAAAATCTGGACCCATACAAATCAGCCGGGCTAGACAATCTGGACACATTCTTTCTAAAATGATCTGCCGAAATTGTTGCAACCCCTATTACTAGCCTGTTCAACCTCTCTTTCTTATTGTCTGAGAATCCCAAAGATTGGAAAGCTGCCGCAGTCATCCCCCTTTTCAAAGGGGGTGACACTCTAGACCCAAAATGCTACAGTACTACATCTATCCTACCCTGTCTTTCTAAGGTCTTCGAAAGCCAAGTTAACAAACAGATTACCGACCATTTCGAATCCCACCGTACCTTCTCTGCTATGCAATCTGGTTTCAGAGCTGGTCGTGGGTGCACCTCAGCCACGCTCAAGGTCCTAAACGACATCATAACCGCCATCGATAAGAGACATTACTGTGCAGCCATATTCATCGACCTGGCCAAGGCTTTCGACTCTGTCGATCACCACATTCTTATTGGCAGACTCGACAGCCTTGGTTTTTCAAATGATTGCCTCGCCTGGTTCACCAACTACTTCTCTGATAGAGTTTAGTGTGTCAAATCGAAGGGCCTGTTGTCCGGACCTCTGGCAGTCTCTATGGGGGTGCCACAGGGTTCAATTCTCTGGCTGACTCTTTTCTCTGTATACATCAATGATGTTGCTCTTGCTGCGGGTGATTCTCTGATCCACCTCTATGCAGACGACACCATTCTGTATACTTCTGGCCCCTCTTTGGACACTGTGTTAACAAACCTCCAGACGAGCTTCAATGCCATACAACACTCCTTCCGTGGCCTCCAACTGCTCTTAAACGCAAGTAAAACTAAATGCATGCTATTCAACCCATCTCTGCCCGCACCTGCCCGCCCGTCCAGCATCACTACTCTGGACGGTTCTGACTTAGAATTTGTGGACAACTACAAATACCTAGGTGTCTGGTTAGACTGGAAACTCTCCTTCCAGACTCACATTAAATATCTCCAATCCAAAATTAAATCTAGAATTGGCATCCTATTTCGCAACAAAGCATCCGTCACTCATGCTGCCAAACATACCCTCGTAAAACTGACCATACTACCGATCCTCGACTTCGGTGATGTCATTTACAAAATAGCCTCCAACACTCTATTCAACAAATTGGATGTAGTCTATCACAATGCCATCCATTTTGTCACCAAAGCCCCATATACTACCCACCACTGCGACCTGTATGCTCTGGTTGGCTGGCCCTCGCTTCATACTCATCGCCAAACCCACTGGCTCCATGTCATCTACAAGTCTCTGCTAGGTAAAGCCACACCTTATCTCAGCTCACTGGTCACCATAGCAGCACCCACGCATAGCATGCGCTCCAGCAGGTATATCTCACTGGTCACCCCCAAAGCCAATTCTTCCTTTGGCCGCCTCTCCTTCCAGTTCTCTGCTGCCAATGACTGGAACGAACTGCAAAAATCACTAAAGCTGGAGACTCTTACCTCCCTGACTAGCTTTAAGCACCAGCTGTCAGAGCAGCTCACAGATCACTGCACCTGTACATAGCTCATCTGCAAATAGCCCATCCAATCTATCTCATCCCCATACTGTATTTATTTATTTATCTTGCTCCTTTGCACCCCAGTATCTCTACTTGCACATTCATCTTCTGCACATTCTACCGTTCCAGTGTTTAATTGGTATATTGTAATTACTTCGCCACCATGGCCTATTTATTGCCTTTACCTCTCTTATCCTACCTCATTTGCACATGCTGTATATAGATTTTTCTACTGTATTATTGATTGTATGTTTGTTTATTCCATATGTAACTCTGTGTTGTTGTATGTGTCGAACTGCTTTGCTTTATCTTGGCCAGGTCGCAGTTTCAAATGAGAACTTGTTCTCAACCAGCCTACCTGGTTAAATAAAGCTGAAATCAAATTAAAACATTTTTTTTTTTAAATCTTTCCATCTTGGGTAAACTGTTTGGACGCTACAGATGATTTTGTGAGAAGACTGATTTTCGCGATGTCTCATTGTCTGACAAACACTGCTCTAGCTCTGTCAGCTTTCACCGCAGATGCGGAAGTGATACAGTACAAAGGCGGATTCGGTGGATTGAGACGGATATCTCTAGTTTAAACTGATGGATTTCTTTGGGGATTTTTGTATTATGCTAATTAGATTTCTGCAAGGACATCTACCTTATTAAGAACCGATCATAGAAACACGCTGTTTTCACATATGTAGGCACTGGTTTGCTGCTAGAGATAATGAATGAGGTTGAAAGGGGTTGCCAAGTGACAGACTATCAATAACATTTCAAGTAACTAACTACTAATCCCTGTGGCTCAGTTGGTAGAGCATGGTGTTTGCAATGCCAGCGTGGTGTGTGCAACGCCAGGGTTGTGGGTTTGATTCCCACGGGGGGCCAGTACAAAAAAATTAAATGTATGCAATCACTACTGTAAGTCACTCTGGATAAGAGCGTCTGCTAAATTACTAAAATGTAATGTGTAAATGTAATCCTAAACTTAACCCTTACCACAACCCTAACCTACCCTTTATTCTAAACCTAACCGTAACCTTAGAAATAGTTTGTTGATAATATGACCATCTGTAGAGCATCTACCAGTGGAGGGTCCTAAGAGGAGGGATTGGAAGACCATGAACTGACATGTTGTCCACCCAATCAAAGGATCAGAGAATTAATCTAGTACTGAAAGCATAAACTAAAGCTAGCTGGCACTGCATTACATGTCGTGAGTAGTTGACTCAGAGAGAAAGTTGAAAAATAATTTATCCCAAAATTAAGTAGAAGCAAAAGAGAGAGAGAGATATTTGGTTGTATTTTTTAAAACTTTCACTTAGATAGCAAATGCAGCTAGTTTAGCCTACTGAAACACCTGGATCAAACAGAGGGATGCTTTGTCAGCTAGCTGGCTATGACTATTCAACAGAACACGGGAACCCTTCAGAGTCAAGGTAAGGTTTTGGTTTTAGTAATTTATTGCCGCTTGGGCTTGCCGGTGTAACTGCTAAAGAGCTTTCGGACTATACACTGCACTGCATGATTGTAGCGGTTTATTAACTAGTTGAGTAGGACATGACATTGCTGTAGGCTGTGTGCAACGTTTAGCGGTCATGGCCTGGAAAGTTTTTTTTCGCCTGGTCACAGAAAGCTGATGTGCCATGCACTGACAAGAGAAGGGAAAAGGTGAGAGGAGGAAACCACGTAGATAGTTGTGAGAAGGAATGACTGTATATAGTGCATTCAGAAAGTATTCAGACCCCTTCACTTTTTCCACATTTTGTTACTTTACAGCCTTATTCTGAAATTGATTAAATCATATTTTCCCCTCATGAATCTACACACAAAACCCCATAATGACAAACAAAAACTGTTTTTATTTTAGCATATGTACAAAAACCTACTGAAATATCACATTTACATTAGCATTAAGACCCTTTACTCATTACTTTGTTGATGCACCTTTGGCAGCAATTACAGCCTCAAGTCATCTTGGGTATGACACTACAAGCTTGGCAAACCTGTATTTGGGACGTTTCTCCCATTCTTCTCTGCAGATCCTCTCAAGCTCTGTCAGGTTGGATTGAGAGCGTCACTGCACAGCTATTTTCAGGTCTCTCCAGAGATGTTTGATCGGGTTCATGTCCGGCCTCAATGTGCTGGGCCACTCAAGGGCATTAAGAGACTTGTCCCGAAGCCACTCCAGCATTGTCTTGTCTGTGTGCTTAGGGATGTTATTCTGTTGGAAGGTGAACCTTTGCCCCAGTCTGAGGTCCTGAGCGCTCTGGAGCAGGTTTTCATCAAGGATCTCTCTATACTTTACTCCATTCATCTTTCCCTCGATCCTATCTACTTTTCCAGTCCCTGCCGCTGAAAAACATCCCCACAGCATGATGCTGCCACCACGATGCTTCACCGTAGGGATGGTGCCAGGTTTCCTCCTAACGTGACGCTTGGCATTCAGGCCAAAGAGTTCAATCTTGGTTTCATCAGACCAGAGAATCTTGTTTCTCATGGTCTTAGAGTCCTTTAGGTGCCTTTTGGCAAACTCCAAGCGGGCTGTCATGTGCTTTTTACTGAGGATTGGCTTCCATCTGGCCACTCTACCATAAGGCCTGATTGGTGGTGCTGCAGAGATGGTTGTCTTTCTAGAAGGTTCTCCCATCTCCACAAAAGAACTCTGGAGATCTTTCAGAGTAACCATCGGGTTCTTGGTCACCTCCCTGACCAAGGCCCTTCTCCCCCGGTTGCTCAGCTTGGCCGGGCGGCCAGCTCTAGGAAGAGTCTTAGTGGTTCCAAACTTCCATTTTAGAATAATGGAGGCCACTGTGTTTTTGGGGACCGTTTTTGGTACCTTTCCCCTTTGACCTCATGGCTTGGTTTTTGCTCTGACATTCAATTTCATCTGTGGGACCTTATATAGACAGGTGTGTGCCTTTCCAAATCATGTCTAATCAATTGAATGTACCGCAGGTGGTCTCCAATCAAGTTGTCGAAACATCTCAAGGATGATCAATGGAAACAGGATGCACCAGAGCTCAATTTCGAGACTCATAGCAAAGGGGCTGAATACTTATGAAAATAAGGTATTTCTTTTTTTTTATTTTGAACGAATTTTCAAATATTTCTAAAACCCTGTTCTCACTTTGTCATCATGGGGTATTGTGTGTAGATTGATGAGGAAAAACATTACTTTAATCAATTTTAGTATAAGGCTGTAATGGGGTCTGAATACTTTCCGAATGCACTGTACATTTATACTGACTCTACACACATGCACACCCACTCACTTACAAGCTGCTGCTTCTCTGTTTATCTTATAGCCTGTTGCCTAGTCACCTTACTCCTATACATATCTACCTCCATCATCACTCCAGTATTCCTGCTCATTGTAAACATGGCATTGGAACTGACCCTCTATATACATTATATACAGTAGTATGCTTACTTACTTACTTATTGTGTTCTTCATATTTCTTCTTATTTTATTTTTTTGTAATACATTGTTATTGATTATTGCATTATTGGGTTTTGAGTTTGCAAGAAAAGAAATTTCACTGCACTTGTGCATGTGACATTAATACTTGAAACTTGATTCTAGTTTAGGGTTACATAACATTGGTTGGAATCAACAAAGAATGCTCCATGTCATTGGATTTAGGTTGCAAGTTGGGTGAAAAAAAATACAAAATCCCTTACCTTGATGTCATTAGCATAAATTACATGGAAACAATTTTTTTTAACCAGCTTTTGCCCAGTAGGCAGCATGGTGTTTCATACATTTTTGTACTTGAGAAATACTGCACTGAACATCTTAGCTAGATGTAAAATGTATGGCTAAAACCTCTTCAGCAAAAACATACAAATTAAATATAGTTGTGAGCAGCAATGAACGGGGTTCACGTAATGACTGAAAGAACACAAGATTAGTTGGATAACTAATCAATCACTATATCATGTAGGAACTACAGTGCCTTCAGAAAGTATTTATACCCCTTGACGTATTTCACATTTTATTGTGTTACAGCCAGAATTCAAAATGGATTACATTTATTTACTTTCTCACCCTTCTACACACAATACCCCATAACATGTTTTTAAAAATGTTTGCAAATGTATTGAAAATGAAACACATAAATATATAATTGATATAGTATTCACACCCCTGATTCAATACATGTTAGAATCCCCTTTGGAAGTGACTACAGCTGTGAGTCTTTCTGGGTAAGTCGAAGAGTTTGCACACCTGGATTGTTGAATATTTGCACATTATTCTTTGAGAAATCCTTCAAGCTCGGTCAAGTTGGCTGTTGATCATTGACCAAGTCCTGACATAGATGTTCAAGCCAATTTATGTCAAAACTGTAACTCGGCCACTAAGGAACATTCAGTGTCGTCTTGGTAAGCAACTGCATTGTCTATTTGGCCTTGTGTTTTAGGTTACTCTCCTGCTGAATGGTGAATTTGTCTCCCAGTGTATGTTGAAAAGCAGACAATCAGGTTTTCCTTAAGGATTTTACCTGTGCTTAGCTCTATTCCATTTTTTTTATTCTAAAAAAACTCCCTAGTCCTGGCCAATGACAAGCATACCTATAACATGATGCAGCCAAAACCAAGCGTGAAAATATGAAGAGTGGTACTCAGTGATGTGAGGGATTTGCCCCAAACATCAGATTTTCTATTCAGGACAAAAAGTCAATTTCTTAGCCATACTTTTTGCAGTTTTACTTTTCTGCCTAATTGCAAACAGGATACATGTTCTTGAATATTTTTATTCTGTACAGGCTTTCTTTTCACTCTGTCATTTAGATTAGTATTGTGGAGTAACTACAATGTTGTTGATCCATCCTCAATTTTCTCCTATCACAGACATTAAACCCTGTAACCTTTTTAACCTGTTGGGGATAGGGGGCAGTATTTGCACGGCCGGATAAAAAACGTACCCGATTTAATCTGGTTACTACTCCTGCCCAGTAACTAGAATATGCATATACTTGCTTGATTTGGATAGAAAACACCCTAAAGTTTCTAAAACTGTTTGAATGGTGTCTGTGAGTATAACAGAACTCATTTGGCAGGCCAAAACCTGAGAAGATTCCAAACAGGAAGCGCCCTCTCTGACCATTTCTTGGCCTTCTTTGACATCTCTATCCTAAACAAAGGATCTCTGCTGTAACGTGACATTTTCTAACGCTCCCATAGGCTCTCAGAAGGCGCCAGAAAGTTGAATGATGACTTTGCAGGCCATGGCTGAAAAACAGTAGCGCATTTGGTAAGTGGTCGATCTGAGAACAATGAGACTGGCGTGCGCGTGCACGAGACGACTCTGTTTACATTTTCAGTCTTTGAACGAAAACAACGACTCCCGGTCGGAATATTATCGCTTTTGTACGAGAAAAATAGCATAAAAATTGATTTTAAACAGCGTTTGACATGCTTCGAAGTACGGTAATGGAATATTTTGAATTTTTTTGTCACGAAACGCGCCACCCTTCGTTACCCTTCGGATAGTGTCTTGAACGCACGAACAAAACGCCGCTATTTGGATATAACTATGGATTATTTGGAACCAAACCAATATTTGTTATTGAAGTAGAAGTCCTGGGAGTGCATTCTGACGAAGAACAGCAAAGGTAATCCAATTTTTCTTATAGTAAATCTGAGTTTGGTGAGTGCCAAACTTGGTGGGTGTCAAAATAGCTAGCCCGTGATGGCGAGCTATCTACTCAGAATATTGCAAAATGTGCTTTTGCCGAAAAGCCATTTTAAAAACGGACATAGGGATTGCATAAAGGAGTTCTGTATCTATAATTCTTAAAATAATTGTTATGTTTTTTGTGAACGTTTATCGTGAGTAATTTAGTAAATTCACCAGAAGTGTTCGGTGCGAATGCTAGTCACATGCTAGTCACATGCTAATGTAAAAAGCTGGTTTTTGATATAAATATGAACTTTATTGAACAAAACATGCATGTATTGTATAACATAATGTCCTAGGAGTGTCATCTGATGAAGATCATCAAAGGTTAGTGTTGCATTTAGCTGTGGTTTTGGTTTATGTGACATTATATGCTAGCTTGAAAAATGGGTGTCTGATTATTTCTGGCTGGGTACTCTGCTGACATAATCTAATGTTTTGCTTTCGTTGTAAAGCCTTTTTGAAATCGGACAGTGTGGTTAGATTAACCTCTCTAGGGTAGGGGGCAGTATTTGCACGGCCGGATAAAAAACGTACCCGATTTAATCTGGTTATTACTACTGCCCAGAAACTAGAATATGCATATAATTGTTTGATTTGGATAGAAAACACCCTAAAGTTTCTAAAACTGTTTGAATGGTGTCTGTGAGTATAACAGAACTCATATGGCAGGCAAACACCTGAGAAGATTCCAAACAGGAAGTTCCCTCTCTGACCATTTCTTGGCCTTCTACACTCTCTTTATTGAAAACTGAGGATCTCTGCTGTAACGTGACACTTCCTACGACTCCCATAGGCTCTCAGAGGGCGCCAGAACGTTGAATGATGACTTTGCAGGCCATGGCTGAAAAACAGTAGCGCATTTGGTAAGTGGTCGATCAGAGAACAATGAGACGGAGGCGCGCGAGTGCACGTGAAGAGTCCATTTTAGATTTTTAGTCTTTGAACGAAAACAGGGTTTCCCGGTCGGAATATTATCGCTTTTTTACGAGAAACATCGCATAAAAATTGATTTTAAACAGCGGTTGACATGCTTCGAAGTACGGTAATGGAATATTTAGATTTTTTTTGTCACGATACGCGCCGGGCACGTCACCCTTCGTTACCCTTCAGATAGTGTCTTGAACGCACAAACAAAACAGAGGATATTTGAACATAACTATGGATTATTTTGAACCAAACCAACATTTGTTATTGAAGTAGAAGTCCTGGGAGTGCATTCTGACAAAGAACAGCAAAGGTAATCCAATTTTTCTTATAGTAAATCTGAGTTTGGTGAGTGCCAAACTTGGTGGGTGTCAAAATAGCTAGCCCGTGATGGCGAGTTATCTACTCAGAATATTGCAAAATGTGCTTTTGCCGAAAAGCTATTTTAAAAATGGACATAGCGATTGCATAAAGGAGTTCTGTATCTATAATTCTTAAAATGATTGTTATGTTTTTTGTGAACGTTTATCGTGAGTAATTTAGTAAATTCACCGGAAGTGTTCGGTGGGAATGCTAGTCACATGCTAGTCACATGCTAATGTAAAAAGCTGGTTTTTGATATAAATATTAACTTGATTGAACAAAACATGCATGTATTGTATAACATAATGTCCTAGGAGTGTCATCTGATGAAGATCATCAAAGGTTAGTGCTGCATTTAGCTGTGGTTTTGGTTTTTGTGACATTATATGCTAGCTTGAAAAATGGGTGTCATTATTTCTGGCTGGGTACTCTGCCGACATAATCTAATGTTTTGCTTTCGTTGTAAAGCCTTTTTGAAATCGGACAGTGTGGTTAGATTAACGAGAGTCTTGTCTTTAAAATGGTGTAAAATAGTCATATGTTTGAGAAATTGAAGTAATAGCATTTCTAAGGTATTTGAATATCGCACCACGGGATTCCACTGGCTGTTGAGTAGGTGGGACGATTTCGTCCCACATACCCTAGAGAGGTTAACGAGAGTCTTGTCTTTAAAATGGTGTAAAATAGTCATATGTTTGAGAAATTGAAGTAATAGCATTTCTAAGGTATTTGAATATCGCGCCACGGGATTCCACTGGCTGTTGACTAGGGTGGGACGCAAACGTAGTCTTGGGTTTGAGTAATTGTTCTAGTGTTGGTATTCTATGGTTTAACTAGTTGTTCTGTTTCTTTGTTAGTCTGTGTGGCTCCCGATCAGGAAGAGCTGTATGTCGTTGTTCCTGATTGGGAGTCATATATTAGGTGTGTGTTTTTCACCGGGGGTTTGTGGGTTGTTGTCTTTAGCACTGCTGCTTTATGTTAGCCTGCTAAACTGTACCTGTCGTTTCTGATTTTCTTGTTTTTCGTTTTCACGTTGTTTAATAAATTTATGATGAGCACTCAACCCGCTGCGTATTGGTCCACCTTTTCCGACAGCGATTTCTCTATATCCTGTTAGGGCTAGGGGGCATTATTTACACGGCTGGATAAAAAACATACCCGATTTAATCTGGTTACCACTCCTACCCAGTAACTAGAATATGCAAATACTTATTACATATGGATAGAAAACACCCTAAAGTTTCTAAAACTGTTTGAATGGTGTCTGTGAGTATAACAGAACTCAAATGGCAGGTCAAAACCTGAGAGATTCCTTTACAGGAAGGAATTTCTTGAACTTCTTTTCCATCTCTATCTTTTACTAAGGATCTCTGCTCTAACGTGACACTTCCCACGTCGTCCATAGGCGCTCAGAGCCCGGGAAAAAACAGAATGTCGTCATTCCAGCCCCAGGCTGAAACACATTATCGCCTTTCTCAAGTGGCCGATCAAGGGACTCTGGGCTTATGCGCGTGACCCGACCGCCCCCGCCTTTGTGATTTTTTCCTCTGTTTGCCGAAAAGGAGATTCCCTGTCGGAATATTATCGCTTTTCTACGAGAAAAATGGCGTAAAAATTGATTTTAAACAGCGGTTGACATGCTTCGAAGTACGGTAATGGAATATTTAGAATTTTATTGTCACGAATTGCGCCATGCGCGCGACACTTCTTTACCATTTCGGATAGTGTCTGGAACGCACGAACAAAACGCCGCTATTTGGATATAACAATGGATTATTTTGGACCAAACCAACATTTGTTATTGAAGTAGCAGTCCTGGGTGTGCATTCTGACGAAGACAACAAAAGGTAATGAAACTTTTATAATAGTAAATATGATTATGGTGAGTGCTAAACTTGCCGGGTGTCTAAATAGCGAGCCCGTGATGCCTGGGCTATGTACTTAGAATATTGCAAAATGTGCTTTCACCAAAAAGCTATTTTAAAATCGGACATATCGAGTGCATAGAGGAGGTCTGTATCTATAATTCTTAAAATAATTGTTATGCTTTTTGTGAACGTTTATCGTGAGTAATTTAGTAAAATGTTAGCGAATTCCCCGGAAGTTTGCGGGGGGTATGCTAGTTCTGAACGTCACATGCTAATGTAAAAAGCTGGTTTTTGATATAAATATGAACTTGATTGAACAAAACATGCATGTATTGTATAACATAATGTCCTAGGGTTGTCATCTGATGAAGATTATCAAAGGTGAGTGCTGCATTTAGCTGTCTTCTGGGTTTTTGTGACATTATATGCTGGCTTGAAAAATGGGTGTCTGATTATTTCTGGCTTGGTACTCTGCTGACATAATCTAATGTTTTGCTTTCGTTGTAAAGCCTTTTTGAAATCGGACAGTGTGGTTAGATTAACGAGAGTCTTGTCTTTAAATGGCTGTAAAATAGTCATATGTTTGAGAAATTGAAGTAATAGGATTTTTAAGGTTTTGAAAATCGCGCCACAGGCTGCAAGTGGCTGTTACGTAGGTGGGACGAATTCGTCCCGCCTAGCCCAGAGAGGATATCTTCAGACGAAGAGGAGCGTTACAAAGGGATCTTACAGATAATTGTATGTTTCGGGTACAGAGACGAGGTATTCATTCAGAAATCATTTTTAACACTATTATTACACACACACACACACACACACACACACACACACACACACACACACACACACACACACACACACACACACTGCAACTTATTATGTGACTTGGTAACCCATCAGAGTCTAAGCCCGGGGAGGGGTTCTACTTAGCTATATGAAATTGTTTTAAGAGGGTCATACCAAGGATCATTTAGCTATTTTATTTTGAATTTTAGCCTCTACATGATCGGTGGGTCCACCGCGGGACAGTTGAGCTAACTTAGGCTAATGTGATTAGCATGAGGTTGTAAGTAACATAGACATATCTGATATTGTTAGATATTGTTAGATATTACTGAACGGTCTGAACTAGAAACACAAGCATTTCACTACACTCGCATTAACATTGGCTAGCCATGTGTATGTGACCAATAAAATTTGATTGGATTTGATTTGATTTATTGTCAGAAAGCTTAAATTCTTGTTAATCTAACTGCACTGTCCAATATACAGTAGCTATTACAGTGAAATAATACCATGCTATTGTTTGAGGAGAGTGCACAGTTATGAATGTCAAAATGTGTTGATAAACCAATTAGGCACATTTCGGCAGTCTTGATTAAACATTTTGAACAGAAATGCAATGGTTAATTGGATCAGTCTAAAACTTTGTACATATACTGTCATCTAGTGGCCAACATCTAAATTGCACCTGGGCTGGAAGAATACATTATGGACTTTCTCTTGCATTTCAAAGATGGTACAAAGAAATACAAAAAACATACATTTTTTCTTTGTATTATATTTAACCAGATCTAATGTGTTGTATTCTCCTACATTAGTTTAACATTTCCACAAACTTCAGTGTTTCCTTTCAAATGGTATCAGGAATATACAAATCCTTGCTTCAGGTCCTGAGCTAAAGGCAGTTAGATTTGGGTATGTCATTTTAGGCAAAATTTAAAAAAAAGGGCCAATCCTTAAGAGGTTTTAAGACCACTTGAAGTAAAAAAAAAGAAAGTGTGTGTGTATATAAACTCAGCAAAAAAAGAAACGTCCTTTTTTCAGAACCCTGTCTTTCAAAGATAATTCGTGAAAATCCAAATAACTCAACAGATCTTCATTGTAAAGGGTTTAAACACTGTTTCCCATGCTTGTTCAATGAAACATAAATAATTAATGAACATGGACCTGTGGAACGGTCGTTAAGACACTAACAGCTTATAGACGGTAGGCAATTAAGGTCACAGTTATGAAAACTTAGGACTTAGAACAAAAGAAAGATGCCCAGGATCCCTGCTTATCTGCGTGCATGTGCCTTGGGCATGCTGCAAGGAGGCATGAGGACTGTAGATGTGGCCAGGGCAATAAATTGCAATGTCCGTACCGTGAGATGCCTAACACAGCGCTACAGGGAAACAGAAGGGACAGCTGATCATCCTTGCAGCGGCAGACCACGTGTAACAACACCTGCACAGGATCGGTACATCCGAACATCACACCTGCGCTACAGGTACAGGATGGTAAAAACAACTGCCTGAGTTGTACCAGAAACGCACAATCCCTCCATCAGTGCTCAGACTGTCCGCAATAAGCTGAGAGAGGCTGGACTGAGGGCTTGTAGGCCTGTTGTAAGGTCAGGTCCTCACCAGACATCACCGGCAACAACGTCGCCTATGGGCACAAACCCACCGTCGCTGGACCAGACAGGACTGGCAAAAACTGCTCTTCACTGACGAGTCTCGGTTTTGTCTCACCAGGGGTGATGGTCGGATTTGCGTTCATCATTGAAGGAATGAGCATTACACTGAGGCCTGTATTCTGGAGCTGGAACGATTTGGAGGTGGAGGGTCTGTCATGGTCTGGGGCGGTGTGTCACAGCATCATCGGACTGAGCTTGTTGTCATTGCAGGCAATCTCAACGCTGTGCGTTACAGGGAAAACATCCTCCTCCCTCATGTGGTACCCTTCCTGCAGGCTCATTCTGACATGACCCTCCAGCATGACAATGCCACCAGCCATACTGCTCGTTCTGTGCATGATTTCCTGCAAGACATGAATGTCAGTGTTCTGCCATGGCCAGTGAAGAGCCCGGATATCAATCCCATTGAGCACATCTGGGACCTGTTGGATCGGAGGGTGAGGGCTAGGGCCATTCCCCCCAGAAATGTCCGGGAACTTGCAGGTGCCTTGGTGGAAGAGTTGGGTAACATCTCATAGCAGGAACTGGCAAATCTGGTGCAGTCCATGAGGAGGAGAGGCACTGCAGTACTTAATGCAGCAGGTGGCCACACCAGATACTGACTGTTACTTTTGATTTTGACCCCCCTTTGTTCAGGGACGCATTATTTAATTTCTGTTAGTCACATGTCTGTGGAACTTCTTCAGTTTATGTCTCAGTTGTTGAATCTTATGTTCATACAAATATTTACACATGTTAAGTTTGCTGAAACTAAACGCAGTTGACAGTGAGAGGTCATTTGTTTTTTTGCTGAGTTATATATATCTATACAGACAGTATATATATATTATTTATTATATTTCTTATTGGTCTTACTGCATAAAAATGCATTGAATAACAGATTCATTACATGGAACAACAGATTGTCCCCCCAAAAATATCAAAAGGAGGTTTGTTCTGAAGTGTCTCTCCTATATCTGAGAGATATAATAAAGATCAGCGGAAAAAATGAAATCTTTCATACATGTATTTGACCCCATGTTTTTGGCATTAAACAGACTCAATATACTGTATACCTTTACGTCCATAACTGGGGGACTTTCAGACGAGTCTTGTGAGGCCTGTGGGCATCCTAGAGTAAAACAACAGACATGAACATGTTTGTGAGAGTCTCACCTTTTGCACAGATGTTTTGGACACTACAGACAGAAGTTGGCAGATCGGCTGTACCCACTTCAGACAAATCTCCCGACACTTGTGGAGGTCGTGGTGTTTTCCATTTTGCTCTATCGTGTTCATGAGTTTCTCATCTTTCCATAGCTTTTGTAGGCCTAACCGTTCAGACGCGACAGACAATTTTGTGAAAATACATTTTTTGGGGATGTCTCATGCTCCGTAGATGCGGAAGTGCGACATAGGCGGATGCGGTGGATTGAGAAGCATCCAATGCAAACTGATATCTCTATCTTAAATTGATTTTTTTTAATGGGGATTTTTTTATTATGCTAATTAGATTTCCACAGGGGTGTGGAAGTCGACTTTAGGGGGTTTTAAGCAAACTTTTACTCCTGAACTTATTTAGGCTTGCCATAACAAAGGTGTTGAATACTTATTGACTCAAGACATTTCAGATTTTCATTTTTCATTAATTTGTAAACATTTCTCATAATAGAATTCTACTTTGACATTATGGGGTATTGTGTGTGTAGGCCAGTGACACATAATCTCAATTCAATCAATTTTAAATTCAGGCTGTAACACAACAAAATGTGGAAAAAGTAAATTCAGCATGAGGAAAGACACCTATGAGGGTTTAAGTGAGACTGCTTGTAACAGCCCGAGTTATAGGCCAATCGGTGCCATTATTCTTCTCCCTGTCACTGATGGCCTCTAGTTTCTGTGTGCCAAATTAGAAAAAAAGTGACCAATATATGCTTGAATTATTTGACCATGTCAAGAAAAAGAAATGCTAAGGATTCAGAGAATAACAACTGGTTTCACAGCTTCACTGTGAACCCCTAATTACAGATTTCTTCAGTTATCTCAGATTCATTTGGAGGAATTCAACAAAATATTTCACCATGCTAATGGATTTCGGTTAAAAAAAAGAGTACAAAATGCCCTATGTTGATGACTTTTTGCAAATTAAATCAGTTTTCCACGTTGATTCAACGTCATCACATTGATTTTTTGGGGTTGAAATTACATGATTCAACCAGTTTTTGCCCAGTGCGAAGCCAGTGGGAAGCCAATGGTACGCGTTTGGGGTGGAGATCAAAGAAATGTAGGTGTGACGGAGGTGTCTACAGATACGCCGTATTATGCCCTTGACTTAATTCCACCACCATTACAGGCAAAGAAACAATGAATAAGATCAAGCAAACTGTCGGTTCCAAGTGGAAAAACATATACTTTCTTTTTTCCGATAGAAATAACAACAATCTCCATGCACTGTAATTTATAAATTGATAGGAGCTACTGATAAGAGCTAGGTAAATGAGTAATCCGTTTGGACAAGGGCACTGTAAATATAAATTACAATTGTTTTAAATCTATTTTACCTTACGGTCGCTAGAGACATATGTGAATCAAATCATATTTCAGGAAACTGAAAAGCATGTCAAAATGACAGGTGTTTTGTTATCTTTTTCACAGTGAAGTATAAATAGCTGTGTCGTTATTCAGAATTGTAATTGTAGGCCTATGGCTTCATAACTTTTCAGGCTGAAATTTGGAGACCCAAGCCCAGGCTGTAGCCTATGGAAACCGGTGCGCACAGACAGTTGCACTAAACCTAACAAGTACAATGTTTTAATTATACTGCTCAAAAAAATAAAGGGAACACTAAAATAACAGATCCTAGATTTGAATGAATGAAATAATCTTATTAAATACTTTTTTCTTTACATAGTTGAATGTGGTGACAACAAAATCACACAAAAATAATCAATGGAAATCCAATTTATCAACCCATGGAGGTCTGGATTTGGAGTCACACTCAAAATTAAATTTGGAGTCACACTACAGGCTGATCCAACTTTGATGTAATGTCCTTAAAACAAGTCAAAATGAGGCTCAGTAGTGTGTGTGGCCTCCACGTGCCTGTATGACCTCCCTACAACGCCTGGGCATGCTCCTGATGAGGTGGCGGATGGTCTCCTGAGGGATCTCCTCCCAGACCTGGACTAAAGCATCCGCCAACTCCTGGACAGTCTGTGGTGCAACGTGGCATTGGTGGATGGAGCGAGACATGATGTCCCAGATGTGCTCAATTGGATTCAGGTCTGGGGAACGGGCGGGCCAGTCCATAGCATCAATGCCTTCCTCTTGCAGGAAATGCTGACACACTCCAGCCACATGAGGTCTAGCATTGTCTTGCATTAGGAGGAACCCAGGGCCAACGGCACCAGCATATGGTCTCACAAGGGGTCTGAGGATCTCATCTCGGTACCTAATGGCAGTCAGGCTACCTCTGGCGAGCACATGGAGGGCTGTGCGGCCCCCCAAAGAAATGCCACCCTACACCATGACTGACCCACCGCCAAACCGGTCATGCTGGAGGATGTTGCAGGCAGCAGAACGTTCTCCACGGCGTCTCCAGACTCTGTCACGTCTGTCACGTGCTCAGTGTGAACCTGCTTTCATCTGTGAAGAGCACAGGGCGCCAGTGGCGAATTTGCCAATCTTGGTGTTCTCTGGCAAATGCCAAACGTCCTGCACGGTGTTGGGCTGTAAGCACAACCCCCACCTGTGGACGTCGGGCCCTCATACCACCCTCATGGAGTCTGTTTCTGACCGTTTGAGCAGACACATGCACATTTGTGGCCTGCTGGAGGTCATTTTGCAGGGCTCTGGCAGTGCTCCTCCTGCTCCTCCTTGCACAAAGGCGGAGGTAGCGGTCCTGCTGCTGGGTTGTTGCCCTCCTATGGCCTCCTCCACGTCTCCTGATGTACTGGCCTGTCTCCTGGTAGCGCCTCCATGCTCTGGACACTACGCTGACAGACACAGCAAACCTTCTTGCCACAGCTCGCATTGATGTGCCATCCTGGAGTAGCTGCACTACCTGAGCCACTTCTGTGGGTTGTAGACTCCGTCTCATGCTACCACTAGAGTGAAAGCACCGCCAGCATTCAAAAGTGACCAAAACATCAGCAAGGAAGCGTAGGAACTGAGAAGTGGTCTGTGGTCCCCACCTGCAGAACCACTCCTTTATTGGGGGTGTCTTGCCAATTGCCTATAATTTCCACCTGTTGTCTATTCCATTTGGACAACAGCAAGTGAAATATATTGTCAATCAGTGTTGCTTCCTAAGTGGACAGTTTGATTTCACAGAAGTGTGATTGACTTGGAGTTACATTGTGTTAAGTGTTCCCTTTATTTTTTTGAGCAGTGTATATTCCTGGATTTCTTTTATGTTAAATACTAGCCACTATCGGTAGCCACTTTCAGTAATACCCACATACATATGTCATGACGTTGCCCTCTTTGAGTACAGGGAGGACAGGTGACCCCCTCCCCCTTGCACCATCCCCCAACCTACCTCCCCCCACCCAGGCCCTGTGAGAAGGGGTGGTAAAGTTCCAGAGGAGAATCTCTTGCCACATGGCCCATAGAGAGACACAGGAAATTCTTCCAACTCACAGAATTGGGGAACCGAACGACATTTATGTTCTGGAGAAGGTATGGAAGACTGGTGAAGAATCCAGCTACGAACTGGTCCGCTTGGTACAATTTTGTGATACTCAGAAGAGACAATATAGCCATATTACCATAAAACTGTTTATATAATAGCCTCAGCTATGGGACTTGCATCCAAATGGTTGTATAGAATGTATTAATATTAATGAACTCTGTGTGCCTCCTCAGCTGACCTTTTATGACCCTTTGTTGAACAAGACACCAGCCATGCCTGTTTAGCCCACTAGGGCACATTACTCTACCAATTCTTTGTGACGATAATTCCTGTTTGTATGCTTTCTGTGAATTACTTAGTTTAGTAAATCAATGATTTTAAGACAATTGATGTATGGATGACTTTAGTAAAGGCTGGATTCGTGCAGATACAACAATTTACGACGTTTGGAATGAGACTGGACGCGAGGTAAAATACACCATTTAAACCAGAAGATAATGGGCCTATACTATAATAGAATATAATATATAATGTTATAAGATAGGAAAGTTATCCTCTCTGGGCTAGGCGGGACGAATTCGTCCCACCTACGTAACAGCCACTTGAAGCCTGTGGCGCGATTTTCAAAACCTTAAAAATCCTATTACTTCAATTTCTCAAACATATGACTATTTTACAGCCATTTAAAGACAAGACTCTCGTTAATCTAACCACACTGTCCGATTTCAAAAAGGCTTTACAGCGAAAGCAAAACATTAGATTATGTCAGCAGAGTACCAAGCCAGAAATAATCAGACACCCATTTTTCAAGCTAGCATATAATGTCACAAAAACCCAGAAGACAGCTAAATGCAGCACTAACCTTTGATGATCTTCATCAGATGACAACCCTAGGACATTATGTTATACAATACATGCATGTTTTGTTCAATCAAGTTCATATTTATATCAAAAACCAGCTTTTTACATTAGCATGTGACGTTCAGAACTAGCATACCCCCCGCAAACTTCCGGGGAATTCGCTAACATTTTACTAAATTACTCACGATAAACGTTCACAAAAAGCATAACAATTATTTTAAGAATTATAGATACAGACCTCCTCTATGCACTCGATATGTCCGATTTTAAAATAGCTTTTTGGTGAAAGCACATTTTGCAATATTCTAAGTACATAGTCCAGGCATCACGGGCTAGCTATTTAGACACCCAGCAAGTTTAGCACTCACCATAATCATATTTACTATTATAAAAGTTTGATTACCTTTTGTTGTCTTTGTCAGAATGCACTCCCAGGACTGCTACTTCAATAACAAATGTTGGTTTGGTCCAAAATAATCCATCGTTATATCCGAATAGCGGCGTTTTGTTCGTGCGTTCCAGACACTACCCGAAATGGTAAAGAAGGGTCGCGCGCATGGCGCAATTCGTGACAAAAAAATTCTAAATATTCCATTACCATACTTCGAAGCATGTCAACCGCTGTTTAAAATCAATTTTTATGCCATTTTTCTCGTAGAAAAGCGATAATATTCCGACCGGGAATCTCCTTTTCGGCAAACAGAGGAAAAAAATCACAAAGGCGGGGGCGGTCAGGTCACGCGCCTAAGCCCAGAGTCCCTTGATCGGCCACTTGAGAAAAGCGATAATGTGTTTCAGCCTGGGGCTGGGATGACGACATTCAGGTTTTTCCCGGGCTCTGAGCGCCTATGGACGACGTAGGAAGTGTCACGTTAGAGCAGAGATCCTTAGTAAAAGATAGAGATGGCAAAGAAGTTCCAGAAATGGTCAGACAGGCCACTTCCTGTAAAGGAATCTCTCAGGTTTTGACCTGCCATTTGAGTTTTGTTATACTCACAGACACCATTCAAACAGTTTTAGAAACTTTAGGGTGTTTTCTATCCATATGTAATAAGTATATGCATATTCTAGTTACTGGGTAGGAGTGGTAACCAGATTAAATCGGGTATGTTTTTTATCCAGCCGTGTCAATACTGCCCCCTAGCCCTAACAGGTTAAATTAGGAAAATAACTTTGTAATCTGAATATTTTCCTTGGTGCCCCGATCTCCTAGTTAATTACAATTAAACGATTGATCAGTTTAATCGCGTGATAATAATTACAGGGAGTTATTTGATAAACATGTCTTCAGTTTAATGGTACCCCAAAGACACGACACATACCTAACTTTCACTTTAGCGCAGTGATTGCTAGTTTCCTTCAATTTGTAGCCTACATTTTGCATGATTCAGTTACATCATTAGTTTAGCTTTTTTTTCTAACAGCGTGTGTGTGCGTGTATGTGCGTGTGTGTGTGTGTGTGTGCATATTACTGATCAGCCTTGCTTAATTGCTTGACTTTCCCAACAGGTAGCTTAGCTGAGTGAGTGGCCAACATCTTATTCAGTTGCAAGGAGGAGTGGATGAAAAAAGAACACTCAGTTCCCAATAAATATTAGTCTGTGGATTGGCAAAATGTATTTTGACAGCGGAGGCAGTCATGACTGTCTCAAAGTTTTCTTCTGACCTTGAGAAAGAATGAGAGCGGTGGGAAAGAGGGAGAAAGAGAGATAGGGAGAGAGTATTTATCTGTGAGACTGCAGCAGCTGCCAGTACTGTCTCTACACACGCTCGCACACACGCACATGCACAAGTGCTGTTGTATAGCTCATCTCATGCAATTGTTCACATTTTGCCATGAGGATAAGAGAATATTTTGCAGTTTTAAAGTAAATGACCAGTGAAAATCGAACTTTTAAACATTCATATTCTGTTAACTCATATCCAAATAATGCTGTTGACTCATCCTATTTGTGGCTATAGCATAAAATGGAGAAGAAAACCCACCTCAAAACTTGTATCTAATTTTTTATTTTGAAAATGCTTGTTATTTCCTCATAGAGGATGACGTCATCCTCCTGAGGAGGACGAGCTTGCCAATCAGCGGTCTAGTCGCAGGAATATTTGACCGGCAGTGGTGTAAAGTACTTAAGTAGAAATACTTTAAAGTACTACTTAAGTAGTTTTTTGGGGTATATGTACTTTACTGTTTCTATTTTTGGCAACTTTTACTTCACTACATCCCTAAAGAAAATAATGTACTTTTTACTCCATACATTTTCCCTGACACCCAAAAGTACTTTTTGACAGGAAAATTGTCTAATTCACACACTTCAAGAGAACCTCCCTGCTCATCCCTACTGCCTCTGATCTGGCAGACTCACTAAACACAAATGCTTTGTTTGTTTATTATGTATGAGTGTTGGAGTATGCCCCTGGCTATACGTCAATAAAAAATTAAAACATTTAATTGTGTAATCTGGTTTGCTTAATATAAGAAATTTTGCAATCCTGTTTACTTCTGATATTTAAGTATATTTAAATCCAAATAATTTTAGAATTTTACTTTAGTAGGATTTTAATGAGTGACTTTTACTTGAGTCATTTTCTATTAAGGTATTTTTACTTCTACTCAATTATGACAATTTCGTACTTTTTCCACCACTGATGACCAGTATACGCCCATACAATTCTGTTGTTGGGGTAAAACCACACCATTCCAACACAGAAAAGCTGCTTTGTAACATATTTAATTACCATTTTTAGGAAATAAAACTATTTACTCATATTGTAATTAATTATAGGTTATATTTCATAGAAATCTTGAAACACTGGACAGCTACTTTAAAGATCGACTTTGGCCCAACATGGTAAAATAATTACTTTAAACGGTATAACTGATCAATTAATGCTTAAAAGCAAAACAAAATGGATGAATAAGATATTTGGCTACAGAAGTAAACATTCTTACTGGTCTCTACAGCTTCTGTCCAAAAACAAATGCAATGAAAAGGGGTCAACACATACTGAAATAATTGCTGGCTAGCTACAAGTGGCTAGCTTAGCTAATGAACTAGCACTGCACGAAGTACCATAGTTTCAGACTCCTAATTATCCCTACACCTCTGAAGACTCTAGCCACTTCCATGCTACTCGGAAGAAAGTAGTTTTTTTTCTTCTGAATACTCAAAAGCTGGTTTTCTCCACTGACTGTTAACAAACAGATCACCGACCATTTCGATTCCCACCGTATCTTCTTCGCTATGTAATCCGGTTTCCGAGCTGGTCACGGGTGCACCTCAGCCACGCTCAAGGTCCTAAACAATGTTATAACCGCCATCGATAAAAGACAGTACTGTGCAGCCGTCTTCATCGACCTGGCAAAGGTTTTCAACTCTGTCAATCACCATATTCTTATTGGCAGACTCAACAGCCTTGGTTTCTCTAATGACTGCCTCACCTGCTTCACTAACTACTTCTCAGATAGAGTTCAGTGTGTCAAATCGGAGGGCCTGTTTTCCGCACCTCTGGCAGTCTCTATGGGGGTGCCACAGGGTTCAATTCTCGGGCCGACTCTTTTCTCTGTATATATCAATGATGTCGCTCTTGCTGCGGGTGATTTTTTGATCCACCTCTATGCAGACAACATCATTCTGTATACAGCTGGCCCTTCTTCAGACACTGTGCTAACAAACCTCCAAACGAGCTTCAATGCCATACAACACTCCTTCCATGGCCTCCAACTGCTCTTAAATGCTAGTAAAACTAAATGCATGCTCTTCAACCGATCGCTGCCTGCACCCGCCCGCCCGACTAGCATCACTACTCTGGACGGTTCTGACTTAGAATATGTGGACAACTATACATACCTAGGTGTCTGGCTAGACTGTAAACTCTCCTTCCAGACTCATATTAAGCATCTCAAATCCAAAATTCAATCCAGAATTGGTTCCTATTTCTCAACAAAGCCTCCTTCACTCATGCTGCCAAACATACCCTCGTAAAACTGACTATCCTACCGATCCTTGACTTCGGCGATGTCATTTACAAAATAGCCTCCAACAATCTACTCAGCAAATTGGATTCAGTCTATCACAGTACCATATGATTTGTCACCCAAGCCCCATATACCACCCACCACTGTGACCTGTATGCTCTCGTTGGCTGGTCCTCGTTACATATTCATCGCCAAACCCACTGTCTCCTGATCATCTATAAGTCTTTGCTAGGTAAAACTCCGCCTTATCTCAGCTCACTGGTCACCATAGCAACACCCACCCGTAGCACGTGCTCCAGCAGGTATAATTCACTGGTCATCCCCAAAGCCAACACCTCTTTTGGCCACCTTTCCTTCCAGTTCACTGGAACGAATTGCAAAAAATCACTGAAGTTGGAGGTGTATATCTCCCTCACTAACTTGAAGCATCAGCTGTCAGAGCAGCTTACAGATCACTGCAACTTTACACCGCCCATCTGTAATTAGCCCATCCAACCAACTACCTACCTCATCCCCATATTTGTTTTTGTTTTTCTGCTCTTTTGCACACCAGTATTTCTACTTGCACATTCTCATCTGCACATATATCACTCCAGTGTTAATTGCTAAATTGTAATTACTTCGCCACTATGGCCTATTTATTGGCTTACCTACTTATTTCATTTGCACACACTGTATACAGATTTTTCTATTGTGTTACTGACTGTACGTTTGTTTATCCCATGTTTAATTCTGTGTTGTAGTTTTTGTTGCACTGCTTTGCTTTATCTTGGCCAGGTCACGGTTATAAATGAGAACTTGTTCTCAACTGGCCTACCTGGTTAAATAAAGGTGAAATAAAAATAATTTTAAAAAACTGTTGGATAAGTCAAACGATGGGGTGTTAACAACACTCAGTGGAGACTAAAGATCCTGACTGCCAATGTGTCCAGCCTGAGACATGAGACCATGTAGTTATCCTGACACTCACACCTCACCATTGTTACAGCCCCCTACCCCCCTTTGTCACAGGCCCCAAAAAAGTGTTCAAAAGTGAAACTAAAAAACAATCAAAAAGTCTAATGAAATAATAATAAAAACACGTCATAAGTAGAACATTATATTTATAAACCCTTTCCAAGAAAAATAAGTAATGAATAACCCCCAAAAAATCTAAACTAACAAATTGCAAGCTTCTCCACGGTGCAAAACATATATAAAAAATACACAATATCAAGATATTTACATAAGAAATTAAGTAACAAACAGTAGTAAAAGAAGAGGATAATGTTCTGGGTGTGTTTATGTATGTATGTGTGGGTGGGTGGGTGGGTGGGTGAGTGGGAGACCGTTCAAAAAATATTTTGACAAGCAAGTGTGAAGGGACAGTGAAAATAGTCTTAGGCGCAGGTGATTGTCTGTGGTCAATCAGATATTCTTGGTATGGCTGCAATGGACATGGACGGTTGCTCCAGTTTTCATTCTGACGGCGCTTGGCCGTGTCTGCTGACACAATCAGGTCTCAAACTCAGGGGAGTGCCTGGGTGGGGATGTTATTAAAGATGCATCCAGGTCCTCTGGGTCTGTCTCCACATCAGACATCATGTCTTCAGTTGCCCTCGCAAATCACCGCTCCTCTTCAGCAGAGAGTTATTTTTCCTGACTGGCCAGAGCCTGTGAAATTACAGGAGACAATAAGTTATTCTGCACAATAAACAGTCTTGAACACTGGTATCTCAAAGCTAAAAAGTACACACTAAAATCTGTGGAACATGCCTCAACTTTTCAAAACTCAGAACTGTATTTAAAAATGTAAGGACATACACTCGCAATCAAATGCACACATGTGCACACACATACATACATATAAATAGTGTCACACACGCACTTAAACACATACAGTTGGCCTTGCTGTTTTGATCGATGTCTTTTGTTTTTGCTTGTTATTTGGCGGGGGGGGGGACTCGGATGGTTGATGGGCAGCTATTGGGGAACTGTGGGGGGATCTTGGATGGTTGGTGGCATGGCAGTTGGGAGCTTGGGCCGGCGGCCAATAGGTCACTGGTTTTGGTCCCCGATTTGACTTGGTGGGAGATCTGTCGACTTGCCCTTGGGCGGGCGCTTGACCCTGGTTACTCCTGTGGGTCGCTCTGGATGGGAGTCTGCTAGATGACTGAATGTAATGTAAATGTTGAGCGGCTTCACTGCAAGTGGATTGTACGTTTCAAAATAAATTGAAAAAAAATTATGGATTGCTTTACAGTTATCTCTGGCGACACATCCTTTTTATGTCCTGTTACTTTGCTCTGTCTGGGGTGTCCGACGACTTAAAGCTCTCTTTCAGTCCAATACTGATTTGCAGCTGCCTCTGAGACAGTGTGGTTTCTTAGCAATGGTTATATGCATCAAAATCCTTGCGAACATTGTAAGATGCTATGTTACAGCCAGTCCATGCCTTTATGGGACTACTCACCTTCAAATTTTGCCATGCCCACTCTCCATCTGTGTACCTTCATCTCAGCTGACTGACCAGCAGATGGTACATGGGTGTTGTGTGAATTGTTCTTCATGAGACATGACAAAGGACAAACATGACATTAACCTGTCTGGGCTAGGTGGCAGTATTTTCACGGCCGGATGAAAAACGTACCCAATTTAAACAGGTTACTACTCTGGCCCAGAAACTAGATTTGGATAGAAAACACTCTGTAGTTTCTAAAACTGTTTGAATGGTGTCTGTGAGTATAACAGAACTCATGTGGCAGGCAAAAACCTGAGACAAATCCAACCAGGAAGTGGAAAGTCAGAGTTGTAGTTCTTCTTTTGATTCTCTATCAAAACTACAGTGTCTGTGGGGTGACGTTGCACTTCCTAAGGCTTCCATTAGCTGTCTAAAGCCTTCAGAAAGTGGTTTGAGCCTTCTCCTGTCACTGGGCAGATAATAGGAGCTCAGTTACTGAGTGGTCTGCCTGGCAACAAAGGGATTGGATATGCGAGCACGCGAGCACGCCGTTCCTTCTTTTTCTTCTTGAATGAATATGCTATTGTCCGGTTGGAATATTATCACAACATTACGTTAAAAACACCATAAAGATTGATTTTAAACAGTGTTTGACGTACGGTAATGGAACATTTTTACTTTTCGTCTCTCGTTCCGCACTCGCGCGTTATGCGTTTGGATAAGTGATCTGTACGCATGAACAAAACGGAGGTATTTTTACATAAATATGGATTATTACGAACAAAAACAACATTTCTTGTGGAAGTAGCAGTCCTGGGATTGCATTCTGACGAAGATCAGCAAAGGTAAGAGAATATTTCTAATACTGAGTTTAGGTTGCCCTGAATAGCTCACCGTGATGGCTGAGCTATGTACTCAGAATATTGAAAAATGTGCTTTCTCCGTAAAGCTATTTTAAAATCTGACACAGCGGTTGCATCCAGGGGTAGTCTATCTATAATTCTTTAAATAATTGTTATATATTTTGTCAACTTTTATGATGAGTGTTTTTGTAAATTGATGTGCACATTCACCGGACGTTTTGGTGGGAATACATTTTCTGAACATCACGCGCCAATCTAAAATGCTGTTTTTGGATATAAATATGAACTTTATCGAACAAAACATACATGTATTGTGTAACAATGTCCTAGGAGTGTCATCTGATGAAGATCGTCAAAGGTTAGTGCTTCATTTAGCTGTGTTTGGGGTTTTATTGTCACATGTCCTTGCTTGGAAAATGGCTGTGTGATTATTTTTGTCTATGTACTCTCCTAACATAATCTAATGTTTTGCTTTTGCTGTATAGCCTTTTTGAAATCGAACAATGTGGTTACATCAAGGAGAAGTGTATCGTTAAAATGGTGTAAAATAGTTGTATGTGTCACGTCCTGACCAGTAGAGGGAGTATTAGTTATTGTAGTTTGGTCAGGATGTGGCAGAGGGTATTTGTTTTATGTGCTTCGGGGGTTATGTGTATTGTAGAGGGGTGTTTTATTTATGTGTTCCGGGGTTTTGGTTTATGTTCTGGTTTTTGTATTCTAGGGTTTTTCTAGTGGTTATAATTCTTTGTGGTCTGTGTGGCTCTCGATCAGGAACAGCTGTTCATCGTTGTTCCTGATTGAGAGTCATATTTAAAGAGCTTGTTTTCACTTGTTTGTTTGTGGGTAGTTGTTTTAGCACTGCTTTTAGTTAGCCTGCTAAACTGTTCCTGTCATTCTTTGTTTATTTTTTTTTTGTGTTCACTTTAATAAATAAGTATGAGTATTCACGTACCCGCTGCGCCTTGGCCTCATCTATACGACAGCCGTGACAGAACTACCCACCAAACAAGGACCAAGCAGCGGGGGAAGGAGCAGCAGGTAAAAAATTATATGGACTATCAGGGGAATTGGACATGGGAGGAAATTCTGGACGGGGCTGGACCTTGGCATCAGGCTGGGGACTACCGTCTCCCTCCGGAGGAAATAGAGGCAGCCAAGGCGGAGAGGCATCGGTACGAGGCTTTGTATGCGCTGAGGGAGAAGCACGAGAGGCACCCCCAATAATTTTTTTGGGGGGGGCACACGGGTAGTTTGGCTGGGCGAGCCCTAAGCCAGCTCCCCGTGCTTATAGTGAGGTTCGTATGGAGTGGAGGGCGCCGAGGTATGCAGAAGTGCACACAATCTCGCCCATACGCACGCACAGTCCTTTGCGAGTGATCCCAGCCCCTCGCAAATGCCGTGCTAGAGTGGGCATCCAGCCTGGTAGGAGGATGCCTGCGCAGCGCATCTGGTCACCGGTGCGCCTCCTAGGTCCAGGCTACCCTACGCCCGCTCTACGCACGGCAACCATCAGGCCCCTGCACAGCCCAGTTCGCCCTGTACCAGCACTCCTCTCGTACAGGGCTACTAGTTCCATCCAGCCAGGACGGGTTGTGCAGGAGGTGCGATCAAGACCGCCTGTGCGTCTTCACGGCCCGGTATATCCACAGCCAGCATCACGCACCAGGCCTCCAGTGCGTCAGTCCAGTCCAACTCAGCCTGTTCCCACTCCCCGCACTAGCCCTAAGGTGCGTGTCCCCAGGCTGGTACCTCCACTACCAGCCGCACGCATCAGGCTTCCAGTGCGTCAGCCCAGTCCCGAGCTTCCGACGACAGCGCCTCGTCCCGAGTGTCCGGCAACAGTACCCCATCCAGAGTCTCCGGAGACAGTACCCCGTCCAGAGTGTCCGACGACAGTGCCCTATCCAGAGTGTCCGACGACAGTGCCCCGTCCAGAGTATCCGGTAATAGCGTATAGCCCGGAACCGAGTGAGACGGCCTACAGTTCGGAACCAAGAGAGACGGCCCACTGTTCAGAGCCGAGCGAGACGGCCCACAGTTCGGAACGGAGTGAGAGGGTTTACAGTCCGGAACCGAGTAAGACGGCCTACAGTCCGGAACCAAGTGAGACGGCCTACAGTCCGGAACCGAGTGAGAGGGCCTACAGCTCAGAACCGAGTGAGTCTGCCTACAGCTCAGAACCGAGTGAGTCTGCCTACAGCTCAGAACCGAGTGAGTCTGCCTACAGCTCAGAACCGAGTGAGTCTGCCTACAGCTCAGAACCGAGTGAGTCTGCCTACAGTCCGGAGCCGAGCGAGTCTGCCTACAGTCCGGAGCCGAGCGAGTCTGCCTACAGTCCGAAGCCGAGCGAGTCTGCCTACAGTCCGGAGCCCAGCGAGTCTGCCTACAGTCCGGAGCCGAGCGAGTCTGCCTACAGTCCGGAGCCGAGCGAGTCTGCCTACAGTCCGGAGCCGAGCGAGTCTGCCTACAGTCCGGAGCCGAGCGAGTCTGCCTACAGTCCGGAGCCGAGCGAGTCTGCCTACAGTCCGGAGCCGAGCGAGTCTGCCTACAGTCCGGAGCCGAGCGAGTCTGCCTACAGTCCGGAGCCGAGCGAGTCTGCCTACAGTCCGGAGCCGAGCGAGTCTGCCTACAGTCCGGAGCCCAGCGAGTCTGCCTACAGTCCGGAGCCCAGCGAGTCTGCCTACAGTCCGGAGCCGAGCGAGTCTGCCTACAGTCCGGAGCCGAGCGAGTCTGCCTACAGTCCAGAACCGAGTGAGTCTGCTTACAGTCTGGAGCTTCCAGAGTCGGCCTACAGTCCGGAACCCCCAGAGACGCTATACAGACCTGAGTATTCTGCAGGGGTGGACAGGTTGGGTGGGGGTTGTAGACCGGAACCTGAGCCACCTCCAGTATAGGTGGGTTGGGGAGGGGGGGGGTGTAGCACAGGAGCCGTCGTTGACGGTAGCCACCCTCCCTTCCCTCCCTTTAGTTATTTTTTTTTTTTTTTTTTAGGTGCATACGGGGTCTGCACCTTTGGGGGGGGCGGGGGGGGGGGGGGGGGGGGGGGGTAATGTCACGTCCTGACCAGTAGAGGGAGTATTAGTTATTGTTGTTTGGTCAGGACGTGGCAGAGGGTATTTGTTTTATGTGCTTCGGGGGTTATGTGTATTTTAGAGGGGTGTTTTATTTATGTGTTCCGGGGTTTTGGTGTATGTTCTGGTTTTTGTATTCTAGGGTTTTTCTAGTGGTTATATTTCTTTGTGGTCTGTGTGGCTCTCGATCAGGAACAGCTTCCTGATTGAGAGTCATATTTAAAGAGCTTGTTTTCGCTTGTTTGTTTGTGGGTAGTTGTTTTAGCACTGCTTTTAGTTAGCCTGCTAAACTGTTCCTGTCGTTCTTTCTTTCTTTTTTTTGTGTTCACTTTAATAAATAAGTATGAGTATTCACGTACCCGCTGCGCCTTGGTCTCATCTATACGACAGCCGTGACAGTATGTTTGAGAAAGTTGAATTATGACATTTTTTTTGTTTTTGAATTTGCCGCCCTGATATTTCACTGGCTGTGTGGGAGCGCCCCACACAGCCAATATATATATATATATATATATATATATATATATATATATATATATATATATATATATATATATATATATATATATTTTATTTCACCTTTATATAACCAGGTAGGCCAGTTGAGAACAAGTTCTACTATACAACTGTGACCTGGCCAAGATAAAGCAAAGCAGTGAAACAAAAACAACACAGAGTTACACATGGGATAAACAAACGTACAGTCAATAACACAATAGAAAAATCTGTATACAGTGTGTGTAAATGAAGTAAGGAGGTAAGGCAATAAATAGGCCAATAGTGGAGAAGTAATTACCATTTAGCAATTTACACTGGAGTGATATATGTGCAGATGAGGATGTGCAAGTAGAAATACTGGTGTGCAAAAGAGCAGAAAAACAAAAACAAATATGGGGATGAGGTAGGTAGTTGGTTGGATGGGCTAATTACAGATGGGCTGTGTACAGCTGCAGTGATCGGTAAGCTGCTCTGACAGCTGACACTCAAAGTTAGTGAGGGAGATACAAGTCTCCAACTTCAGTGATTTCTGCAATTCGTTCCAGTCATTGGCAGCAGAGAACTGGAAGGAATGGCAGCCAAAAGAGGTGTTGGCTTTGGGGATGACCAGTGAATATACCTGCTGGAGCACGTGCTACGTGTGGGTGTTGCTATGGTGACCAGTGAGCTGAGATAAGGTGCAGCTTTACCTAGAAAATACTTATAGATGACCTGGAGCCAGTGAGTTTGGCGACGAACATGGAGAGAGGACCAGCCAACGAGAGCATACAGGGCGCAGTGGTGGGTAGTATATGGGGCTTTGGTGCCAAAACGGATGGCACTGTGATAGACTGCATCCAATTTGCTGAGTAGAGTGTTGGAGGCTATTTTGTAAATGACATCGCCGCAGTCAAGGATCGGTAGGATAGTCAGTTTTGCGAGGCTATGTTTGGCAGCATGAGTGAAGGAGGCTTTGTTGCGAAATAGGAATCTGATTCTAGATTTAACTTTGGATTGGAGATGCTTAATGTGAGTCTGGAAGGAGAGTTTACAGTCTAGCCAGACACCTAGTTATTTGTAGTTGTCCACATATTCTAAGTCAGAACTATCCAAGTACTTATGCTAGTCGGGCGGGCGGGCGCTGGCAGTGATCGGTTGAAGAGCATGCATTTCGTTTTACTAGCATTTAAGAGCAGTTGGAGGCCACGGAAGGAGTGTTGTATGGCATTGAAGCTAGTATGGAGGTATGTTAACACAGTGTCCGGAGAAGGGCCAGATGTATACAGAATGGTGTCGTCTGCATAGAGGTGGATCAAAGAATCACCCGCAGCAAGAGCAACATCATTGATATATACAGAGAAAAGAGTCGGCCTGAGAATTGAACCCTGTGGCACCCCCATAGAGACTGCCAGAGGTGCGGAAAACAGGCCCTCCGATTTGACACACTGAACTCTATCTGAGAAGTAGTTAGTGAAGCAGGTGAGGCAGTCATTAGAGAAACCAAGGCTGTTGAGTCTGCCGATAAGAATATGGTGATTGACAGAGTCAAAAGCCTTGGCCAGGTCGATGAAGACGGCTGCACAGTACTGTCTTTTATCGATGGTGGTTATGATATCGTTTAGGACCTTGTACGTGGCTGAGGTGCACCCGTGACCAGCTTGGAAAACAGATTGCATAGCTGAGAAGGTACGATGGAATTCGAAATGGTCGCTGATCTGTTTGTTCACTTGGCTTTCGAAGACTTTAGAAAGGAGGGGCAGGATGGATATAGGTCTGTAACAGTTTGGATCTAGAGTGTCTCCCCCTTTGAAGAGGGGGATGACCGCGGCCGCTTTCCAATCTTTAGGAATCTCAGATGATACGAAATAGAGGTTGAACAAACTAGTAATAGGGGTTGCAACAATGGTGGCGGATAATTTTAGGAAGAGAGGATCCAGAATGTCTAGCCCAGCTGATTTGTAGGGATCCAGATTTTGTAGCTCTTTCAGAACATCATCTGTCTGGGTAGCCAGGTGGAAAGCATGACCAGCCGTAGAGAAATGCTTATTGAAATTCTCGATTATCGTGGATTTATCAGTGGTGACAGTGTTTCCTAGTCTCAGTGCAGTGGGTAGCTGGGAGGACGTACTCTTATTCTCCATGGACTTTACAGTAGTTACATATGGTTTCTGGTGCTTTCATTTGAGCGAGCAAATGTTTTCATAGGTAAACAGCATAGGTAAACAAAAAAAAATCACAGGATCTAAATTCAGTTAATGAGAAAGGTTTTAACATTTTACATATTAACAGACACTCTTATCCAGAGCGACTTACAGGAGCAATTACGGTTAAGTATCTTGCTCAAGGGCACATCGACAGATTTTTCACCTAGTCAGCTTGGGGATTCGAATGAGTGCCTTTTCCGTTATTGGCCCAACACTCTGAACCGCTAGGCTACCTGCCCTAGAAGTTAAGCGCATGGTCTGGCCAACTGACTTTGATGATATGAGAAACTTGTTAGCAGGCGGTCATGAGAGAGATGACAAACATGTAGGTAGGTCCTAAGTTCTTACATGCCATTGATCAGAGTGAGAATAAGGATCTGACCAATTTTGAATTTGCAGTGTGTTGAGATGTTATTTTCCTCACCCCTAAACAGCTGTTTGTCATAGCAAGTGAATATAGGAATGATCTGTAGAGTGTGTTCACATGAATGTATCCAAACAAGGAACTCACCATTGTTTAGCTGACAGAAAAACATGATAAGGTAGACATGCTGAGAGAGGTTATAAGCACTGATCAAAGTAGAAGGTTTCATCATGTGTACTTGCAAAGTGGTTCACCACTGACAGACAGATGGGCCTACCACACATTCAATTAGTTCAGACCTAACACCAGGCAAAGTAACACAGTTCTCTTGTGATGTGCTTGATGGTCCATGAAAACAGCCACATTTCTCATGTCAAGGCTCGTGTAAACTAGTTCCAGAAACATCCGAATCAATATAATTTCAAGCCCCCTGTTGAGTTTTGTGGCAAGGCATTGAAATCTGTATCAGAGGCACAGTTTATTCCAGTTCAGAGAATTATGAAGCACTGTGTAAATTGCCGGTATAAAGTGCAGTTTGCCAGGACTACAGAGACAGTAACTGTGGTAGTACCAGTTTCAAGCAGGGCTGTTTTTTAGGCATTAGGCTACTTGGAGGTGGAACTATGAGAAATAAAGGGGCCTAGCATTGGGAATTAAAGAGCAAATCTAATGTTCATTTCTTAAATTGTAGCGATAAACTTTGATTATTCATCATTTTGTTTATTTTATAAAGTGTATCATACTTTTTTTGTACGTTTTATCATTTTTTTATATAGAACTTTGCATTGTGCTGTGAAATCCCAATCCATGTTTAGCTTGGGCTTTAATCAATGACGCCTTTGTGTTTTATGTTCTTTGATAACATTTGAATACTTATTGCCGTGCTTGTTTTTTTCATTTTATTGTTCTCAGTGTGTTGCTATTTTAAATGCACTTCAAATAAAGTTTGAATTGAAGTTTGATTTGATTTTGGATCTTTAATTGATGATTGTATGAATATACAGTAGACTCCATTAACTTTATAGTCTCATTCTTAAGATGTTTTTTAAAATGTCTGAACTAGGTTATAGGCCTACAAAAAAACATTTTAGAGTAGATTGCTTGATGAGCTGAACTGCAAAGTGCCCAGCAATCTTTGGGTGAGCGTTCAACATACCCAGTAAAGCAGGAGTTACAGTGGATGTTGGCTGACAAGGCAGGATGTGGAGACAAAGGTGACGGCGAATTAGGTCAGGGGGCAGCAGGTAGCCAGGCGGGTAGAGTGTTGGGCCAATAACCGTAAGGCTGCTTGTTCAAATACTTGAGCAGACAAATCTGTCGATATGTCTTTGAGCAATGCACTTAACCCCCGTTGATAATGGCAGACCCTGGCTGTGACCCTGCTCTCCGAGGATTCCTCAGGGAGATTTGGGATATGCAAAAAAATATACATTTCCAATTCACACATGCATATTAATTCACACCTGTACATGTGTGAAATAGGACAAATATAAACATCCACCAAATTATTATATGTTTGAGAACAGAGGGGCTATGTCCCAATTATCTCTTCTTCCTCCCAAATTGTGCATTTGTTCACTGATTAAGAATGGAAATGACTGGCATATTTTATTTAACCAGGCAAGTCAGTTAAGAACAAGTTCTTATTTACAATGACGGCCTAGAAACAGTGGGTTAACTGTCTTGTTCAGAGGCAGAACGACAGATTTTTACATTCTCAGCTCAGGGATTCAATCTCGCAATCTTTCGGTCACTGGCCCAACGCTCTAACCACTAGGCTACCTGCCGCCCCAATAATAAACACAGTGGTAACTCCCACTATCCCAGTTTTAGATTTGTGGGAAGTAGTGAACAAGTGCAAATTTCAGGAGAAAGTTTGCGCTTTCTCCTATATCCCCCCTCTCCAGTGCCAGCGTCTAGCAGGCCTTGTGGGTTCTGGTCAAAAGTTGTGAACCATATAAACAACAGGGTGCCATTTGGGACACAGACCAAGAAACGAACAGTACTAACAGCAAATATTACAATGAAGGTGAACATTTAAGAAACGAGTGTAATAAAACGTTAATACATACAATAAGTCACAAAGGGGTGAATGAGAAACGGGTAAAGATAACTGATCGGTCATCTGAGTTAATAGATGTGTTTTTCTCAGTCAGTCACATGTAAAAATACATTATTACATGGTATGTAGTAAATAGAGGCAATGGATGTGTCCCAAATGGCATGCTATTTCCTATTTAGTGCTCTAATTTTGACCAGGGCCCATAGAGAATATTGCCATTTGGGATGAACACGATGCAACGCTCCCTAGCAGCCTACCCAGCTCCTCCCTGATGCTGGGCTGTTGCCTCCCAGATATGTGAGGTCATTTGCGAACACATTAAAGAACACTGCACTTTAACTTAAAAGAATCTCAGCCTTTTGACTATTTTTCATTGTGAAATGTGTAAAACTCATTACAGGTGTTGACACTAGGGGATAGATCTAGCAGATAAATGTATTTTGGGGGATAGATCTGTGGGGTGAGCGTAAGGAAGGAGATCCAATACACCCCTGGATTAGATACCATCGCCATCACCATCATTTCAAGGGGAAAGGTTGTCAAGTTTTCCATGGTGATACAAGCTATACACCATTACGCCTCCCTATCCAAATAAATTGAATGACTGAAGTAGTAATTCACTCATGGAGAGAAGACACCAGCCTGCTGACTCCAGCCATGTGAATGCTCTGGGCTCTATTCAGCTTTACAGATTGAATAGAGCCCTCTATGTTGTAATAAGAGACACTTTTCCATAGTGCACTACTTTTGACAAGGGTACATACAGTAGGGTACCATTTGGAACGTAACCTTAGAGTCAGATGCCCTTTGAAGAGTTTTTCAATTAGTGAACACATCCCTACTTCTGCTGTTTTTACCAAGGTAAGAGTCCAAAATGTCACGCACTACATAGGAAATATGGTGCTGTTTGGGAGGCTTCCCAACACTTACAAGTTTCCCAGCATACATCGTCACAACTTTTCAAAGCCAGACAATCCCCCTAACTCAGTTAACTGCTCTGAATGGGAGAGTGCCTGTTGCTGTGGAAGCTTTCCTCTTTCAGATAACCACTTGTTTCTTTAGCTCTCTTTCACGTTACTGTCAGCGTACATTGTCTACCAGTTAGCGACATCCTGAATTCACAGGGTTTAAAAGCTCTTTTGTAGCTTGGCCAAGAGACAATTAGCAGAGACAATTAGAGAGCAGAGACCAGCCAAATGAACTGGGTAAACAAAGAGCATCATTACTCTGACTCCAAAACAGCACCCTACTTCCTTTATAGTGCACTTCTTTTGACCAGAGCCCATGATGCCTGTTAGTTGTGGGACTGCCTGGCGACACTGGCACTGGGGCTGATATAGGAGGAAGGTAGGAAGGAAGGAAATGGAAGGATGTTATGGAGACACACTGGCATGTTAAACAACTACCTTGATTTCTGGGACATAACTGACAAAAAAATACAGTGAGAGATTGTCCTTGACGGTTGTCTGGAAAGATTCCATATTGATCCTTGGCACAGTATTATAGAATGAGATAATGTGTAACACTGGTGCTTAACTAACATACCGTAAGTGGATATTTCAAAGGTAATGTTCTTTACAGAATGATGAGAAAGTAGGAAATCCTGAAAAGTGCTTGATAAATGTAGCAAATTCTTCTTTTTAACCTGTTGAATCAACATCCTACTGTATTTGTACTCCAGTACTCCCTTGTTCCATGAGCAGCCTCCCTCCTCTGACTGGTACTGTAGGGTAATGTACTATAGGTTATGTCCTTTATGTATGTGTGTGTGTGTGTGTGTGTGTGTGTGTGTGTGTGTGTGTGTGTGTGTGTGTGTGTGTGTGTGTGTGTGTGTGTCTGCATCTGTGTGCACTGGGAACTTAGAACTCCGAACCCTCATCACCTGTGAATCACACATGGAGCGTAATTGCCGGTCAGAGAGCTGTCAGCCCTGCATTCTGTGCTTCTACACTCCCTGACACCAAACAGATATTTACACATTAAAAGAAATTACACTCCTTTCAAAAAGCTGGCTGCCTGGCACAACACTGCATAGAGAGTTGTTACTTTAATAGTCTGTCAAAACCTAGCGGCTCGGTTTGCTCCTACCTGTTTTACTAATCTCTGAGGAAGAGGCTTTGGTTAAGATGGGAGTGAGTGAAGTTTTTAAGTGTGAAATACTAAATACTGGGGAGAAATCAGGCCTTCATGGTCGAATTGCTGCAAAGAAACCACTACTAAAGGACACCAATAAGAAGAAGATACCTGCTTGGGCCAAGAAACTTGAGCAATAGACAGACCTGTGGAAATCTGTCCTTTGGTCTGATGAGTCCAAATGTGAGATTTTTGGTTCCAATCACCGTGTCTTTGTGAGACGCAAAGCAGGTAAACAGATGATCTCTGCATGTGTGGTTCCCACTGTGAAACATGGAGGAGGAGGTGTGATGGTGTGGGGGTGTTTTTCTCGTGACACTGTTTGTGATTTATTTAGAATTCCAGGCACACTTAACCAGCTTGGCTACCACGGCATTCTGCAGTGATACGCCATCCCCTCTGCTTTGCGCTTTTGTTTTTTCATATTTTTTTTTTAACAGGACAATGACCCAGCACTCCTCCAGGCTGTGTAAGAGCTATTTGACCAAGGAGGTGATATACAGTGAGGGAGTGCTGCATCAGATGATCTTGCATCCACAATCACCTGACCTCAACCAAATTGAGATGGTTTGGGATGAGTTGGACCACAGAGTGAAGGAAAAGATGTCAACAAGTGCTCAGCATATGTGGGAACTCCTTCAAGACTGTTGGAAAAGCATTTCTCATGAAGCTGGTTGAGAGAATGCCAAGAATGTGCAAAGCTGTCATCAGACCAAAGGACAGATTTCCACTGGTCTAATGTCCATTGCTCATGTTTCTTGGCCCAAGCAAGAATCTTCTTCTTATTGGTGTTCGACCATGAAGGCCTGATTCATGCAGTCTCCTCTGAACAGTTGATGTTGAATGTGTCTGTTTCTTGAACTCTGTGAAGCATTTATTGGGGCTAAAATGTCTGAGGTAAATCTAATGAATTTATCGTCTGCAGCAGAGGTAACTCTGGGTCTTCCTTTCCTGTGGCGGTCCTCAAGAGAGCGAGTTTCATCATAACTTTGATTATTTTTGCATGCTTTTGAGGGGGAGCGTTTTTTTTATATTAGGCCTTATGCAGTCTGTACAATTATATAAATGATGCCATTGTATAACATTGAGGTCCTTAAACTACAATTGAGTGCTTGAATTTGACTTGCCAATGTCTGTTTGAACCCTGCTTAAAGGATGTATAGTCCTAGTCCTATGTTGTTGTATACTGTAGATGGAGTTATGGGCCTCTTTATTCCTCTAAGTACACATGGGGAACTGCATGAAAACCCGTATTATTTGTTTCAAACCATTTAGAAATTCTGATCCCAATGTCACACATTGGCCCCATTATTTACAGAAAGACCCACAAGGGTCTACGTGCATCCGGTATCAAGGAGAGCATGACTATGGAATGACCTCAGCAGCAACGGCAGCATGCTTGGATTGGAGAGCATACTCCCTTCGTTGGCAGGCTGAAGGATGCTAATGTTCCCTGGAGACTTCCTTCCTCCAAAATGAGAGAAAGAGGGAGGAGTAGACTTCTTCTGCTGCTGCTCAGTATTATTCACTTGGAACCAGTATGTCTTGGAGGCGTGCAAGTTCCTTTTAATGAGAGTTCCCACTCTGACCAGCTCATCCACTGAATGCACTGTTCCTATATGATGTCATGCCAGCCTTGGGTGTTGGAGTATGGTCTTCTCTGGGGGGAATCAGGTTGCCACTGCAGACAGAGCTCTGAGTTGAAAAGCGAAATCCCAGAGGCTTTCATGCTTCCCCTCTCGAATACACTTCTCAGCTTCAGTTTCATAGTCTTCTGAAAGGAATGACTTCATGAAGACAGACTAACTGCTTCCAATTCCTCACATTTAGGCTCTGCCTTCTACCAGTCCTTGGCAGTGTCTTTCAAAACAGAATTTATAGCTGCAAGGATTTCAGCATCAGATCGGGGGCACACAGCAAGAAATTCCTCACACTTCTTAATGTAAGGGTTCTTAATGTCTAACTCACAGTCCTGGTCACCAAAACCAGTTGACAGGAGGTTTAAAGTTGTAAACTGGATAGCCACCACTTTTTACATTTAAATCCAGTGGTGTACTAGGGTCAAAAGGGATAGGTTTTGCTCGGGAAGCCCCCACGCCAGAGTCTGGCAATCTGGTTGAAGCCCCGAGTGGAGAACAAGCTTTCAGCTTTTATTCCCACCTGGTGTCTCTTCGGTTCAGACAGTCAACCATGGATTGACCAAGACCCTTCATAGAAGCGTCTAAAACCTCATTAAGTCTGGACAAAGCCTTGTCAAAGTGGTAGCGTAACATTTCTTCCTGTTTTTTGGCATGTGTTTTAATGTCTGTGACAGCTGAAGCCATCAAGTCTTTCAGGCTCTGTTCCAATGCAACCATTTTGATTTTCAGATCAATGTCAGTGCTGACCTTACAGGCCTGAAGGTTAATCTCCACACAATACATTCTTGTTGCTAAGTAGTCATAGTGATCATACATGGCTGCAATTAAAGCTAGGGTGTCTTCTAGGGCTGCGCGGTAAACCATATTTATGATATACCGCTATTGATGCACTAACCGGTTTGAGTTTTACCTTTACCTTCTACAACAGAATTTGAATGTTTGGTTTGTTAAATGTGATACGCCGTGTGTAACGTCAATTTTTTTGTTTACTTTGCTACTTGAATCATCCCTCTCCACTCTATCTCCATGCCGCTTTCCACACAGACCTAGCCCTGCCCCCTGTCACTCAAGGAGCAAATGGTTTGTTCCTCGACCACAAGACACTTGTGTTCAGTCTGCATGGTCAATGCAGCACATGCAGCAATGTTAGCCAGCTAGTTAGCTGGCTAGCGAAATACACCTCTGCTGTCTTCAACCAGGATCTCAGAGAACACTGCCTCATTGCCTGTGTGCGTAATGGGTCCGTGGTCAAATGACCACCCCTTATCACTGTCAAACACTCCCTACAACACTTCAGCGAGCAGGCCTTTCTAATCGACCTGGCCCGGGTATCCTGTAAGGATATTGACCTCATTCCGTCAGTTGAGGATGCCTGGTTGCTCTTCAAATGTGCTTTACTCTCCATCTTAAATAAGCATGCCCCATTTAAAAAAATCAAAATGTAGAACTAAGAACAGATGTAGCCCTTGGTTCACCCAAGACTTGACTGCCCTTGACCAGCACAAAAACATCCTGTGGCATTCTGCATTAGCATAGAATAGCCCTCACAATATGCAACTTTTCAGGGAAGTCAGGAACCAATATTCTCAGTCAGTTATGAAAGCTAAGGCTAGCTTTATCAAATAGAAATTTACTTCCTGCAGCACTAATTCTAAAAAGTTTGGGGACACTGTAAAGTCCATAGAGAATAAGAGCACCTCCTCCCAGCTGCCCACTGCACTGAGGATAGGAAACACTGTTACCACCGATAAATCTATGATAATCAATAATTTCAAGAAGCATTTTTCTACGGCTGGCCATTCTATCCCCCTGGCTACCCCTACCCCGGCCAACATCTCAGCACCCACTGCAGCAACTGCCCCCCCCCCCCCCCCCCCCCCTGGTTCTCCTTCACCCAAATCCAGACAGCTGATGATCTGAAAGAGCTGCAAAATCTGGATCCTTACAAATCAGCTGGGCTAGACAATCTGGACCCTCTCTTTCTAAATTGTTGCAACCCCTATCAGTAGCCTATTCAACCTCTCTTTTGTATCGTCTGAGATCTCCAAGCTGCCACGGAGACACTCTAGACCCAAACTGTTATAGACCTATATCCATCCTGCCCTGCCTTTCTAAAATCTTCAAAAGCCAAGTTAATAAACAGATCACCGACCATTTCAAATCCCACCGTACCTTCTCCACTATGAAATCTGGTTTCCGAGCTGGTCATGGGTGCACCTCAGCCACGCTCAAGGTCCTAAACAATATCATAACCGGCATCGATAAAAGACAGTACTGTGCAGCCGTCTTCATCGACCTGGCCAAGGTTTTCGACTGTCAACCATTGCATTCTTATCGACAGACTCAACAGCCTTGGCTTCTCAAATGACTGCCTCACCTGGTTCACTAACTACTTCTCAGATAGAGTTCAGTGTGTCAAATCGGAGGGCCTGTTGTCCGGACCTCTGGCAGTCTCTATGGGGGTGCCACAGGGTTCAATTCTCGGGCCAACTCTTTTCTCTGTATAAATCAATGATGCCGCTCTTGCTGCTGGTGATTCTCTGATGCACCCCAACGCAGACGACACCATTCTGTATACATCTGGCCCTTCCTTGGACACTGTGCTAACAAACCTACAAACGAGCTTCAATGCCATACAACACTCCTTCCGTGGCCTCCAACTGCTTTTAAATGCTAGTAAACCTAAGTGCATGCTCTTCAACCGATTGCTGTCCACACCCTCCTGCCAGACTAGCATCACTACTCTGGAGAGTTCTGACCTAGAATATGTGGACAACTACAAATACCTAGGTGTCTGGTTAGACTTTAAACTCTCTTTCCAGACATTAAGCATCTCCAATCCAAAATGAAATCTAGAATTGGCTTCCTATTTCGCAACAAAGCCTCCTTCACCCCAGTATCTCTACTTGCACATCATCATCTGCAGATATATCACTCCAGTATTAATGCTAAATTGTAATTATTTTTGCCTCTAGGGCCTATTTATTGCTTACCTCCCTACTCTTCTACATTTGCACACACTGTACATAGAGTCTTCTATTTTTATTTTGTGTTATTGACTGTTTGTTTATGTGTAACTCTGTTGTTGTTTTTGTCGCACTGCTTTGCTTTATTTGGCCAGGTCGCAGTTGTAAATGAGAACTTGTTCTCAACTGGCCATTTATTGTCATGTCAAGCAACACTGTATTCAAAGAGCACACTATTATATTCTAACTATAAAATTAGAATAACCATTCTATTTCCATAGTTCTAACATTTCACCCAAGTGTTTTGCTCTAAATCCAAGTCAAATCGCAATTGCAACATTTGGTTAAAAGTAAAGCCTAGTTTCTTAGCCCATATCTTGCAGCCTTATGTGACAGTGTGGAAATTATCTCAAATGAGTGCAGGAAATGCAGATTTTTTTTTATTCTGTTCAACTTCAACCAAAAGAGTCACTTAGAAATCACTTAGAATGTACAGCATGTGTTGCTACGCTAGGGTCACGCGCTACTCATTAAGCAACATTTGAACTTTTAATATTCAAATACCGTCATACCATCCATTAAAATAAATATGGTGATATGATATTTTGACAATATCGCCCAGCCTTAGTGTCTTCCCTTTTTGGGGAAGAGGATCCCCTCCTTCTTCCTCTGTTGCAGAACTAGCCTCATCCTCAGCTTGGCCTTAACTGGCCACCTCTTCATTGTCAGAGCTGGTTTCTGTAGTAGTGGTGTGATAGAGTCACAAAGGGACTCGTGATAGATCATCACCACCCACTGTCTCATTTTGGGGTTTGCCATTCATTGCAAACCTAGAAAACACACCTTCATTATGAACACCTTAGGGCCCCACATTGGGCACCACCACTATAATGATCGGGAAGATGTCATGAAAGGAAGATGTGCATTTTACAAATAAAGCAGATGGCATACAAAATCAAACCAACCCCTCCAAATCAAATGAAATGTATGGCTCAGTCTTTGAAACACAAATAAGAATGCAAAATAGCCTCTGTCCTTCAATGACAGTCAATACAGTTTCAAGTCCAGGTAAGATATCCCCAAAAATAAGAAAACTCAAATAATCCAGAAGGGAGGGTATTAAAATAAAGATTGTTCTTACCAGTTCAAGCTGCACAGTTCAGTAAAAATAGTCCAAAGGTAATCCACAAAGCAAAAACCCCAATCGGTAATGTAGGCCTTAGAAACAGCCTTTAAAAACACAGTCCTTTAAACGGAGTGGGGTAATCCACCAAAAGGAAAATTCTTCTAAATGCTCCAAAACAAGACTGTGAGACAAGTCTCACTTGTATAAAATGAGGGAAGCATCAAAACATTCTCCTACCAACATACAATCAAAATGCCCCCCCATCCTGACACACCCACTTCCTATATCACATTAAACCAGGACGTGCCAATAGGTGTGTCTAGGGCATGAACAGGGCAGAGCCCACAGCCTAGAAACCTATCAAAAAACTATGGAACCTTGTGGGTTACATTATATTAAGACGTTTATCATTTTCATCACTAACTAGATACACACAGAGTGATAGATGAACACACGCACCAAACAAACAGACAGGGGCAATTGCATTGGCAGATATTGTGTTACATTTGGCTTTTTAACCCAATAGTGACTAACCAGGCATGAGATACTGTCAATGTGGCTTTGATTGAACAGTAGCCAGGAGCTTTATATTTATGCATGTACTTTCAGAATTGATTGGCAAACTACTTATGGCAAGGCTTCAAGCTACTGGTTGGAGACCCCTGGTCTAGATCATGACAATGTTTTCTACTACTACTCTATATAGCCCCATCCTAGAGGAGTGATGAGCTCACATCAGTACTCTGTCATTCCATTATATCATTTTTTTTTGTACCTTTATTTAACTAGGCAAGTCAGTTAAGATCAAATTCTTATTTTCAATGACAGCCTAGGAACAGTGGGTTAACTGCCTAGTTCAGGGGCAGAACAACAGATTTTTACCTTGTCAGCTCGGGGATTCAATCTTGCAACCTTTCAGTTACTAGTACAATGCTCTAACCACTAGGCTACCTGCCACCCCACTTCAAGACTGACTTAGAACACGAGTCAACCCTCTGCCTTAGCTCATTCAAGACAGACTTAGAACACGAGTACTTCCTATTCCTTAGCTCATTCAAGACAGACTTAGAACACGAGTCAGCCCTCTGTTTTCTAAATCTCATTGGAGACATTTACTGTGCACTACTTCTGTTTCTCAGTGATTCCCATCCTGTTTCTTATACATGTCATGTTCCCAGGCAGGCCGCTTGCTAGCTTTTACTGTGAGACAAGGAACATGGACCAGGACCCATTAAGTCTGTGTTTACCACTGAGTGGATTGTGTCATAGTCTAAAACAGAGCAACTGACTGAACGCTTCACCACACATCAATAAAACACAACTGTGTGACACCACTCAGGGTGCACTCTGTTCTCGGGCCCTAGCCAATAGCCAATCACGTGAAAGGCTGGGTGGGTGGGGGACAAGGAACCATGGGATGTGTGATGGGACTGTAGTTCTGCAGGGTACAGTTGCCTGACATCATATGGTGAGTAAGCCTGGCTAACTCAGTCATAGACTGGAAATAGTGAATGAAGTAAACCTGCTCTATGGATCCCATTCAGAGATATACCTCACCGTGTGGAGCCTACTGCACACATCTGTCTGACTAGACTGTGGGAGGCTATGGATAGGCTAAATGGTGGAGGAAGAGTACAACAGTGACATTGCAGTACCTACCTGTTGGTTAACTTTGTAAAATGTTTTGGCTTTATTTTCCAACAGCACATCTGCACCACAGTATATTATTTTTCAATCAATCCCATTTCTCAACCACCCCACTCCCACTGTGGTGCACAATGGGTCGTGAATGGACCTTGGATAACAGATTGATCGTCCCGCCCCCTTGGTGTCATGCCTGGGAGCCGCGCCCACACCGCCACTGAGTTTAGGGATTGTAGTTTATATCCCAAATGGCACCCTATTCCCTAAAAAAGTAATGCACTATGTAGAGAATAGGATGCAAACAGGACCTATATGACTTTGGTCAAAGAAGTGCATTATGTAAGGAATAATGTGCCATTTGGGACTAGGATAGTGTTGAGAAAAGGATAGTTACTTAGTATAGAGGGCTGTTCCCATTACAGTGATGAATGGCCAAATTACAGGCTGCTACACACTACTCAGAGATAGCAGACTAACCAAGGATGCCTCCCAAATAGCACTGTATTCCCTTTATAGTCCACTACTTTTGACCTCTGCTTGGTATGGCAATAGCGCCACCCTCGATCGCATGGCGCTACAGAGGCTGGTGCGGATCACAGGAGGCTGCTGAGGGGAGGACGGCTCGTGTTAATGGCTGGAACGGAGTAAATGGAATGGCATCAAACACATGGAAACCATGTGGTGCAGACAGCCCAGTACACCACTGTGGCCAAGCTCCCTGCCATCCAGGACCTCTATATCAGGCTGTGTGAAAGGAAGGCCTGAAAAATGCCATTCTATTTACTCCATTCCAGCCATTAATATTAGCCAACACACATACACTCCAACACACATACAAAGACTCACTTCTTCGTTTGCTCACACATAATATGCACAAACATGTATACTGACTCTACACACAGGCACACCCACTCACGTACAATCATCATATATGCTGCTGATACTCTCTTTATCATATATCCTTGTGCTTAGTCACCTTACCCCTATACATACAGTATCTACCTTTATCCCTGTATCCCTGCACATTGTAAATATGGTACTGGAACTGACTGACCCTGTATATAGTATGCTTACTTACTTTGTCGTGTTCTTCTAATTTCTTATTTTTATTTCTCTTTTTGTTTTACCTTATGTCATTTTTTTGTTTTACATTGTTATTGATTACTGCATTGTTGGGTTTAGAGCTCACTGTACTTGTGCATGTGACACTAAACTTGTATTTCTATATTTCCAGTATAGGTAGGCAGTCTGAACAGTGACATGATCAGCCTGAAAGACTGAGGGAATTGAATTGGAATTTGTGCAATTGTTTGGGATAACATTGAATTGGGAATTGAATTCTTGTAATGTACCTAACATTGGAATTGAGAGGAATTTAATTATCTCTGAATTCAAAGACTGATCTGGAATTTCAATTGAATTAAATAGAAATTACAAATAGAAGGAATTGAATTAGAATTACATTTGTGGAATAATCCCAATCCTGGCGCACACACACACATGCACACACACATACACACTCCTGCACAACCCCACCACACACACACCCCAATAGGCATTAACTCCGTCAATGTCCCTCACACATTACTGAGTCTTTTCTTCGCGTCCCCGGACCGCACCACGTCGACCTCAACCAGCCAGCATATATTATGATTGATTAAGCAGCTAGTCAGTGGGAACAGGTAGGCCGGTGCAGGGGGACTCAGCAGGAACACACACACGCACACACACACACACACGCACACACACACACACACGCACACGCACACACACACACACACACACACCATCCATTAACCTTGATCATGTACAGTACAATGAATAGCATGACACGTAATAAGTGTTTTTCAATGTTCCCTCTCCCTATAAATACATAAATCAGCTGATTAACAGCAGAGGAGACAGACAGAGGAGAGAGAGGAGAGAGAAGATAGGAGAGAGAAGAGAGATGAGAGGAGAGGGGAGAGGAGAGAGTGGATAGGAGAGGCAGTAGGTAGAGTTGGTCAAAAGGTCTTTGTCTGTGTGGGTGTGTGTGGGTGTGTGTCCACGGGAACAGACCATGAAGGTCAGAAGTTCAGGGAGAAGAGCGGAAGCATGAAAGTGTGATACTGTTGCTAATCTTCATAGTTGGCTGGGGCACTAGGCCTTGAATCCATTGTTGCCGTTCTAGGTGGAGGGGTCTCAGAACGCCAGCTGCCATGAGAGGGAGTGCCAGGGAGGGAGAGAGAGGGAGTGCCAGGGAGAGAGAAAGAGAGAGAGAGATGGAGAGAGAGATAGAGAGAGAGACAGATGGACTGCCAGGGCAGATGGGAAAGCCGCAGGATGGCATTCTGGTTAGTGAGGGAAAGTACACACTGTGGCAGGCGTCTGTCCCTAACTCCCTCCCCCTCTCCTCCTCGTTCTCTCTCTCTCTCTTACCAACTCTTCACAGTGTGTTCTGTTTCATCAAAGAGTGTTTCTCTCTACTACAGCTACGTTGTAGTGTGTGGCATCCCTTTGGTAAGAACAAGGTAAACAACGAAGATGTTTGGCATGTGAAATACAGAGATACAAATGCTCCCACTGAAGATGTGACTCTGGGCATAAGCGACACAACAAAACAAAAATTCAGTCAGGGTCTCAACTTACTGTTGAGAGTTAGAATAGTAGAATACACAAGGTGCAATTTAGACATTTGGTTGTGCATCAAATGTATTTGTCACATACACATGGTTAGCAGGTGTTAATGCAAGTGTAGTGAAATGCTTGTGCTTCTAGTTCTGACCATGCAGTAATATCTAACAAGTAATATAACCTAACAATTTCACAACAACTACCTTATACACACAAGTGTAAAGGAATGAATACAAATATGTACATACAAATATATAAATGAGTGATGGCCGAACGGCATAGGCAAGATGCAGTAGATGGTATAGAGTACAGTATATACATATGAGATGAGTAATGCAGGGTATAAAAACATTATATGAAGTGGCATTGTTTAAAGTGGCTAGTGATACATTACATCAAGATGGCAAGATGCAGTAGATGGTATAGCGTACAGAATATACATATGAGATGAGTAATGTAGGGTATGAGAACATTATAAAAAGTGGCATTGTTTAAAGTGGCTAGTGATACATTTAATTACATCAGATGGCAAGATGCAGTAGATGGTATAGCGTACAGTATATACATAAGAGATGAGTAATGTAGGGTAAGTAAACATTATATAATATAAAGTGGCTAGTGATCAATTGATTATATACATTTTTCCATTATTAAAGTGGGTGGAGTTGAGTCAGTTTGTTGGCAGCAGCCACTCAATGTTAGTGATGGCTGTTTAACAGTCTGATGGCCTTGAGATAGAAGCTGTTTTTCAGTCTCTCGGTCCCCGCTTTGATGCACCTGTACTGACCTCACCTTCTGGATGATAACGGGGTGAACACGCAGTGGCTCGGGTGGTTGTTGTCCTTGATGATCTTTTTGGCCTTCCTGTGACATCGGGTGGTGTAGGTGTACTAGAGGGCAGGTAGTTTGCACCTGGTGATGCGTTGTGCAGACCTCACTACCCTCTGGAGAGCCTTCCGATTATGGGCGGAGCAGCTGCCGTACCAGGCGGTGATACAGCCCAACACGATGCTCTCGATTGTGCATCTGTAAAAGTTTGTGAGTGTTTTTGTTGACAAGCTGAATTTCTTCAGCCTCCTGAGGTTGACCACGCTGTCTGTGTGGGTGGACCATTTCAGTTTGTCTGTGATGTGTACGCCGAGGAACTTAAAACTCTCCACCCTCTCCACTACTGTCCCGTCAATGTAGATAGGGGGCTGCTCCCTCTGCTGTTTCCTGAAGTCCACGATCATCTCCTTTATTTTGTTGACATTGAGTGTGAGGTTATTTTCCTGACACCACACTCCAAAAGCCCCTTACCTCCTCCCTGTAGGCCGTCTCGTCGTTGTTGGTAATCAAGCCTACCACTGTAGTGTCGTCTGCAAACTTGATGATTGAGTTGTAAGCGTGCATGGCCACGCAGTCATGGGTGAACAGGGAGTACAGTAGAGGGCTGAGAACGCTTGTGGGGACCCAGTGTTGAGGATCAGCGGTGTGGAGATGTTGTTACCTACCCTCACCACCTGGGGGCGGCCCATCAGGAAGTCCAGGACCCAGTTGCACAAGGCGGGGTCGAGACCCAGGGTCTCAAGCTTAATGATGAGTTTGGAGGGTACTATGTTGTTAAATGCTGTGCTGTAATCGATGAACAGCATTCTTACATAGGTATTCCTCTTGTCCAGATGGGTTAGGGCAGTGTGCAGTGTGGACCTATTGTGTCGTCTGTGGACCTATTGTGACGGTAAGCAATTTGGAGTGGGTCTAGGGTATCAGGTAGGTGTGAGGTGATATGGTCCTTGACTAGTCTCTCAAAGCACTTCATGATGACGGAAGTGAGTGCTACAGGGCGGTAGTCATTTAGCTCAGTTACCTTAGCTTTCTTGGGAACAGGAACAATGAAGCATGTGGGGACAGCAGACTGGGATAAGGATTGATTGAATATGTCTGTAAACACACCAGCCAGCTGGTCTGCACATGCTCTGAGAACGTGGCTGGGGATACCGTCTGGGCCTGCAGCCTTGCGAGGGTTGATACGTTTAAATGTTTTACTCACGTTGGCTACAGTGAAGGAGAGCCCACAGGTTTTGGTTGCGGGCCGTGTCAGTAGCACAGGACAGCGGAGTCAATCACCACCTTCCGGAGACACCTGAAACCCCACCTCTTTAAGGAATACCTGGGATAGGATAAAGTAATCCTTCTAACCCACCCCCCCCAAAAAAAAGATATAGATGTACTATTGTAAAGTGGTTCCACTGGATATCATAAGGTGAATGCACCAATTTGTAAGTCGCTCTGGATAAGAGTGTCTGCTAAATGACGTAAATGTAAATGTAAATATATTGTCCTCAAAGCGAGCAAAAAAGTTGTTTAGTCTGTCTGGGAGCAAGGCAGTTTTCCTCTTGTTATGCGGCTCCCGAGAAGCGCAGCAGTCTAAGGCACTGCGTCTCAGTGCTAGAGGCATCACTACAGACCCTGGTTCGATTCCAGGCTGTATCACAACTGGCCGTGATTGGGAGTCCCATAGGGCGGCGCACAATTGGCCCAGCGTTGTCCGGGTTAGGGTTTGGCCGGGGTAGGCCGTCATTGTAAATAAGAATTTGTAAAATAAAAAATAAAAATGACACTAACTCAATTAGCCCATGTCAGCTAACATTTTTAGGTGTGTAAGCCAGTCTACCCAGCTATCTAACCTTGTAATAATACATGCCCAGGGGCCCTGACTTCCAGGGGGGTGTCACGTCCTGACCATAGTAAGCTGTTATTTTCTATGGTAGAGTAGGTCAGGGCAGGGGGGGTTTCTAGTTTAGTTTTTCTATGTTGTTATGTTCTAGTTTTGTATTTCTATGTTGGTTGCTCTAGTTTTGTATTTCTGCATTGGGCTTTGTTTGGGGTGATCTCCAATTAGAGGCAGCTGGTCATTGTTGTCTCTAAATGGAGGTCATATTTAAGTTGGTGTTTGTCCCACCTGGGTTTGTGGGAGATTATCTTTGAGTCAGTGTATGTTTCTCCTCTGCTTCACGGTTTGTTGTTTTTGTCATTCAGTTCATTTATGTATTGCATAGTTTCACAGTGTAAATAAAATGTGGAACGACACACACGCTGCACTTTGGTCCGCTCATTCCTACGACAACCGTGACAGAATCTCCCACCACCAAGGGACCAAGCAGCTTGGTATGGACCAGTGGACTATTGAGTAGATGAGGAGGGGTATATCCAGGGCTTTGGAGGATTTAGGGGCAGGAGAAAAGCGCCTCCCATGGGAACAGGTGGAGGCAGCGAGAGCGCGGCAACAAGGGAAGCACGAGAGGCAGCCCCCCCCCCCCAAAAAAAATGGGGGGGGGGGCACACGGGGAGATTGGCAGAGTCAGGTTGGAGACCTGAGCCAACTCCTCATGCTTACCATGAGGTGCGTGTCACCAGTCTGGCGCCACCTGTGCCAGCCCCACGCATCACGTCTCTAGTGCGCCTGCCTAGTCTGGTATGTCCTGTTCCTGCTCCTCGCACTCGCCCTGAGGTGCGTGTTACCAGTCTGGCCCCACCTGTGCCAGCTCCACGCATCAGGCCTCCAGTGTGTCTTCCCAGTCCAGAGCCTCCAGCGACGTTCCCCAGTCCGGTGAGACCTGTTCCGGCTCCAGGTAAGAAGCCTCCAGTCATGATCCATGGCACGAAGCCTGTAGGGATGATCCATGGCCTGGAGCCTGTAGGGATAATCCATGGCAAAAAGCCTATAGGGATGATCCATGGCACAAAGCATCCAGTGGTGATCCATGGCTTTGTGGGAGATTATCTTTGAGTCAGTGTATGTTTCACCTCTGCGTCATGGTTTGTTGTTTTTGTCATTCAGTTTATTTATGTATTGCATAGTTTCACAGTGTAAATAAAATGTGTAACGACACACACGCTGCACTTTGGTCTGCTCATTCCTACGACAACCGTGACAGGGGGCCCCATTGATTTTGTTCGTCACTCTCACTCAGATATCATATTAACATGGCAGAAGTCATGGCAAAATGTGTACAATTCCAGGAAATTAGCTTTAAAACTGCAAAAATGTATCTCCACCCGATGGCATTTTCCTGTGATTTATATATATTTCCACACTATGAGGTTGAAATAATAATGTGAAACTGAAAATTATGGTAATGTCCTTTTAGTGTAAGAGCTGTTTGAAAAGAGCCTGAAATTTCAGCCTGTTTTGGTGGGATGGTTTTGGCGATAAATTAGTTCATGTAGGCCTAACAGGTTGACTACACCGCTCACGTCACGTGCACGAGTGTTGCAAAATAAATGTAGAAATCTATGTTATTCAATTATTGCACCCACACTGCTCGCATGCGCCAACGAGCATCTACGTTGCCAAGGGCTAAAATAGAAGTCAGTTCTATTTCTGACACAGATCGCGCTGCAAGTCCTGCCTCTCCCATCTCCTCATTGGTTTATAGAAGCAGGTACCCACGTGCCATCTCCTCATTGGTTATACCGACATGGGTGACTGAAAGACGAATGAAGTCAGTGGCGGTAATGCACCTAATTTATGAAAGTTGCCAATCGCAATGTCAAGAGAAGAAAAAGCCTGGAAGGAGGAGAGATGACTAGAAACAATTTGGTTGACCGTTTTATGTGTGGATTAATTGGCGGAGTAGAGGACCTTGTGCATTTCAGGTAAAATAACAACTCAGTGTTTATATCGCAGGACAAATTAGCTAGCAACAGTAAGGTAGCTAAAAAGGACAAATTAGCTAGCAGGTGCAAGCTAGCTAGCTATATTGCCATAAATGTTTAATGCTTTTCGACCTATCTCCAAATTAATATAATTGCTTCAGAGTTTGTTTTGATATTTGAACCTGCGTGTCGTAATCGCGTTTGGTGTGGGGGGACAAAATACATTTATGCACGATGGCGCACGCTGGCCCGCGCGTAAAGCCGGTTTGGGTTCCGTGTAAGCCCTTAGATCACAATATCTACTAAGCTTACATATGGAATTGATTTAAGATCATAAAATTGATAATTTAGCTATTTGATTTAGAATTTTTGGACACTTGTAGGTATGATTGTTTCTTTTTTTTTCATGAAACAAATCAAATTGGGCCTTTACTGCTATAGCCCATAGAAACACATTGAAATACTAATTTTGACATGGCAAAACAGATGGTCAAAAAATGTATAGTAAGGAACATGGTTTTGAATTGTTTAGACCCATGTTTGGTTACATTATTTGCAGGACTTTTTACGCAATGCACATTATGCCATTTTACAGCCTCGTACTGGGTTGTCTTCAGACATCTCCCCTTTAATCTTGTGTGCGTGGTTGAGCAAAATAACTGACACCTTCATGTTCAAGAGAGCCTCCCCTTTCGATATTTGCGGCATATTAGGTTATAGACTCAACTGTTCAGTCTGTACAGTTGGTTTTGTAAGAAGACCTCTGAAATTAGGACGTCTGTGATAGAGAGTTCCAACGACTGCTGTAAAGCTTGTGGATGCCATAGAGCGAAACAACCAACACTGTGTCATGTTCGTGAGAGTCTCATCTTTGATGGTGAGAAGTTATTCGTTTTGTAGCTCAAATGGTTTGGGTTTTACAGAAGATTTTGTGACGATTTTCTTGTCCGTGTTCTTGTCATGTGTAGAAAAATCCAGCGTTCACAAGCCCCATGTTACGGAATAGGCACAAACTTTATATCGGCGGGCAGAGGGGATTGAGCTGCAGCCACTACAATAAACAGTACGTCTCTAGCATAAACACACGGGAAGCAATTCAATACTCAGAATTCCTTCACTGTGTGATGCACAGGTGTGTCAATAGACTCTAGACCAATAAGAAATAGAGTTCCAAACCTCTCTGTCAATAACAGCGAGTTTTCAGTTTTGCCCTCCCAACTAAGACCACTCCCAAACAGTCCTAACAACATTCTTGCTTGAGAAATTGCTATTTTTTACTATTTTAATTGAAAACAATCATGGTAAGGTTCTTATTAATTGTTACCCAGAAATGAGTTGATATTAGAGGTAAAAACACCTGCATTGAAACTTTAACAGAGGCTTATAAACTGACAGTGACTACAGGGCAAAACAGATCAAAATTACATGGCTAGCCACTCAACCATTAAAGGTTTGAGACTTGCTGCCATTCTGTTCCCTACAAAAATTCAATTGTTAGTGAACCACTACCACATATCAGTTAAATTCATAGAGCTTTCTCACTAACAGGAGCAACAAATAAAGCCTCTTACAAGACACACCTCAAAATATGTTAGAGTCAGAAACAACAATACCATGCAGCCACTAGTGTTCAAAAGGTTTTTGTCGCTCCAAAAATGCAGTGTGGTTGCTTACTCTATTCTGAATTACAGTAAATTACTGGTAGCAATTGGCCAGTAATTATCAGTATATTTTCAGAACAAGGTATGTAGAATTCCTAAAATACAGTATATTACTGTATTCTGTGGGGGTACAGCATTCTGTAGTGTCATTTGTGTTACCTGTCAGACCCCAGTAAGACTTGTTGTCGCCATTGGCGTCGGCTAATGGGGATCCTAATAAATCAAATAAAAAACCTTACTCACAGGTTGTAACGCCCTGGCCATAGAGAGGGGTTTTTGTTCTTTATTTTGGTTAGGCCAGGGTGTTACATTGGGTGGGCGTTCTATGTTCATTTTTCTGTTTTTGTATTTCTTTGTTTTGGGCCGTGTGTGGCTCCCAATCAGGCACAGCTGTAGTTTGTTGTTGCTGATTGGGAGTCACACATAAGTAGCCTGTTTTTCCTTGGGTGATTGTGGGTGATTGTATTCTGTTAGTGTGTTTTCCTGACAGAACTGTTTCTGGTCGTTTTTGTTTCATTTTGTATTGTGTTCGTTCAGTCAATTAACATTCTGATGATGAACACATCCTCCGCTGCACCTTGGTCTAATTCTGACGACGGCCCTTACACAGGTGCAACAAATATAGCGTCTTACAAGGCAGTCCTTAAAATGTTTTAACGAGCCAGAGACTTTTACCCCACAACACTCGTACAATGCTCCATAATTAATTCTGTAAAATACATTTACGGTATTTGATACATTTGCATTTAAAATACATTTGCGTCCGTACTGTGACACGATTTCCTGGTCCCCCCCTGTATGCAAATGACTCCAACCTGCCTTGGAACTCCTTTATGACACAAGTTGTATAAATCGTCAGGAAACATTTTTTACAGCCTATTTGTTGTCCAACGATTTAAGACTGGGCGTAATAAGCTACTGTCCCGATAACCTTGACCTGTCCACATACAAATAAATTATATTTCATATATCCTCCTGTTTTAAAAACAGTAAAACAGCTTTGTAGGCCTATAGGTGCATTGGTTGTGTTTAGGCAGGTTTTAAGAATAATTAGCATACCAAAAGTTTGTATTTCGAAGAACCTTTAATATGATAACCTATGGCAAGATGTGTGGTCAAATTATGAAAATTGATGAAAGCGGCAATCGATAAAAAGTGCAAAGGACCACGCATGTAATGCAAATACTATGGATTTATAGAGTAATACAGTGTACATTTAAAAGTAGCTCAAATAGTACTTCGTATTGTACATCATATTGGACAGTGGACTCGCTTATGCGTACAGAAAGCTATGCACCTTTACACATCAACTTGGACATATTCTGCACTTTATTGCTAGCAAATTGTCTGGAAAATGCTCAAAGATTCACAGAATATAATATAATAAAATACTTTACTCTAATTACAAGGGATTATAGGAAGCAGGTGAGCAGTAGGCATTTGAATATTAATGAATACTAGCTGTTATATGTCACTTGCACTTCTAGAGGTCTAAGAAAAGGCTTCCAACCTGGCCTATAAACATTGAGCTCTTAGGAAACTACTGCCACATATCACTTGAATCGGTACAGGACTCTCACTAACAGGTGTAATTAATATAGCCACTAACAAAGTACGCCTACAAATATGTTAATGAGCGAGCAAATCTTTCTCCTCCCACAATATTTCTCCACAATGCACCATCATTTACAGCATGCTGCAGTAAATGTTTAACAAAACAGTACTTTATTGTTGATCTAATTTCGATTGGACTGTGGCATCCGACCACCGTGCCAGTGTAGGTTCCGTCCCTCTCTTCGCCCCAACCTGGGCTCGAACCAGGGACCCTTGCACACATCAACAACTGACACACACGAAGCATCGCGCCACAAAAGCCGCGGGGGGAACAACCACTTCAGGTCTCAGAGCGAGTGACGTCACTGATTGAAACGCTATTAGCGCGCACCACCGCTAACTAACTAGCCATTTCACATCGGTTACACTCACCCCCCTTTTGACCTCCTACTTTTCCCCCGCAGCAACCAATGATCCGGGTCAACAGCATCAATGTAACAATGTAGGTTCCGTCCCTCTCTTCGCCCCAACCTGGGCTCGAACCAGGGACCCTTGCACAAATCAACAACTGACACCCACGAAGCATCGTTACCCATCGCGCCACAAAAGCCGCGACCCTTGCAACGCAACCACAGGTCTCAGAGCGAGTGACGTCACTGATTGAAACGCTATTAGCGCGCACCACCGCTAACTAACTAGCCACTTCACGTCGGTTACACCAGTATGCAGTTGATTTCTAATGAAGACCATGATCTTAATTCTGGAAGAATTGTAGTGTTATCTTTGTCCTTAATTACTTTCTCAACTGGCCGGTGTGATATCTTTGAGAGGGCGGGACAATAGTGACGTTGGCAAAATTAAAACTATTTTGTTGTCAGGATTAATTTACATTTCCAAGAAATCGTAGGCTACCTCCAGAGGTGGTCAGGAAGATACAATAACAATCAGATCTCAATGTGTCTTTTAATTGTCTACCCCCTCAAGCTCAACTCTGGACCTTGAAGGCAGTTCCACTGCGTTATTTTCATCGTTCCCCTCTGATTAGGAACTGATTTAGACCTGGGACATCAGGTGGGTGCAATTATTTATCAGGCAGAACAGCAACCTCTCTCTTGCTCTCGGTCCCCTCCCTTACCTTTTCTCTTTTCTGTCATAAAGAAGAGACTCCAGTTCCACATGGGGCTCTTCTCTTGTCTTCCTTCCTTCCTAGAGGGTTTACACTAGTTACCACAGCCACAAAGTCAAAATTGGCTTGAAGACAAAAATGTGCTTTTTGGTCTTCATTTTAGGTTAGGGTTAGGCATAAGGTTAGCAGTGTAGGTAAGGTTAGACTTAAATCACATTTTAAGAACATACATTTTTATAATAGGCAGGGTTTATGTTTCTGTGGCAGCTAGTGACGACCCTCCTAGAGAAAAGAAGATGCTGTTTATATTTCCAAGTGCCCTGAGCGTGGATCAGAGGAGATGACGAGGCTTAGCAGGGTATAGCTCTCTCTTCCCCGCCCGCCCACCTGCAACCGAATGTCGCAACATTTGTGGTAGTTATTCATTCATGACAAAACCCAATCACGCTCTGACAGCTACGTCCCCCCTGATGTATGGAGCCTTCTACCGGTGATGCACTGTCACCACCACCACAGCACATGCCTGGGTCTTCTCAAATTACACCCTATTCCCTATATAGTGCACTAATTTTGATTAGAGCCCTATGGGCACCATAAAGGGAATAGGGCTCCATTTGGGACTCTCAACGGGCCCGCCTGCCTCTCTTTCCACCGCACGTGCCGGCCCTGGAGTATCGCTTGTTCGCGCTGAGATTGCAGGAGCCAACCAGCGAGCTGCCAGCGGGGTTCATATTTACCACCCAGCTTTGATACATGACACAGAAAATACGCTGATGGGAGCCCTGGCTGAGTGGTAAGACAAGCGGCAGGGAACCTGTTAATGATCAGTTGTCTGAGAGATCAAATCAAATTGTATTTGTAACATGCGCCGAATACAACAGGTTTAGGTAGAATTTACTGTGAAATACTTACTTACGAGCCCCTTCCCAACAATGCAGAGCAGAGTAAAAAGTAAGAAAAATGTGCTAAATCCCCAAAAATTATATTAACACAATAAAATAACAATAACGAGGCTATAAACAAGGAGTACTGGTACCGAGTCAATGTGCTGGGGTAGAAGCTGTTCAGGAGTCTTTTCGTTCCAGACTTGGCGCTCCAGTACATCTTGCCATGTGGTAGCATAGAGAACAGTCTATGACTTGGGTGTCTGGAGTCTTTGACATCATTGGGGCCGAGCTCCATGCCATCCGGGACCTGATACTGCCTGGTATACAGGTCATGGATGGCAGGGAGTTTGGACCCAGTGATGTACTGGGCAGTGCGCACCACCCTCTGAAGCGCCTTACGTGGGATGCCAAGCATTGCCAGACCCAGTGGTGATGCAGCCAGTCGAGATGCTCTCATTGGTTCAACTTTTTGAGGATGTGAGGGCCCATGCCAAATCTTTTCAGCCTTCTGAGAGAACGATGGCTTCGCTGCGTCAATACAAATAGAAACAGCAAACAGTTCTCTTTTTTCCCTCTTTCATATGATATTTATTCATATTTCATTCACTGAGCACACAACCCCTGCAGTGTATTTGTAGAGATTTTCTCTTTCCTCCTGATGATATTTCAATTATGTGCAGGCTCAGTATCCCACAGTGTGGTAGGGTTGGGTATCACTTAGGTCTACTACTAAAAACACTTTTGGTTTTAAAAATAATTTGCGTTAATCTCTCTCTCTCTCCCTCTCTCGCTCTCTCTTTTACTGGAATGAAACTCCTCCCGAAGCGCTCAGTTCACCACATGTCCCTCTATTCTGTTGGGTTTCATTCTCAAATGGACATGTTCAGAGTTTTGGCAGCTATAAACTATATCACACTCCTCCCACTCTCTTTATTGTGCTACTTATGTTACCTGTAGCTATACCTCTCCAACTCTGATTTGTTTCTTCCCTCTTAAAATATGTTTACATTTTAGATGACTAACAATGATGAACCATAGGTTACACTGAGATTGTATAGGTGCTGGGACCTTTGACAAAACAGTTTTTAACAGAAATATTGATTTATTGTTTGCTCTCTCTCCTTCAACTGTGTAGTACAGACTCAGTTCTCCATCGTAACTTCTATATGACTACAAACTCCTGGGGCCTTATGTATCAAGCATCTGAAAGTACTGTAGCAGCGCTGAAATAGGATCAGTTCTGCCTTTGAAATGACAATTAAAACCTGTTGGGGACCCTTTCGAGATAGGATCCCGGTAACGGGATTGCTTGACAAGATAGCAAAAAATCTAATAATTTCAATTTCTCAAACAATCAACTATTTTACACCATTTGAAAGATAAAAATCTCCTTAATCCAACCACATTGTCCGATTTCAAAGAGGCTTTACGGCGAAAGCATAAAGTTAGATTATGTTAGGACAGTACATAGACAAAAAAATTACACACAGCCATTTTCAATACAAGGACAGGCGTCACCAAAAGCAGAAAACCAGCTAAAATTATGCACTAACCTTTGACAATCTTCATCAGATGACACTCCTAGGACATTATGTTAGACAATACATGCATTTTTTGTTCATATTTCTATCCAAAAACAGCAATTTACATTGGCGCGTGACGTTCAGAAAATGTATTTCCCCCAAAACTGCCTGTGAATCAACACTACAATTTACAAAAATACTCATCATAAACGTTGATAAAATATTAAACTGTGATTCAAAGAATTATAGATTAACATCTCCTGAATGCAACCGCATTGACAGGTTTCAAAATAACTTTACTGGGAAAGCACACTTTGCAATAATCTGAGTACTGTGCTCAGAAAAATACACTACGCAATACAGATAGCCGCCATTTTGGAGTCATCTAAATGCATAAATAGGATTAGAAATATTCACTTACCTTTAATAATCTTCATCAGAAGGCACTTCCAGGAATCCCAGGTCCACAACAAATGTTGTTTTGTTCGATAAAGTTCATAATTTATGTCCAAATAACTCCATGTTGTTTGCGCGTTCAGTAAGCTACTCAAATGTAGGACGCGCGAGGAAAATGTCACCACAAAAAGTCAAAAAAAAATCTATTTACGTTCGTTCAAACATGTCAAACTTTGTATAGCATCAATCTTTAGGGCCTTTATAACGTGAAACTTCAGTAATATTCCAACCGAACCCATGCATTGTCTTGAAAAACATTTTGGAACAGAGCTACCTCTCGTGGGAATGCGCGCCAATGAACTGACATCCTTCCCTGGGTCACCAACTTCCCAGCCTTCTCATTCGGTCTCTGTTCATCATAGATGCCTCAAACAACTTTCTAAAGACTGTTGACATCTAGTGGAAGCCTTAGGAAGTGACTGGCAATGACTTGAAAAACCTACAGGCACCAGATTTTTCATTTCCTGTTTGTATTTTTCTCAGGTTTTTGCCTGCCATATGAGTTCTGTTATACTCACAGACACCATTCAAACAGTTTTAGAAACTTCAGAGTGTTTCCTATCCAAATCTACTAATAATATGCATATTCTAGTTTATGGGCCAGAGTAGTAACCTGTTTAAATTGGGTACATTTTTCATCCGGCCGTGAAAATACTGCCCCCTAGCCCAGACAGGTTAATAAGATGGTATGCACATTACATGTGGACCTGTGTCACAACTTCTGCCGAAGTCAATGCCCCTCCTTGCTCGGGTGGTGCTCGGCGGTTGACGTCACCGGTCTTCTAGCCATCATTGATCAGTTTTTCATTTTCCATTCGTTTTGTCTTGTCTTCCTACACACCTGTTTCCAATCCAATTAATCATGTTGTATATTTAACACTCTGTTTCCCCTCATGTCCTTGTCGGTGATTGTTTTTGATGTTATGTTACGTGGGTTTGTGTATCGGGGTGCGACGGGTAATTTTACCCATTTATTTTGTAAATTGGTTTTGGAGTTGGTTTTGTTATTAAATACTCCATGTTAACCAACTTGGTTTCTCCTGCGCCTGACTTCCCTGCCACCTACATACAAGAACATGACAACCTGATCCTAGATCAGCACACTTTGTAGCAAGCTTTATCTCCAGTTTAAACCTGTCTGGCATTGAAAACTATTTTATTAGGTCTATTTCGGGGTGATCTTTCTTTCCTTTCGGGTCATTTTCTGCTGCCTGGCATTTAAGAAGTACACCGTTAGTCATATTAGTGCCAGTAGTCACTGTCTGTGTTCTAAATAGCGCCCTATTCCCTAGATATAATAGTGCCCTACTTTTAGCCAGAGGCCTATGGGTCCTGGTCAAAAGTAGTGCACTATGGAATAGGGTGCCATTTCAGACGGAGCCACTCTCTGGACCCACACAAAACAGTTTAAGTAAGAGGATTTGGGAAATATCTCATTAGTTTAAATCCAACAGCCTGTGTTACATTTGGACAGCCCAGCTCAGGATTAGGCATACTCCAAATATCACATTCCACCAATCCAATTTAGCAACCTTTTGTTCAATTAGATTCAATAAAAAAAAACTTTGGGGGATTATATTTCCTTATCACTGGGCTCTTTGTAAACATTGCAGGTGTTAGATGAGACTGGGGTTGACTGACAGACCAGGACAAACTAAGGCAGGGGTCTCCAACCCTGTTTCCACTCCAATCCCAGTTGGAACTAACCTGGTTCATCTTATCAACCAGCTAGTTATTAAAATCAGGTGTGCTAGATTAGGGTTGGAGTGAAAACCTACAAGATGGTAGCTCTCCAGGAACAGGGTTGGAGAGCCCTGAATTAAGGGAAGCTGTATCGGGCAAAATTCCTTGGTTTTATTGGGTTAGTAAACTTGAGGGGGTTTGTTAGGGTTAGGTTCATGCTGGTGACTTTCTGAGCTGAGGCAGACTCTCTCGTTTAAAAGTGTTGAGTATGTCAATGAAGTGCAGCTCTCTAGGCACAGTGCCAATCATCCACGTTGCTGTGGGAATTTATTGTCCTGTACCACCTGTGTGTGTCCTCTATGGAACCGTCCTGAAAGAGAAAGAGCGCTCTCATTTCTACACACCAACACCTCAGCTAGCTGTATGAATGGGCATATTCCATTCTACCACCCTCCATTTCCCCTCCCATCATACACACGTGCACGGGCGGTATTTCTGTTACATGTTTTTGAAATATGCATTTTAATTACTTCTCAGTATTTTATCATTTGAATTACGCTGGGCTGAACTACACTCCAATGTATTTTGTATTTTCAAAATACAATATACTTTTGTATACGGCATTGGTATCAGAGGTAATACATATTTTGTTGAGGGAAAATGTACATGATATGATTTATGATATGTTGTCTCACCTAGCTATCTTAAGATGAATGCACTAATTGTAAGTCGCTCTGGATAATAGTGTCTGCTATATGACTAAAATGTTTACGTAAATGTAAAAATGAATAATTGCGAAGCATGCTGAGTATTATTCTAATGAGCGCCGACCTGAAACAAGGCCAATAATAATACTTGCTTTGCAGTTCATTTCAAAACATTTTGGTTATTAAGCAGACACTCTTATCCAGAGTTACTTGTTCAACTAAGGTAGATACATTTTTATTTTAGTCTTTTAGCAGACGCTCTTATCCAGAGCGACGTACAGTAATGAATGCATACATTTTAATTTTTTTGGTACTGGCCCCCCGTGGGAATCAAACCCAAAACCCTGGCGTTGCACACACCATGCTCTACCAACTGAGCCACAGGGGAGGCCCAATAAACATCAACATATCAGTCAAAGCAAGTAAAACGTTTTTGTAATCGTTACTGAGAATGTTGTTGCTGTTCGGGCCGCCTATTTCCCAATGTATTTTAACCAAATACATTACAAAATCCAAGTACTTTGTGGTTTATTTTGATACATTGAGCTTTATGATATTTTGTCATTTTTGTGCGCGCGCACACACACACACACACACACACACACACACACACACACACACACACACACACAGAGAGAGAGATGGGATGAATTTCAATGACTTCTAAATATTTTGTCATTTTTATTATACTGGGATGAACTACAATGTGTCGTGTCTTTGGCTATGCCAGATTAAGTGATATGACATACTATTCTATAAAATCATTTCTCTGTAATTAATATTACCTGATTAAGCTAATCAGGTAAATAGTTAACTAGAAAGTCGGGGCACCACGAAATAATGTTTATAGAGCTGTCATCTTCCGAATAAACTCTTAAAGACCTAGTAATCTTTTACATCAATATCAGTCAATATTTAATCATCACCTTATTTAGTCTCATCTGAAAGTTGTAAATTCTTGGTTATATTCATGAACCCTGGCTAACAAGTTGAATCAGCAATACAAAATTTGGTTGAATTATTTATGTACTAAATACCTAAATAACCACACAGAATTTCATATACACAGAATGTATCATACATTGATTACAAATGATGTCCTAAAGGAAAACGTCCCTAGCGGACAGAACAGATATGACAGCTGGTTACACAAAGAAAGGGGGTGGGGTTTTGAATGAAAGAGCGGAACCGTAGGCAGCTACGCTATCGTAAATACAGAATCTTATGCATTCTAAATAACCGCCCATTTGGAAAAGGAAAATGCAATAAATATTTACTCTGAGCTGCGCTTCCATCGGTTGGTCGTAGATGGGAGGCCGGGTTGTCCTTTGAAGAATATCTGGTGGTAGAATGGATACTTGGTAGTACCGTCGTCGTGTGGTAGAACATATACTCTGTCCGTCCTCTCCTAGCCCACATCTACAGTTGTTGCACTAACACGACGGCTAGGAGGTATCACTTCTTTAGTGAATAAGAGTTCCAAGTTCCTACCAAGTTGCCATACTTTAAACTCATGCTATATTCGGGCTGGTATAGTTGAAATGCATCCTTCCGGCGTGTAGGTCGTCACCTTCACATTGAAATTTGATGCCAATTTCGTTAGGTTCTTGCTGATGTTGGCTTAGCTCTGTAGGTGGTCTTTGTCCTTTCCACTTGGGTGCTGCCAGTCCGCATGTCCTTGGAACAGGTTATTATCTGAGCCCTTTTAGGAACGTCGCCCTAACGTCCTCGGAACAGAAAGTTACATTTTCATCAAGGGGCTTATACAGGATTGGAAGAGAGGGCTGTGTTTCATAGTTTACAACACATGTCTGTTCACTTGGGCGGGGCCTCTGAGTGACCAGAACTTCTCTACGATAAACTGTTCTCTCATTTAAGAAGCTAAATCTTACATTTCATCTTTTCACAAATGGTTTCATATTTAAACATTTAAATTGCACAACAATTCCATGTGAATCTGATAACTAGAATGTGTAGATTTTCCAAGATACAGTTTATGTCATCCTATCATCAGTAATCATGTCTCAGACGCCAACTGATCTGACATCATATTCATTAAGTCCCAACGCATATTTTCAAATGGTTGGATTACCGAAATATGGTTCCGTTTCCCATCTTTTGATGTCACCAGACTCTCCCTCAATGTTAACAAAGGGATTTTCAATAGTCACATCGGTAGAGTAGAGAGAGGAAAAAGGGGAAAGGTATTTATGGGGGTCATAACCTCCCCCCTCAGGCCAACGTCATGACAACTGTAACAAGATACTTTTCTATACCATTTTTATAGCAGTTCACCATTTTGTGCCCCCCCTTTCACCCTGCATGTTTTATTAGAAGTCTGTTGACACTGGTGCGATAAGAGCATCTGATACATTTACTAAATATAAATGTGTATCTAAAAATGGATGACTGCAAAGAATGGTGAATTATTGCAATGAGCTCCGCCTCGAAAACAAGGTTTTGTCTAGAAGGGATACAGCTTTTGTAAAAATGGACTATTCCTAGCAGGTTTAGGAGAATTTATGCAGCAGTTTAGGATAATTAACGTTGCAGGTTAGGAGAATTCGGTTAAAATGTATCCCATTTAGACACGACTTCGAAACAAGGCCAATAATAATACCCAGTGTGCTTTGCATTTTGGTATGTTAATTTTCACATATACATTTACTTTTTGGTCATTTATCAGACACCTGTGACTTATAATCAGTGCATTCAACAAAGGTAGATAAACAACATGCCATAGCAAGTAAAACGTTTGTTACCGTTACTAAAAATTTTGTTGCTGTTCGGGCCTATAAGGTTCTGTATTCATTTTCTTAGTCAACCTTGTGTTCTGTTTCGTTGTGTTCTTGTACGTAGCCCTGTCTTTTATTTTTGTTAATTGATTTCTCCTGTGTTAGTTACTCACCTGGTCTCATCAGCTCCTTATTTAGTTCAGTTCATTCTGTTTGTGCAGTTGAGGTATTGTTTGTTTTGACTCTACTAAGCCTTTTCCTAGCTCATTTGTGAGAACCAGTTATAGCCTTCAGTCCTAGTTTTGATTCATCTGCCTGTTTGCCTACCTGTGTATGACCATTGCCTGCCTGTAACCACGATTCCTGCCTTCTACAAAGGCGAAATAAACACCTGCCACGCTCTGCGTGTGAATCTACACCTTTTTCTCCCTGAGTATTCATTACAGGGCCTGCCGTTTCCAAATGTATTTTGTGGTAATTTTGATCTTTATGGTATTGTGTAATAGCATTTTCTTAATTGTATTTTATATTTTTTGCCCATCCCTACACATACACAAGCACACATATGTACATTAAGCTAATTGTATCTGCAAAATGCATCTGCAATCATAATACATAATCATGATCATCATCAATACAATACATATCACTACATATTCACTAGCCTACTCTCCATAATGCAATATAGCTTTATACATAGCATAGAATAAGAGGTAATGGCTTTGTGCCTGCATCGTTAACAGCCTGTCAGACAGACACATACGTGACATAATTTCTCTGGCTGATATTGCTACATTATCTCTTGTTAGGTGGGACTTCCGAAGTAAAAGTCCCAACTTTAAATCTTCGTCATACTACTTTTTCTTCTTCTGCACGCTACTCCTCTTACACCATTTAAGCTAGAAAAGCCATTCAAACTTTAAAATGCGTGGACTGGTCTGGATTGAGTTGCTTACATTTTACTTGTTGATATCTTTTATACTCTTTAAAATATTAAACTTTGTCTCAGGATGGTAAGTTGGTGGTTGAAGATATCCCTCTAGGGGTGTGGGGGCTGTGCTTCGGCAAGGTGGGTGGGGTTATATCCTGCCTGTTTGGCCCTGTCCGGGGGTATCATCGGATGGGGCCACAGTGTCTCCTGACCCCTCCTGTCTCAGCCTCCAGTATTTATGCTGCAGTAGTTTGTGTCGGGGTGGCTAGGGTCAGTCTGTTATATCTGGAATATTTATCCTGTCTTATCCGGTGTCCTGTGTGAATTTAAGTATGCTCTCTCTAATTCTCTCTTTCTCTCTTACTTTCTTTCTTTCTCTCCCGGAGGACCTGAGCCCTAGGACCATGCCCCTAGGACCTGGCATGATGACTCCTCGTTGTCCCCAGTCCACCTGGCCGTGCTGCTGCTCCAGTTTCAACTGTTCTGCCTGCGGCTATGGAACCCTGACCTGTTCACTGTGATTACTATTATTTGACCATGCTTGTCATTTATGAACATTTGAACATCTTGTCCATGTTCTGTTATAATCTCCATTCGGCACAGCCAGAAGAGGACTGGCCACCCCTCATAGCCTGGTTCCTTTCTAGGTTTCTTCCTAGGTTTTGGCCTTTCTAGGGAGTTTTTCCTAGCCACCGTGCTTTTACACCTGCATTGCTTGCTGTTTGGGGTTTTAGGCTGGGTTTCTGTACAGCACTTTGATATATCAGCTGATGTAAGAAGGGCTATATAAATTCATTTGATTTGATTAGTCCTTTTTGTTCTCCATCCACTTTCATGGGATTTCCTCAGCACTCTAAACCTCTCCATTGTGACATCCTGCCTTAAACATATTCTAAGCATGTGACAATGAGTAACATTGGGACTTCTGACACAAATCAGCTACCTTTACCACTTTTCCTAACAACACGTCATAAATAAAAACTTAAACGGTATTGGTCTACTTCTCTGATATTCAAATTTGAAATCAGAACAGCGATAACTACTATCAATCACTACCCATACCCCCCCCCCACACTCACACACAAACCATCCACACCTTCAACCTCTCTTCAACCATACATGTATTCCTTTATTATACCAATCGGTCCAACTTAACCTCCATTCATCCCTTCATCCCTCCATTCATTAGATCTTCCATCCCTCTATCCTTTATTTACAGTATCTATCCATTTATTTATCTGTCCTATTTATTTATCTTTCCAGTCATAACTTTTTTTAAACAGCTTTATTATTTGATTAAGTAATGAATGCATGGTTGAAGTAAGGGAAAAACGCTTTGGACAAAAATACGTTTTTTTTTTATTGACAACTTCCTTGTCTTCTGTACTCTATTATTACAGTTTGCCTATACTGTGGTATTCTAGTAGGAGAGTGTATAAAAGTGTAGTAGGCTAGTCTGAGTGTAGTTATTTGTGATGAAATATGTGATCTAACTGGCCCACAATCCAAAGTAATAAGGTTTATAGTGTAGTGTATCAAAGTAATCAGACCAATTATTTTAGTAAATTTTACCAGCTCTAACAGACACTTCCTCTCTGGGACTACTGCATGTCTATCCTCTTCTCCACCTGGGAGATTATGTGTGTCTGTAGGGATGGGCAAAAATGACAAAATACAATTACAAAATATCATAAAGATCAATATATCAAAATAATCTTCAAAATACTTGCATTATGAAATGTATTTAATTTAAATACATGTATTTTATATTTTAAAATACAGAAATACATTTGCAAGTAGCCGGCCCGAACAGCAACAACATTCTCAGTAACGGTTCGAGTAATTTTTTACTTGCTATGACTGACATGTTGTTTATCAACCTTAGTTGAATGCACTGACTTTAAGTCACTCTGGATAAGAGTGTCTCTAAATGATCAAAATGTACAGTGCCTGCAGAAAATATTCATACCCCTTGACTTATTCCACATTTTGTTGTGTTATAGCGTGAACTCAAAATGGATCAAATAGATTTTTTCCTACACACAATATCCCAAAATAACAAAGTAAAAACATGTTTGCAAATGTTATGAAAATGATATACAGAAATATCTAATTTACATAAGTATTCACCCCGCTGAGTCAATACACATTAGAATCCCCATTGTCGGTGATTACAGCTGTGACTCTGGGTAAGTCTCTAAGAGCTTTGCACACCTGGATTGTACAATATTTTGCGTGTTTGCCCATTATTCTTTTCAAAATTCTTCATGCTCTGTCAAATTGGTTGTTGATCATTACTAGACAACCATTTTCAAGTCTTGCCATAGATTTTCAAGCAGATTTAAGTCAACACTGTAACTCAGCTATTCAGGAACATTCACTGTCTTCTTGGTAAGCAACCAGTGTAGATTTGGCCTTGTGTTTTAGGTTATTGTCCTTCTGAACGGTGAATTAATCTCCCATTGTCTGGTGGATAGCTGACTGAACCAGGTTTTCCTTTAGGATTTTGCCTGTATTAAGCTCCATTCAGTTTCTTTTTTATCCTGAAAAACTCCCCAGTCCTTAACGATTACAAGCATACCCATAATATGATGCAGCCACCACTATGCTTGAAAATATATTTAATACTGTTTAATAGTCACTTTTACTTTATTGTACTGTGTTTCATTGCTCTGGCATCAAGTTACTGTGAATATCTCAGTACTGTATTGGCACTATCCAGAGGTAGTCAGGGATATATCATAAGACATCTTGCTGTAATTACAATTAGTTTGAAGACCAATGTATCATTAGCTACAACATTTTCAGTAACGGTTACAGAAACATTTTACTTGCTATGCCTGTGATGTTTTTACATTTTTATTAAACTTGGTTGAATGCCACTGAATATAAGTTAAAACCTGTTGAGGTCAGACGTTCCGCTAGCAGAACCCCGTTCCGCCTGCGGAACCCCTAGCCAACAGCCAATGGCATCGCACGGTGCGAAATACAAAACCAACTAAAATACCACAATTCAATTTTCTCAAACAATAAACTATTTTACACCATTTTAAAGATAAGACTCTCGTTAATCCAACCACATTGTCTGATTTCAAAAAGGCTTTACAGCGAAAGCAAAACATTAGATTGTGTTAGGAGAGTACATATACACAAATAATCACACAGCCATTTTCCAAGCAAGCATATATGTCACATAAACCAAAACCACAGCTAAATGCAGCACTAACCTTTGATGATCTTCATCAGATGACAACCCAAGGACATTATGTTATACAATACATGCATGTTTTGTTCAATCAAGTTTATATTTATATCAAAAACCAGCTTTTTACATTAGCATGTGATGTTCAGAACTAGCATACCCACCGAAAACTTCCGGTGAATTTACTAAATTACTCATGATAAACGTTGACAAAATACATAACAATTATTTTAAGAATTATAGATACAGAACTCCTTTATTTAATCGCTATGTCCGATTTTAAAATAGCTTTTCGGCAAAAGCACATTTTGCAATATCGTGAGTACATAGCTCGGCCATCAAGGCTAGCTATTCAGACCCGCCAACATCGGGGCTCAGTAAACTCAGAATTACTATTAGAAAAATTGGATTACCTTTGCTGTTCTTCTTCAGAATGCACTCCCAGGACTTCTACTTCAACAACAAATGTTGTTTTGGTTCCAAATAATCCATAGTTATATCCAAATACCTCCGTTTTGTTCGTGCGTTCAGGTCACTATCCGAAGGGAAACGCGCGAGCGCATTTCGTGACAAAAAATGTGAAAATATTCCATTACCGTACTTAGAAGCATGTCAAACGCTGTTTAAAATCAATTTTAATGCTATTTTTCTCATAAAATAGCGATAATATTCCAACCGGGCAACGTTGTATTCATTCAAAGAGAGAAAGAAAAAAATGGCGAGTTCTCGTGACCGCACATCTCCAGTCTCACTGTCCCCAGGCTGACCACTTACAAACAATGCTCCTATACTTTGCCCAGAGACAGCAGACATCCCATTCCACTTTCTGGCGGCTTTAGAGAGCCAATGGAAGCCTTAGAAAGTGTCACATAACAGCACAGATGCTGTAATTTCGAATCTTCTCAGGTTTTGGCCTGCCATATGAGTTCTGTTATACTCACAGACACCATTCAAACAGTTTTAGAAACTTTAGAGTGTTTTCTATCCAAATCTGCTAATTATATGCATATTCTAGTTTCTGGGCAGGAGTAGTAACCAGATTAAATCGGGTACATTTTTTTTATCCAGCCGTGAAAATACTGCCCCCTATCCCAAAGAAGTTAATAAGTTACTACTTTTAAATGTAAAAATGTAAGCTTGCAAAGACTTGGTAATATCCCTCTGCATGGGTAATTACAGTAATATACAGTAAATTAGATTACAGTACAAAATGTGGTAGCGTAAAATAATTGATTTACAGATTACAGTAGCTGTACTGTAAAATAAATTACAGTAACTTACTGGCCAATTGCTGTCAGTAAATTAATGTACATTTTACAGGAAATGTTTTACAGTGCAGTGACGGAAGGAACATGCCCCATCGGCACAAATTAATTACCAGGCTACACACTGGAAGCCAGAGACAAATTATCTCCCCCAGATAAAATCAAGCTTGACATCATTTAATTAATTTCAGTACATATTAGCATTTCTTATTGTGATTCTTTTTTCCCTTATCCCAAGGACAAAAGAAAGCTTTTAAAAACGATCAGGTTAATTATTTTTGTCTGCCGTTGCAGACATCCAGCCGTCCCCTCTCTATATGTGAGTGTGTGTGTGTGTGTGCAGAAAAAGGTGTGGTATTACAGCACATCGATAGTAGATCCATTTGGGATGTAGAATAATGTAGTCTGTCTAATCTCTGCATTAATCTCTCCTCCAGTTGACATGCAGACGAATAATGAGATATCAACCAATGGTCTGGTAAAGACTGTTGGATTCCTACGTGGCTGTTTATGAAGTGTGTGTGTGTGTGTGTGTGTGTGTGTGTGTGTGTGTGTGTGTGTGTGTGTGTGTGTGTGTGTGTGTGTGTGTGTGTGTGTGTGTGTGCATTTGTGTATTTCGTGTGCGTTTGCCTACATGTCTGTGTGTGTTTGTGTGTGTTCTGAAGGCACTGTACATTTTGATCATTTAGAGACACTCTTATCCAGAGTGACTTAAAGTCAGTGCATTCAATTAGGTTGAAAAACAACATGTCACCGTCATAGCATAAAATCCAAGATGGCGTAGCAGTTCAGACGTCCTTTACCCTCCTCTTGTCGTGTCCCGTGTATATATATATTTACATATTTTTCTTTGCATATCTTTTTACATTTTTTCTTCTAAAAACTCAACCTCAAAACACTCTCCTGCAACCCGCCTCACCAATTTAAAAAATAAAGTATTATTTACCTCAAATCTGAAATCCACAACAGAAGCTAGCCAGAGGTTAGCCATTTTCACTGGCTAACGTTGGAGTTCAGCTAGCCACGCTTAGCGGTCCTCAGATATCCATTAGCTCGAAAAGCTATCGCCAGTTTTTGTACAGCGCGACTCAGACCAGAGCATACCGGACCTATTCTCTCTCCTTTCCCGGATTTCTACCGCAGGCTCTGGACATTTACATCTGGATCTTGCAGCTAACTAGCTGCTAGCTGAGTGACTATTGGCAACGTCGGTCCCAGAATTAACACGCATTATTCCGGAGTTAGCCAGCTGAAGAGTTCCGTCAGCCACTCCTGGGCTATTCCTGAGCTAGCCAGCTGAAGTGTCTCCTGGGCTACAATCACCTATCCGGACCCGTTTTACTGCCGATGCGGAGCCGCATCGGGCCTTCACGACTGGACCACCGACGTTATCTGCCCGAGGGAGTTATCCAACTGGCCCCTCCGTCGCGACTTAACCTGATCGCCCATCTGCGGCCCGCTAATCATTAGCTGTCTTATCGGCTGCGATCTGAATAGGTCTATCGGACACTTTTCTTGGGCCACTATAACTAACTATTTTGCCAACTTGGACTGGTCCCCCCTTCCACACGGAACCCCACTAATCCACAGACGGAAACGCATGAGGTGGCTAAAAACAGACCTCCCTCCATCTTCCACCAGCTTGCTACCTATGGCCCGGCTAGCTGTCTGAATCTCACTGGACCCTTTGATCACTCGGCAAAGCATGCCTCTCCTTAATGTCAATATGCCTTGTCCATTGCTGTTCTGGTTAGTGTTTATTGGCTTATTTCACTGTAGAGCCTCTAGCCCTGCTCATTATACCTTATCCAACCTCTCAGTTCCTCCACCCACACATGCTATGACATCTTCTGGTTTCAATTATGTTTCTAGAGACAATATCTCTCTCATCACTAAATGCCTAGGTTTACCTCCACTGTATTCACACCCCACCATACCTTTGTCTGTACATTATACCTTGAAGCTATTCTATCGCCCCCAGAAACCTGCTCCTTTTTCTCTCTATTCTGGACATCACAGACGACCAATTCTTATAGCTTTTAGCCGTACCTTCATACTCATCCTTATCTGCTCCTCTGGGGATGTTGGGTTGAAACCAGGCCCTGCAGTGCCTGGCACCACTCCTACTCCCCAGGCGCTCTCTTTTGATGACTTCTGTAACCGTAATAGCCTTGGTTTCATGCATGTTAACATTAGAAGCCTCCTCCCTAAGTTTGTTTTATTCACTGCTTTAGCACACTCTGCCAACTCGGATGTCCTAGCTGTGTCTGAATCCTGGCTTAGGAAGTCCACCAAAAACACTGAAATCTTCATCCCTAACTACAACGTTTTCAGACAAGATAGAACGACCAAAGGGGGCGGTGTTGCAATCTACTGCAGAGATAGCCTGCAGAGTTCTGTCCTGCTATCCAGGTCTGTACAAAAACAATTTGAACTTCTACTTTTAAAAATCCACCTCTCTAAAAACAAGTCTCTCACCGTTGCCGCCTGCTATAGACCCCACTCGGCCCCTAGCTGTGCTCTGGACACCATATGTGAACTGATTGCCCCCCTTCTATCTTCAGAGCTCGTGCTACTAGGTGACCTAAACTGGGACATGCTTAACACCCCAGCCATCCTACAATCCAAGCTTGATGCCCTCAATCTCACACAAATTATTAATGAACCTACCAGGTACAACCCCGAAGCCGCAAACACTGGCACCCTCATAGATATCATCCTAACCAACGTGCCCTCTAAATACACCTCTGCTGTTTTCAACCAAGATCTCAGCGATCACTGCCTCATTGCCTGCACCCGTAATGGGTCAGCGGTCAAATGACCTCCACTCATCACTGTCAAACGCTCCCTGAAACATTTCTACGAGCAAGCCTTTCTAATCGACCTGGCCCTGGTATCCTGGAAGGATATTGACCTCATCTCGTCAGTAGAGGATGCCTGGTCATTTTTTTTAAATGCCTTCCTCCCCATCTTAAATAAGCATGCCCCTTTCAAGAAATGTAGAACCAGGAACAGATATAGCCCTTGGTTCTCCCCAGACCTGACTGCCCTTAACCGACACAAAAATATCCTGTGGCGTTCTGCATTAGCATCGAACTGCCCCCGCGATATGCAACTTTTTAGTGAAGTTAGAAACCAATACACACAGGCAGTTAGAAACGCCAAGGCTAGCTTTTTCAAACAGAAAATTGCTTCCTGCAACTCAAACTCTAAAAAGTTCTGGGACATTGTAAAGTCCATGGAGAATAAGAACACCTCCTCCCAACTGCCCACTCCACTGAGGATAGGAAACTCTGTCACCACCGATAAGCCTACTATAATTGAGAATTTCAATAAGCATTTTTCTACAGCTGGCCATGCTTTCCACCTGGCTACCCCTACTGCATTCAACAGCACTGCACCCCCCACAGCTACTCGCCCAAGCGTCCCCCATTTCTCCTTCTCCCAAATCCATTAAGCTGATGTTCTGAAAGAGCTGCAAAATCTGGACTCCTACAAATCAGCTGGGCTTGACAATCTGGACCCTTTCTTTCTAAAATTATCTGCCGAAATTATTGAAACCCCTATTACTAGCCTGTTCAACCTCTCTTTCATGTCGTCTGAGATTCCCATAGATTGGAAAGCAGCTGCTGTCACCCCCCTCTTCAAAGGAGGTGACACTCTTGACCCAAATTGCTACAGACCTATATCCATCCTACCCTGCCTTTCTAAGGTCTTCGAAAGCCAAGTCAACAAACAGATTACCGACCATTTCGAATCCCACCGCACCCTCTCCGCTATGCAATCTGGTTTCAGAGCTGGTCATGGGTGCACCTCAGCCACGCTCAAGGTCCTAAATGACATCGTAACCGCCATCGATAAGAAATAATACTGTGCTGCCGTATTCATTGACCTGGCCAAAGCTTTTGACTCTGTTAATCACCACATCCTCATCGGCAGACTCAGTAGCCTTGGTTTCTCAAACGATTGCGTCGCCTGGTTCACCAACTACTTCTCTGATAGAGTTCAGTGTGTCAAATCGGAGGGCCTGCTCTCCGGACCTCTGGTAGTCTCTATGGGGGTACCACAGGGTTCAATTCTTGGGCCAACTCTTTTCTCTGTATACATCAATGATGTCGCTCTTGCTGCTGGTGAATCTCTGATCCACCTCTACGCAGACGACACCATTCTGTATACTTCTGGCCCTTCTTTGGACACTGTGTTAACAACCCTCCAGACGAGCTTCAATGCCATACAACTCTCCTTCCATGGTCTCCAACTGCTCCTAAATACAAGTAAAACTAAATGCATGCTCTTCAACCGATCGCTGCCTGCACCTGCCCGCCTGTCCAGCATCACTTCTCTGGACGGTTCTGACTTAGAATTTGCGGACAACTACAAATACCTAGGTGTCTGGTTAGACTGTAAACTCTCCTTCCAGACTCACATCAAACATCTCCAATCCAAAGTTAAATCTAGAATTGGCTTCCTATTTCGCAACGAAGCATCCTTCACTCATGCTGCCAAACATACCCTCGTAAAACTGACCATCCTACCAATCCTCGACTTCGGCGATGTCATTTACAAAATAGCCTCCAATACCCTACTCAACAAGCTGGATGCAGTCTATCACAGTGCCATCCGTTTTGGCACCAAAGCCCCATATACTACCCACCACTGCGACCTGTACACTCTCGTTGGCTGGCCTTCGCTTCATAATCGTCGCCAAACACATTGGCTCCAGGTCATCTACAAGACCCTGCTAGGTAAAGTCCCCCCTTATCTCCGCTCACTGGTCACCATAGCAGCACCCACCTGTAGCACGCGCTCCAGCAGGTATATCTCTCTGGTCACCCCTAAAGCCAACTCCTCCTTTGGTTGTCTCTCCTTCCAGTTCTCTGTTGCCAATGACTGGAACGAACTACAAAAATCTCTGAAACTGGAAACACGTATCTCCCTCACTAGCTTTAAGCACCAGCTGTCAGAGCAGCTCACAGATCACTGCACCTGTACATAGCCCATCTATAATTTAGCCCAAACTACTACCTCTTCCCCTACTGTATTTATTTATTTTATTTATTTTGCTCTTTTGCACCATATTATTTATATTTTAACTTTGAACTTTCTTCAAATAACAAATCTACCATTCCAGTGTTTTAATTGCTATACTGTATTTACTCTGCCACCATGGCCTTTTTTGCCTTTACCTCCCTTATCTCACATCATTTGCTCACATTGTATATAGTCTTATTTTTCTACTGTATCTTTGATTGTATGTTGTTTTACTCCATATGTAACTCTGTGTTTTTGTATGTTGTTGAACTGCTTTGCTTTATCTTGGCCAGGTCGCAATTGTAAATGAGAAGTTGTTCTCAAGTTGCCTACCTGGTTAATAACCTGTTGGGGATAGGGGGCAGTATTGACACTGCTGGATAAAAAACGTACCCGATATAATCTGGTTACTACTCCTGCCCAGTAACTAGAATATGCATATAATTATTGACTTTGGATAGAAAACACCCTAAAGTTTCTAAAACTGTTTGAATGGTGTCTGTGAGTATAACAGAACTCCTATGGCAGGCCAAAACCTGAGAAGATTTCAAGCAGGAAGTGGCCTGTCTGAGAAGTAGTGTTTCATCTTGGCTCTTTTTATTGAAGACTCAGGATCTGTGCAATAACGTGACACTTCCTACGTCTTCCATAGGGTCTCAGAGCCCGGGAAAACGTTGAACGATATCGAGGCAGGCTCTGGCTGAAACACTTTATCGCTTTTGGCAAGTGGCCACTCAGAGTACTATGGGCTTAGGCGCGTGTCCACTTCGACCGAATGCTTTGTTTTCCTTTGTCTGTTTATCTAAACGCAGATTCCCGGTCGGAATATTATCGCTTTTTTATGAGAAAAATGGCATAAAAATTGATTTTAAACAGCGGTTGACATGCTTCGAAGTACGGTAATGGAATATTTAGAATTCTTTTGTCACGAATTGCGCCATGCTCGTAACCCTGATTTAGCCTTTAGGATAGTGTCTAGAACGCACGAACAAAACGCCGCTGTTTGGATATAACGATGGATTATTTTGGACCAAACCAACATTTGTTATTGAAGTAGAAGCCCTGGGAGTGCATTCTGACGAAGACAACAAAGGTAAGAACATTTTTCTTATAGTAAATCTGACTTTGATGAGTGCTAAACCTGCTGGGTGTCTAAATAGCTAGCCCTGTGATGCCGGGCTATCTACTGAGAATATTGCAAAATGTGCTTTCACCGAAAAGCTATTTTAAAATCGGACATATCGAGTGCATAGAGGAGTTCTGTATCTATAATTCTTAAAATAATTGTTGTGCTTTTTGTGAACGTTTATCGTGAGTAATTTAGTAAATTCACCGGCAGTGTTCGGTGGGAATGCTAGTCACATGCTAGTCACATGCTAATGTAAAAAGCTGGTTTTTGATATAAATATGAACTTGATTGAACAAAACATGCATGTATTGTATAACATAATGTCCTAGGGTTGTCATCTGATGAAGATCATCAAAGGTTAGTGCTACATTTAGCTGTGGTTTGGGTTTATGTGACATTATATGCTAGCTTGAAAAATGGGTGTCTGATTATTTCTGGCTCGGTACTCTGCTGACATAATCTAATGTTTTGCTTTCGTTGTAAAGCCTTTTTGAAATCGCACAGTGCATTTAGATTAGTCTTATCTTTAAAATGGTGTAAAATAGTCATATTTTTGAAAAATTGAAGTAATAGCATATCTAAGGATTTGAATAACGCGCCACAGGATTCAACTGGCTTGCGTCCCACCTAGCCCAGAGAGGCTAAATAAAGGTGAAATAAAATAAAATAAATAAAAATAGCATGTTAAGAGGTCTGTGTGTAACTTGTGTTGAGGAGTCAGGCGCAGGACAGCAGATATAAGTAAATAAATGTAATTTACTCAAAATTAGGCAAATACAATACAAAATAGGCAAGCCCACAATAACGGACCGTATAACATACAAACAATTACTCACAAACAAACATGGGGGGAACAGAGGGTTAAATAATGAACAAGTAATTGGGGGATTGAAACCAGGTGTGTAAGACAAAGACAAAACAAATGGAAAATGAAAAGTGGATCGGCGATGGCTAGAAGGCCGGTGACGTCGACCGCTGAAAGCCGCCTGAACAAGGAGAGGGACCGACTTCGGCGGAAGTTGTAACAGTACCCCCCCCTTGACACCGACCTCGGGACGACCCGGAGGACGAGGCGCAGGGCGATCCGCGTGGAGACGGTGGAAATCCCGCAGCAACGAAGGGTCCAAGACGTCCTTCACCGGCACCAAACATCTCTCCTCCGGACCGTACCCCTCCCACTCCACGAGGTACTGAAGGCCCCTCGCCCGACGCCTCGAGTCCAGGATGGCTCGAACAGCATACGCCGGGGCCCCCTCAATGTCCAGAGGGGGCGGAGGGACCTCCCGCACCTCAGACTCCTGGAGTGGACCAGCCACCACCGGCCTGAGGAAAGAAAAATGGAACAAGGGATTAATATGGTAATCTGGGGGAAGCTGTAACCTATAGCATACCTCGTTCAGTCTCCTCTAGACTTTGAATGGCCCCACAAACTGCGGACCCAGCTTCCGGCAGGGCAGGCGGAGGGGCAGGTTCCGGGTCGAGAGCCAGACCCGTTCCCCCGGTGAGAACACCAGGGCCTCACTGCAGTGACGGTCGGCGCTCGCCTTCTGCCGCCACACGGCCCGTTGCAGGTGCATATGGGCGGTGTCCCAGGTCTCCTCCGGGCGCATAAACCATTCGTCCACCACAGGAGCTTCGATCTGGCTCTGATGCCAAGGTGCCAGAACCGGCTGATACCCCAGTAAGCACTGGAAGGGAGAGTGGTGAGTGGCGGAGCGAGTTTTGGGCCATCTCTGCTCAGGGGATGAACGCCGCCCACTCCCCCGGGCGGTCCTGGCAATATGACCGCAGAAACCTACCCACATCCCGATGTCCGCGTCCAGCTCCCACACCACCAATGCCACCAGCCAAGAGGCCGGAAGTATGGGAGTGTGATCCATGGACCGCTCCTCTGTGTCATACATCCGGGGCAGTGCATCTGCCTTAGCGTTCTGGGAACCTGGTCTATAGGACAGAGTGAAAACAAAATGAGTAAAGAACATGGGCCACCTTGCCTGGCGAGGGTTCAGTCTCCTCGCCGCTCAGATGTACTCCAGATTGCGGTGGTCAGTCCAGATGAGGAAAGGGTGTTTAGCCCCCTCAAGCCAATGTCTCCATGCCTTCAGAGCCTTGACAACAGCCAACAGCTCCCGGTCCCCCACATCATAGTTTTGCTCCACAGGTCTGAGCTTCTTCGAAAAGAAAGCACAGGGGCGGAGCTTTGGTGGCGTGCCCGAGCGCTGAGAGAGCACGGCTCCTATCCCAGCCTTGGACGCGTCCACCTCCACTAAGAACGCCAAAGAGGGATCCGGATGAGCCAGCACGGGAGCCGAGGTAAACAGAGCCTTCAGGTGACCAAAAGCCCTGTCCACCTCAGCCGACCACTGCAGTCGCACCGATCCCCCTTCAGCAGTGAGGTAATGGGAGCCGCTACCTGACCAAAACACCAGATAAACCTCCGGTAGTAGTTGGCAAACCCTAGAAACCGCTGCACTTCCTTTACCGTGGTGGGAGTCGGCCAATTGTGCACGGCTGAAATGCGGTCACTCTCCATCTCCACCCCTGCGCACCAGGGACACATGCTCGGCGCGTGTAGCGGAATATATCAGAATGTCGTCGATATACACCACTACACCCTGCCCATGCAGGTCCCGGAAAATCTCGTCAACAAAGGCCTGGAAGACTGATGGAGCATTCATCAACCCATATGGCATGACGAGGTACTCATAGTGCCCTGAGGTGGTATTAAATGCCGTCTTCCACTCGTCCCCCTCAGGATACGCACCAGATTGTAAGCACTCCTGAAATCCAATTTGGTGAAGAAGCGCGCCCCGTGCATTGACTCAATCGCACTGGAAATGAGAGGCAGCGGGTAGCTGTACCTCACTGTGATCTGATTGATACCCCGATAGTATCAATCAATACACGGGCGTAGACCTCCATCCTTCGTCTTCACAAAAAAGAAACTCGAGGAGGCAGGTGAAGTGGAGGGCTGAATGTATCCCTGCCCCAGGGATTCGGAGACATATGTTTCCATAGCCGCCATCTCCTCCTGTGATAGAGGATACATGTGACTCCTGGGAAGTGCTGCGTCTTCCAGGAGATTTATCGCACAATCCCCCCGTCGATGGGGTGGTAATTGAGTCGCCTTCTTCTTACAAAAGGCGAGAGCCAAATCGGCATATTCTGAGGGGATGCGCATGGTGGAGACCTGGTCTGGACTTTCCACCGTAGTCGCACCGATGGAAACTCCCACACACCTCCCTGAGCACTCTCGTGACCACCCCTTGAGAGCCCTCTGTTGCTACAAAATAGTGGGGTCGTGACAGGCCAACCAGGGTAGGCCCAGCACCACGGGAAACGCAGGAGAATCAATAAGGAAGAGACTGATTCTCTCCTTGTGACCCTCCTGCATAACCATGGTTAGTGGAGCGGTGGCCTCCCTAATCAGCCCTGACCCTAATGGTCGACTATCTAGGGCGTGCACAGGGAAGGGCATATCTTTTGGAACAAGGGGGATCCCTAAACTATGAGCTAATGAACGGTCAATAAAATTCCCAGCTGCGCCTGAATCTACGAGCGCCCTGGGAATGCTGGGAATGCGGGGAAACTCAGGAAATGTAATTAACACAAATATGTGAGCAACAGAGGGCTCTGGGTGAGCCTGGTGCCGACTGACATGGGGTGACACGATAGTGCCCTGCCAGCTGCCTCGACTCCCTGAGGAACCCCCCGGCACCGACCAGCAGTGTGCCCTCTGCGACCACAGATGGTGCAGGCTATGGCCCCTCCTCCGGTCGCCCTAAGTGCAGCACCTCCCAGCTCCATGGGCATCGGAGCGGAGGTGCTGGGGGATGGAACTGACAGGCCCTGATCCGGACGTCCGCGGGAAGTCAGCAGGTTGTCCAGCCGGATGGACAGGTCCACCAGCTGGTCCAACGTGAGGATGGTGTCTCGGCAGGCCAACTCCCAACTGACATCCTCGTGCAGACTGCACCGGTAGTGATCGATCAGGGCCCTGTCATTCCATCCGGCGCTGGCGGCCAGGGTCCCGAAGTCCAATGCAAAATCCTGAGCGCTCCTCATCCCCTGCCTCAGGTGGAACAGTCCTTGAACTCTGCGTAATGGCCCACTCCAGGGCTTTGCCTGAGAGGCAGGAGACGAGGGCGGACACGCTTTCACGCCCAGAAGGAGACAGGTGGACGGTCGCCAGGTAGAGCTCCAGCTGTAGTAGGAATCCCTGGCATCCGGCAGCCGTCCCATCATACTCCCCCGGGAGCGCGAGCCGAATCCCGCTGGGACTGGGTGAAGGAGAGGTGGACAGTGGGGTCGACTGTAGTGGGGAAGGTGAAGGCGCTGGAAATCCTCCTCCTCTCTCCCAATGATCCATTGTCTGTAGCACGTGATCCATGGCGGTTCCCAGATGTTGCAACATGGTCGCGTGCTGCTGGATGCGCTCTTCTATCGCCACAGGGAAGGCGTCTGACTGCATTCATTCGGGTGAGTAATTCTGTTAAGAGGTCTGTGTGTAACTTGTGTCGAGGAGTCAGGCGCAGGACAGCAGATATAAGTAAATAAACGTAATTTACTCCAAATTAGGCAAATACAATACAAAATAGGCAAGCCCCAATAACAGACCGTATAACATACAAACAATTACTCACAAACAAACATTGGGGAACAGAGGGTTAACCTCTATGGGCTCAACAGCCAGTGTAATCCCGTGGCGCGATATTCAAATACCTGACTATTTTACACCATTTTAAAGACAAGACTCTCGTTAATCTAAACACACTGTCCGATTTCAAAAAGGCTTTACAACGAAAACAAAACATTAGATTATGTCAGCAGAGTACCCAGCCAGAAATAATCAGACACCCATTTTTCAAGCTAGCATATAATGTCACATAAACCCAAACCACAGCTAAATGCAGCACTAACCTTTGATGATCTTCATCAGATGACAACCCTAGGACATTATGTTATACAATACGTGCATGTTTTGTTCAATCAAGTTCATATTTATATCAAAAACCAGCTTTTCACATTAGCATGTGACTAGCATGTGACTAGCATTCCCACCGAACACTGCCGGTGAATTTACTAAATTACTCACGATAAACGTTCACAAAAAGCACAACAATTATTTTAAGAATTATAGATACAAAACTCCTCTATGCACTCGATATGTCCGATTTTAAAATAGCTTTTCGGTGAAAGCACATTTTGCAATATTCTCAGTAGATAGCCCGGCATCACAGGGCTAGCTATTTAGACACCCAGCAAGTTTAGCATTCACCAAAGTCAGATTTACTATAAGAAAAATGTTATTACCTTTGCTGTCTTCGTCAGAATGCACTCCCAGGACTTCTACTTCAATAACAAATGTTGGTTTGGTCCCAAATAATCCATTGTTATATCCAAATAGCGGCGTTTTGTTCGTGCGTTCAAGACACTATCCGAAAGGGTAAAGAAGGGTTACGAGCACGGCGCATTTCGTGACAAAAAAAATCTAAATATTCCATTACCGTACTTCGAAGCATGTCAACCGCTGTTTAAAATCAATTTTTATGCCATTTTTCTCATAAAAAAGCGATAATATTCCGACCGGGAAATAGTTTTTTATTACAAAGAGAGTGAAAGTAAAAGCATGCTATCCCCTCATGCACGAGCCTCAGTCTAATGGCCCTCTGATAGAGCACTTGCCAAACGCTCTAATGTGTTTCAGCCTGTGGATGGAATTACATCGTTCAGCTTTTTCCCGCCTTCTGAGAGCCCATGGGAGCGGTAGGAAGTGTCACGTCATGCCAGAGATCCCCTGTATTTGTTAGAGATGATCAAGGAGGGCAAGAAATGGTCAGACAGGCCACTTCCTGTAAGGAATCTTCTCATGTTTTGGCCTGCCAAATGAGTTCTGTTATACTCACAGACACCATTCAAACAGTTTTAGAAACTTTAGGGTGTTTTCTATCCAAAGCCAATAATTATATGCATATTCTAGTTACTGGGCAGGAGTAGTAACCAGATTAAATCGGGTACGTTTTTTATCCGGCCGTGCAAATACTGCCCCCTAGCCCCAACAGGTTAAATAAAGAACAAGTAATTGGGGGATTGAAACCAGGTGTGTAAGACAAAGACAAAACAAATGGAAAATGAAAAGTGGATCGGCGAACGCCGCCCGAACAAGGAGAGGGACCGACTTCGGCGGAAGTCGTAACATAGCAAGTAAAAAATGACTCTAACTGTTACTGAGAATGTTGTTGCTGTTGAGGCCAGCTATTTGCAATTGTATTTCTGTACTTTAAAATATAAAATACATGAATTTTAATTAAATACATTTAAAAAAACAAGTATTTAAAAAAAAACTATGATATTTTGTCATTGTCTTTTGAAATGTTTGCCCATCCCTACACACACACACACACACACACACACACACACACACACACACACACACACACACACACACACACACACACACACACACACACACACACACACACACACACACACACACACAGTTGCTACAGTCCCAGGAGTGGACATAAGTTATTTATTTTCTATTATGACCTATTGTATCTAGGCTCCACACCATGATGTTTTCTCGACAAGGGACAGATCCACCCCCTGTAAACACACACACACACACACACACACACACACACACACACACACACACACACACACACACACACACACACACACACACAGTCCAACTGTATCTGCAGTGACCCCTAACAGTGTGTAAACATGAGAGCTATTAGCCCAAGGGCGTTCACATTGATGTGCTGCCAACCAGAACAAAGACACAGATCAGCACAATGCCTCTGTTCCAAATGGCCTTCTATTTCCTATGTTGTGCACTACTTTTGGGGCCTATCGGTCTTTGGTGAAACGTTGTGCACTATATAGAAAATATGGTGCCATTTGGGATCCATCCAATAGCTCAACCACAACAGACAGCTCCTTCATCCTTTGACTGTTATACTGCTAAAGTCCCTTTATGATGACAATGTCCATGGTACCAACTGCCACTGAAGGCAACAGTTTAGTTTACACAGGGATAGATACTCACACATTTATACACAGATGGGCACAAACAATCAATCTCACGCACACACACAGGCATACACACACACACACACACACAAACAGATCACACACAGATCACACATACACACACACACTCCCTGTGGCAAAGTGGATCCAGTTTGTGTGCCATGGAAAACAAGCAGGCTATTTTGATACTCTTTATCTGTGACCAGCTAATTGAAGTGTCACAACTCATTATGCAGCCTTTCCTCACCTTGTCAGAGGTTAAATGGGGATATCAATCTCTCCCCCTCTCCCTGTCCTCCTCTTTCCATCTCTCCCTTTTTCTCCTCTCTGCCCACATCTCTCTCTCCTCCCCCTCTTCACTCCATCTTTGCCCTCTATCTCCAGTCCATCTCGTCTTCCATCTCCCCCTCTGTCTACCTCCTCCACTCCACCTCCACTCCACCCTATCTCTCCCTCCATCTCTCCCATCTTCATTCTTCCCACATCATACTAACTTCAAACTCTCTCTAGATGATGTGATTGGCATGGTAAGGCTTGCTGTGTCTGATTTCAAAGTCCTGTCGGTACGTGTCTGTTCTCAAACAGTCTAGCATGGCTCTTGACAGCACCAACTAGCTAACCTACTGATATTGCTACACTCGCTAAGTCTAGGGTTCTTAAACTTTATAAAAATATTATGTATCCTGATTTAATGTGTGGCCCACATGGCCATCAAACTCCAGTAGCTTCCTGGCTCTGCAAGCTGCCACCCTGATTGATTCCCTACACCTGTGCACACTCGACACTTAACAATACTTTTTGGTAGAGCAGAGCACCTGACCCGGTTGTGTAGAAGTGTAGAGTGTAGAAGTGGTAGTGTAGTGTCTAATTGTGACCCTAAGAACTAAACTACCTATTCCATAACATATTACCCTGGTTAAATAAAGGTTAAATAAAAAATACAAAAAATGAAAATACGTTACCTGGAAATAGCTCTTGACACAGGAGCAGAAAGTGTATTACAAACTAATGGCACATTGGGTGTTATGTCTCGACTGAAACAGATTCACCCCCTCAGAGTGGTGCTAACTATATAATTAACTAGAGATTCAGATTCCTTGCATGTATTGTTCCAGCACAGTCAAGAGCATTAAGTCAGAATGTTCCCACGTAAGTGTACCTTGAGAGTGTCTAAGTGGACATTGATTTACTATTTTAGTTATAGAGACTGTATTGCTGTTCTATTTAGTAATAACTATGAGAAGGTTATGTTTCTGCCCAAGCTTTCCGTGGCCTCTGCGAACACGGGAACATTGTCTTTAAAACATGCATCGCATGGAATCTGGCCCTTACTGTTCCTGCTCTGAGACAAACTGTAGGGAAGAGGATGTTGGTACTATTTATGCAGTTGTTATGTAGTTGTTATTATGTATCTGGCTCTGATAATCCTATTCTATGCACGCGCACACACGCACACTAACACACATCCTGTCTCCTCATACACTCTCAATACCTCCATTACAGATTCATGTTGCAGCTTATCCTTTCCACTGAAAGCTGCTGTATACAATCACCATGGGATATGATATCAGTGGAAATGTCAAGGAAGGTAATACAACTTTATTGCTTTTCTAACTCAATGTTGTTCATATACAGGGAAGGTCTGTTACTTTCTGAGTCAGCGTAGACTGAATTAATCAAAGGGCAGCACATATTGTGTAGAATAACTATGGGATCATAGATCAAACGTAGACCACATTCTGTAGATTAAGTCCTAGATTCAATCACATCAAGCGCTAACCTGCGATAGCAGACACCCGCATAGCAGCGGTTTTGGCGATGTTGGAAGTGGAACTGGAGGTGGAACTGCATTGGAGCCATCAAATCAGTGACTAGCTGCTCTTGCGATCATTGTCACGATGCCACCCTCGCCCCACTTGCATTACAAGTTCAGAACGAGAAAGTGTAGGCCGTATAGAAATAATGATGCTCAAATAGAAAAACCATTAAAGGAAATAATGAGGATTTCTATCATTCTAATGGAGGTGTAGATTACATCTCATGTTCCAGTGTTCATAATGGAGGTGTAGATTACATCTCATGTTCCAGTGTTCCTAATGGAGGTGTAGATTACATCTCATGTTCCAGTGTTCCTAATGGAGGTGTAGATTACATCTCATGTTCCAGTGTTCCTAATGGAGGTGTAGATTACAGCTCATGTTCCAGTGTTCCTAATGGAGGTGTAGATTACATCTCATGTACCAGTGTTCCTAATGGAGGTGTAGATTACATCTCATGTTCCAGTGTTCCATATAGAGGTGTGGATTACATCTCATGTTCCAGTGTTCTAACTTTTAAATAAGGCTGCATGGGATTTGTCTTGCTAGGAGCCACTTGTGGATTTGACAGCGCTAACTTAGTTCCACATCCGACACATTAAACAACCCACTATGCGGATGTTGGTTGAAGTGGATTTGATTGAATTGAGCCCTTAGAAAGAGTAGATTTACAAAGGTTTTCTGTGGGGTGTTTTGTCCAAATATTGGAACTCTATATTCTATTTATATGGTTTTGTCATAAATGCACCTTCTAGTCATTATCTTTCTATGATTTTGTCCATAGATGTCCCTTCTAGTAATTTTATTTATATGATTTTGTCCATAGTCATTCTATTTCTATGGTTTCTGACTCTCAGGGCTCGATTCAATCCATATTGCAGACGATCTGTGTGTCACGCCCTGACCTTAGATATCCTTATTATTCTCTATGTTTGGTTAGGTCAGGGGGTGACTTGGGTGGGAAAGTCTGTTTTCTATTTCTTTGTTTTTGGCCGAGTGTGGTTCCCAATCAGAGGCAGCTGTCTATCGTTGTCTCTGATTGGGGATCATATATAAATTGTCATTTCCCTTTTGGGTTTTGTGGGATCTTGTTCTCTTTTTAGTGTCTGTGCCTGACAGAACTGTGCACTTTCATTTTCACCTTTTGGTATTTTGTTTTAGTGTTTTGTGAATAAAAGAATCATGAACACTTTCCACGCTGCACTTTGGTCTACTCTTCCACCAACGAGAGCCGTTACACTGTGCTATAGCGCGATTTAAAGGCAATGTTCCCGTGTTCGTTGAGACTGCATTCACGGTAAACCATGCATATACAGCTGAAGTCGGAAGTTTACATACACTTAGGTTGGTGTCATTAAAACTCGTTTTTCCAACCACTCCACAAATTTCTTGTGTTATAACAAACTATAGTTTTGGCAAGTCAGTTACAACATCTACTTTGTGCATGACACAAGTCATTTTTCCAACAATTGTTTACAGACAGATTATTTCACTTTTAATTCACTGTATCACAATTCCAGTGGGTCAGAAGTTTACATACACTAAGTTAACTGTGCCTTTAAACATTTAGGAAATTCCAGAAAATGATGTCATGGCTTTAGAAGCTTCTAATAGGCTATTTGACATCATTTGAGTCAATTGGAGGTGGACCTGTGGATGTATTTCAAGGCCTACCTTCAAACTCTGTGCCTCTTTGCTTGACATCATGGGAAAACCATGTACATCTGTACAAACAATAGTACACAAGTATAAACACCATGAGACAAAGCAGCCGTCATACCGCTCAGGAAGGAGACGCATTCTGTCTCCTAGAGATGAACATACTTTGGTGCGAAAAGTGCAAATCAATCCCAAAACAACAGCAAAGGACCTTGTGAAGATGCTGGAGGAAACAGGTACAAAAGTATCTAAATCCACAGTAAAACGAGTCCTACATCCACATAACCTGAAAGGCTCCTTAGCAAGGAAGAGGCCACTGCTCCAAAACCGCAAAAAAAAAGCCAGACTACGGTTTGCACATGGGGACAAAGATCGTAGTTTTTGGAGAAATGTCCTCTGGTCTGATGAAACAAAAATAGAACTGTTTGAACATAATGACCATTGTTATGTTTGGAGGAAAAAGGGGGAGACTTGCAAGCCGAAGAACACCATCCCAACCGTGAAGCAGGGGGGTGGCAGCATCTTGTTGTGGGGGTGCTTTGCTGCAGGAGGGACTGGTGCACTTCACAAAATACATGGCATCATGAGGCAGGAAGATGTTGTGGATATATTGAAGCAACATCTCGACATCAGTCAGGAAGTTGAAGCATGGTCACAAATGGATCTTCCAAATGGACAATGACCCCAAGCATACTTCCAAAGTTGTGGCGAAATGGCTTATGGACAACAAAGTAAAGGGAATTGAGTGGCCATCACAAAGCCCTGACCTCAATCCCATAGAACATTTGTGGGCAGAACTGAAGAAGTTTTTGCGAGCAAGGAGGCCAACAAACCTGACTCAGTTACACCAGCTCTGTCAAGAGGAATGGAACTTATTGTGGGAAGCTTGTGGAAGGCAACCCGAAAGGTTTGACCCAAGTTAAACAATTTAAAGGCAATGCTACCAAATACTAATTGAGTGTATGTAAACTTCTGACCCACTGGGAATGTGATGAAATAAATAAAAGCTGAAATAAATCATTCTCTCAACTATTATTCTGACATTTCACATTCTTAAAATAAAGTGGTGATCCTTACTGACCTAAGATAGGGAATTTTTACTAGGATTAAATGTCAGGAATTGTGAAAACTGAGTTTAAATGTATTTGGCTAAGGTGTATGTAAACTTCCGACTTCAACTGTATCGGCTCAATGGTAAATTGCCTTTAATTTTCAATCGTGCTATAACACAGAACTTCCGCGATACAGATTGAATGGATCCCTCATTCTGCTTCCTTTCCTCTTCAGAGGATGTTTTAGGTTGCAGGTCTAAGTTGATGAATGGCACCCATAACTCTGGGCTGCGTCCTTCAATTGAACTTTAATTCAAATGTGCATCAATCATTTCTCTCCTCATTGTTCCATAATAGATACTCAGAGAGAGCGAGCTCTGCATTTTGTCCATGTGGCAGCTCCACTGGTGTGCGAGAGTGAGAGAGAATTTGTGTGTGTGCTAGTGCAGATGTGTGTATGTGAGTGTGTGTGTGTAAGTGCGTGTGTGTGTGTGTGTGTGTGTGTGTGTGTGTGTGTGTGTGTGTGTGTGTGTGTGTGTGTGCGTGCGTATGTATGTGTTTCTGTGTGTGTGTGAGCCATTCTCCCGTATTCACTGGTGGAGGGGTAAACAGACAGATACAGGGATCACAGCTCCCATGAAAGAGCCTCTCGCCTTGATGCAATAAACATGGCCTCCCCTCACTCACCCACCCCACCATGCCCCGATGCCTCTCCAATATTTATTGTCTGCTGCAGCACGTCAAAGAGCATGCCATAGGGCGGGAAGTCAAAACAGCACAGTGCAAGACGAGTTCTAGCTCACAGCATGTAATAATCTGGAGATAGAGGGGGGAGAAAGAGAGAAGGAGAGCGAGAAAGAAAGAGAAACAGAGAGAAAGAGACAGCGACAGAGAGACAGAGTGGGAGAGAAACAGAGAGAGAAAGACAGAGACATAGAGAAGGAGACAGACAGACAGACAACAGACAGACAGACAGACAGACAGACAGACAGACAGACAGACAGACAGACAGACAGACAGACAGACAGACAGACAGACAGACAGACAGACAGACAGACAGACAGACAGACAGACAGACAGACAGACAGACAGACAGTGAAACATAGAAAGAGAGCGAGACAGAGACAGTGAGAGAGTGAGAGAGAAACAGAGAGAGAGAGAGCATTTGTGAGGACAGCAACACTATTAGACCGAACCAAATCACGAGAAAACAAAAAGATAATTAAATGACACATTGGAAAGAATTAACAAAAACTCTGAGCAAACTAGAATGCTATTTGTGCCTAAACAGAGAGTACACATTGGCAGAATACCTGACCCCTGTGACTGACCCAAAATGAAGGAAAGCTTCACCATGTACAGACTCAGTGAGCATAGCCTTGCTATTGAGAAAGGTCGCCGTAGGCAGACCTGGCTCTCAAGAGAAGACAGGCTATGTGCACACTGCCAACAAAATTAGGTGGAAACTGAGCTGCACTTCCTAACTTCCTGCAAATGTATGACCATGTTAGAGACACATATTTCCCTCAGATTACACAGACCCACAAATAATTTGAAAAGAAATCACATATCTATTGGGTGAAATACCACAGTGTGCACATCGTTACAACCCTATATACATACGGTAATATGACATTTGAAATGTCTTTATTCCTTTGGAACTATTGTTAGTGTAATGTTTACTGTTTATTTTTTTAAATAGTTTATTCTACTTTTGTTTATTATCTATTTCACTTGCTTTGGCAATGTAAACCTATATTCCTATGCCAGTAAAGCCCCTTAAAATTAACTGAAATTGATTGAGAGACTACTTCTCTCCGACCACCTCCCTGTGTGTGTACTCAGCAGATGACGACTCTTATTAGAACTGGTATGGCCCAATAATGAATTACCTACAGTATCTCATTACGGCCCAATCATGAACCAGATATCTCAATAGTTGCCATGTGAATGAGCGGCCAACTCATTTGAAGTGTGTGTGTGTGCTTTTCCTTCCTAACTACTCACTGAGGAGGAGGATATCATAGGGTTATGGAGATACAGCTTACTAGTGGTCTTTTCATTCAGAAGCCGTCTGTTTTTCTGCTCTTGTTAAAGGGTGTGGTTTAAACAAAATCCATCACCTGGCCCTGCTGTCTCAACGAGCTCTGTACTATACACTCTTAGAAAAAAAGGGTTCCATAAGTGTTCTTTGGCTGCCCCCATAGCAGAACCCTTTTTGGTTCCAGGTAGAACCCTTTTGGGTTCCATGTACAACCCTCTGTACATGTAACCCAAAAGGGTTCTAACTGGAACCAAAAGGGTTCTTCAAAGGGTTATCCTATGGGGACAGCCGAAGAACCATTTTAGGTTCTAGATAGCACCTAATTTCTAAGAGTGTAGATCAGCAGATTCAACCTCCTTAACCTCAGTCATTCCTAAAGCAGGACAGTGAGACAAGATCCGAGTTCCGCACTCTTACTCTGAGACGCTGTATGAATATGGCACCGGATCTCCATAGAGCAGAAGTGAGAGGTGGAAGATGAGGTGAAGAGGAGAGCTGCTGGTGAGCCTGACTTCCCTGGATCAACCCACCCCTCCCTCTCTTTGCAGGTCCCCAGTCTCTGCTCCCCTACCCTGACCTTTCTCCACGAGTAGTAAAGCCTCCATCTCATCTCTCTCAGGGGGTGGATTGTTTGCATAGTCAACTTACACACAGCACTGACACACACTTACCCCAACAGACATGCCACTAGGGCTCTTTTCGCAGTCCCCAGGTCCAGAACAAATAAGGAAATGTACAGTATTATACAGAGCCATGAGTGCATGGAATGCCCTTCCATCTTATATAGCGGAAGTGAACAGCAAACATGGTTTAAAAAGAGTAAATACAGCAACATCTCATGGCACAACGCCTCTCCCCCATGTGACCTACTTGTTGTTTGTATGTACTGACATGCATGTGAAACTGATAGATGCACACACACACGTACTACATGTTAATGTTTTTAAACATATGTAAATTGTAAAGTATTTTGTCTGTAATGTATTTTCGTTATGTGTCAGACCCCAGTAAGACTCAGTGGTGTCAGTGGCGTCAGCTAACGGGGATCCTAATAAATCAAATCAAACAGGTCTGCCTTTCCGCCCCCGCCTTCCCACGCCCTACCCTGCCTTCCCATGCCCTACCCTGCCGTTCCCTTGCCCTACCCTGCCTTCCGCCCCCACCCCTGTCTTCCCATCCCCACCCCTGTCTTCCCATCCCCACCCCTACCTTCCCATGCCCTACCCTGCCTTCCCACGCCCTACCCTGCCTTCTGCCCCCACCCCTGTCTTCCCATTCCCTACCCTGCCTTTCCAAGCCCTACCCTGCCTTCTGCCCCCACCCCTGTCTTCCCATCCCCACCCCTGCCTTCCCATGCCCTACCCTGCCTTCCCATGCCCTACCCTGCCTTCCCTCGCCCTACCCTGCCTTCCCATGCCCTACCCTGCCTTCCCACGCCCTACCCTGCCTTCTGCCCCCACCCCTGTCTTCCCATCCCCACCCCTGCCTTCCCATTCCCTACCCTGCCTTCTGCCCCCACCCCTGTCTTCCCATCCCCACCCCTGCCTTTCCACGCCCTACCCTGCCTTCCGCCCACACCCCTGTCTTCCCATCCCCACCCCTGCCTTCCCATGCCCTACCCTGCCTTCCCATCCCCACCCCTGCCATCCCATGCCCTACCCTGCCTTCCACCCCCACCCCTGCATAAACTACAAACGTAATGAGCAGGGGAAAAAACATCTAGAATGATTTTGTATTTTTGTGTTGAAAAAAACAATATAAAGTGGGCATGATACTGCTGATAAGGGTAATGGATTCCATATCTCTTCATGCACAAGCTTAATATAGACCAAAAGGCATTGAAAATGCTCTGAGCTTCTTTCCTTTCAAGCTTCCATTGAAGTGATGATGAGTACAAACTATACAATGGCGAATCACCGCACTTCCCTTAAGAATGTCCACTCGGATAATCACTGGGCTTTAGAATTATTTTAATTATTTTATTTATATTTTTTATTTAACCTTTATTTAACTTGGCAAGTCAGTTAAGAACAAATTCTCATTTACAATGACAGCCTACACCGGCCAAACCCGGACAACGCTGGGCCAATTGTACGCCATCTATGGGACTCCCAATCATGGCCGGTTGTGATACAGCCTGAATTCGAATCAGGGTGTCTGTAGTGATGCTTCAAGCACTGAGATTCAGTGCCTTAGTCCGCTTTGCGGAGAGACCATGTCTGAATCCCAAAGGGCTGCATAGGCTGCCATTTGGGACACGTGACATGCCTGGGGTTCCATTCTCTGTAAGCAATGTTTATGATGATCTCATGATTGCCATATCTGGCATTGAAAGCAGGATCTGAAGATGGAGGTCCTTCCAACCAACCAACAAGCCAGGCAGGTGATCTCAAACAGGGTTGAACACCGACTATAATTGGTGTAATTTACTTACATCTAATCATTCCATTTACACACCAGTTGTGTGCTTCACAAAAATGTTAACCATCTCGTCAAGATTTTGTGTTTTGAAGAAAAATTAAGAGAAGCAAATATGAAGGAAGGTCATTCAAAAATGGTAGACGGTAAGGAGGCGAAAATACACTTCTTCCCACAGCTTTCTCCTATTAAACACTCTCTCTTTCTCTCTCACATTGTCTCTCACATGTTGACTTAGACAAATAGAGAGAGACAGTCAGGCATCACTCCCTATTGGTGCTAATTAGACATTGTGAAACACTAGCCTAGCTAAGTGTAGCAGGGCTTCTGTCAGGAGAAGCGCTCTCTCTCTCTCTCTCTCTCTCTCTCTCTCTCTCGCTCTCTCTCTCTCTCTCTCTCTCTCTCTCTCTCTCTCTCTCTCTCTCTCTCTCTGTTTCTCTGTTTCTCTGTCTCTCGTTCTCTCTCTCCTCTCTCTCTCTCTCTCTCTCTCTCTCTCTCTCTCTCTCTCTCTTTGTAGCAGTCCCCTGCTGTGTGCATAGGATCCATGGCACCGCAGTTAGACACAGTTTGTTTAACCTCTTATGGCTAGGGGGCAGTATTTTCACGGCTGGATAAAAAACGTAATCGATTTAATCTGGTTACTAATCCTACCCAGTAACTAGAATATGCATATACTTATTATATATGGATAGAAAACACCCTAAAGTTTCTAAAACTGTTTGAATGGTGTCTGTGAGTATAACAGAACTCAAATGGCAGGTCAAAACCTGAGAGATTCCTTTACAGGAAGTGGCCTGTCTGACCATTTCTGGAACTTCTTTGCCATCTCTATCTTTTACAAAGGATCTCTGCTCTAACGTGACACTTCCTACGTCGTCCATGGGCGCTCAGAGCCCAGGAAAAAACAGAATGTCGTCATCCCAGCCCCAGGCTGAAACACATTATCGCCTTTCTCAAGTGGCCGATCAAGGGACTGTGGGCTTAGGCGCGTGACCTGGCCGCCCCCGTCTTTGTGATTTTTTCCTCTGTTTGCCGAAAAGGAGATTCCCGGTCGGAATATTATCGCTTTTCTACAAGAAAAATGGCATAAAAATTGATTTTAAACAGCGGTTGACATGCTTCGAAGTACGGTAATGGAATATTTAGAATTTTTTTGTCACGAATTGCGCCATGCGCGCGACCCTTATTTACCATTTCGGATAGTGTCTGGGACGCACGAACAAAACGCAGCTATTCGGATATAACGATGGATTATTTTGGACCAAACCAACATTTGTTATTGAAGTGGCAGTCCTGGGAGTGCATTCTGACGAAGACAACAAAAGGTAATCAAAGTTTTATAATAGTAAATCTGATATTGGTGAGTGCTAAACTTGCCGGGTGTCTAAATAGCTAGCCCGTGATGGCTGGGCTATGTACTTAGAATATTGCAAAATGTGCTTTCACCAAAAAGCTATTTTAAAATCGGACATATCGAGTGCATAGAGGAGTTCTGTATCTATAATTCTTAAAATAATTGTTATGCTTTTTGTGAACGTTTATCGTGAGTAATTTAATAAATTGTTAGCAAATTCCTCCGGAGGTTTGCGGGGGGTATGCTAGTTTTGAACGTCACATGCTAATGTAAAAAGCAGTTTTTTGATATAAATATGAACTTGATTGAACAAAACATGCATGTATTGTATAACATAATGTCCTAGGTGTGTCATCTGATGAAGATCATCAAAGGTTAGTGCTGCATTTAGCTGTCTTCTGGGTTTTTGTGACATTATATGCTAGCTTGAAAAATGGGTGTCTGATTATTTCTGGCTTGGTACTCTGCTGACATAATCTAATGTTTTGCTTTCGCTGTAAAGCCTTTTTGAAATCGGACAGTGTGGTTAGATAAAGGAGAGTCTTGTCTTTAAAATGCTGTGAAATAGTCATATGTTTGAAAAATTGAAGTTTTTGTATTTTTGAGGAATTTGTAATTCGCGCCACGCCTATCATTGGATATTGGAGCAGGTGTTCCGCTAGCAGAACGTCTAGATGTAAGAGGTTAACCTCTCTGGTATCAGAGTGTCCCACCTCGACAACAGCCAGTGAAATAGCAGGGCGCCAAATTCAAACAACAGAAATCCCATAATTAAAATTCCTCAAACATACAAGTATTATACACCATTTTAAAGATAAACTTCTTGTTAATCCAACCACAGTGTCCGATTTCAAAAAGGCTTTACGGCGAAAGCACACCATGCGATTATATTAGGACAGTGCCTAGCCACAAGAAACCATACAGACATTTTCCAGCCAAGGAGAGGACTCACAAAAGTCAGAAATAGCAATTAAATGAATCACTAACCTTTGATCTTCATCTGGTGGCGCTCCCAGGACTCCATGTTACACAATAAATGTTCGTTTTGTTCAATAAAGTCCCATTTTATGTCCAAAAACCTCCGTTTAAATTGGCGCGTTATGTTCAGTAATACATTGTCTCAAATAACATCCGGTGAAATTGCAGAGAGCCAAATCAAATTACAGAAATACTCATCATAAACATTGATGAAAGATAGAAGTGCTATACATAGGATTAAAGATAAATGTCTTGTTAATCCAGCCACTGTGTCAGATTTCAAAAAGGCTTTACGGCGAAAGCACACCATTCGATTATGTTAGGTCAGCGCCTAGCCACAAAACACCATACAGACATTTTCCAGCCAAGGAGGACTCACAAAAGTCAGAAATAGCGATTAAATTAATCACTTACCTTTGATCTTCATCTGGTGGCACTCCAAGGACTCCATGTTACACAATAAATGTTCATTTTGTTCGATAATGTCCCTCTTTATGTCCAAAAACCTCAGTTTTGTTGGTGCGTTTTGTGCAGTAATCCAAAGGCACAAAGCGCGCTCTCAACATCCAGACAAAAAGTAAAAAAAGTACAATAAAGGTTCGTAGAAACATGTCAAACGATGTTTAAAATCAATCCTCAGGTTGTTTTTGTCATAAATAATCAATAATATTGTACGGCAGCGTGTTCCAGTTCCCGCCAGTGGGATAACATTCCACAGGCCACAATCAACAGCCTGATCAACACTATGTGACGGAGATGTATCGCACTGCATGAAGCAAGTGGTGGTCACACCAAATACTGACTGGTTTTCTGATCCACGTCCCTACTTTTTTTTAAAGGAAACTGTGACCAATAGATGCATGTCTATATTCCCAATCATAGATTAGTGCCTAATCTATTCAGGGCCTGATGGATTTAACAGGTCATTTAGGTTGGCAGTAGCATTGTTGATGAAATGCAGGCATTGCAGCAGAACAAGGAAGCAGTCTAGGGAAAAGAGGGTGGCAAAGAAGAGAGTTGCAAACGTATGATCTGTGCTCCAGTATTCTCTTAGGGAGTTCTTCTTCACTATTCCCATGAAAAAGAGGAAGGTATACATTTCACCAGGAAGGTATACATTTCACTAACTGTGGTTGTCACCCATTTAGCGAGCTTCCCCATCACTCCTGGTTCTCTCTTCTCCTGTAGCTCCAAGGCATAGTGACTGGTCTCCTCCACTATGTCTCCCACCAGCTCCTCTGTCAGAAACAGCTTGAAACCCTCTGCCTCGGGAGGAAATGGCAAGGGGCTTTGCACTCCAGATTGGGACTCATCAACACAAACAGCAGGACCAGGAGGGGTGAAATGGCTTGCAGCCTTCCAGCTACCACAGACCTCCTGTACTTCATCCACTGTCGGTCTGCCTTTATCACCACCAGCATCTCCAAAGGGACTTGGGACTTTGTCAGTGGGCAAGGGGCAAGGAGTCCTCAGATTCAGGCTTCTCAATAACTCCAAGGTTGGGGGCAGCTCCTCACTGTCACTGTCACTATCAGAATCGGATTCCTGACTTTCATACTCAGACTCATTGTCAGAATTGTAGGTATGTATTTGTAAGGGCACACAATGTGTTGAAACATCTGTTGTGAAATGTATTGTAATGTTTTTAAAATTGTATATAACTGCCTCAATTTTGCTGGACCCCAGGAAAAGTTGCTGCTGCCTTGGCAGCCCAGCCCATGAGAAACCCCTACAACGGCTGTCCCTCCAAGAAGTCAACGCCCTTAGGCATGACGGGATATCTTGAGCATCCGATGGCAGTGGCGAGGTGTGTTCAGATGCGTATCAATCCCCCAGCGCTGAAACAGACACATCAACAGAAGTCCCACAGGCACCACTGCTATCATACAGGCCATGAGACCCAATAAACTCAGGTACAAGCAAAAAGGCACAGTGTGCAGCAGCTGAATTAATGCCCGACAGGGACAGAATGCGACCCTCCTCTGTTGGGACAAAAATGCATGATTTCGAACTGCGCCCTGAATGAGAATCTGAATGTTCTGAGCCGGAGTCAAACAACTTTCCATGTGATTCACTATGAACCCCAGAGACTGAATATGGGAAACCAGGGTGACTGTGTGGAGCTCCACCTGTTTCATCGACTCCGCTACAATCAGCCAATCGTACAGATAGACCAATACTCTGAACCCCTGGCACTGCACCTGGGCCAAAGCCTCCTCCACCACTATAGAAAAGGTGCGGGGCGATAGGGAGAGCCCGAAAGGCGGGACCAGAAACTAGTAGGCCACACCCTCGAAATAAAAACTCTGAAACTTTTTGTGGAGAGTCTGTATAACAACATAAAAACATGCATCATTCAGATCGATGGGTGTGAACCAATCGCTGGGAAGCACCGACTACAATAGCCAGCGAAGTGTGAGAATTTTGAACAACTAAACTCTGAGATGCTTGTTTAAAATTGGGAACTAAGAAGCACCGGCTGTACCAACAACTTTGTACTTCTGACACAGGGACCACCTGAATACCCTGCTTTTGAAGGAGAGTGGAAATCTCGTATCTCAAGACAGGTGCTAGGAGCTCGAGGACCATTGACATCATGAAAAGGAGGAGGACGCACAGTGAACCCATGGTGAAACTGTGCATGCCACGGGATGGAGCATAATTTTTTGTTCATGCTACTTTTCATATCCACCACTCTTGATAACCATGTGTCTAAATGTGGAGAAGGACCTATGTTTATTACGCCCACACCTGGATGATACCGCACTCTCGACACCCCTGAACACAGAGTAACATTGTGTAGAAACAATGTGCTTTGTGGTACCATAGTTCTGATACCCGGCCCACTCTGGGTTCGCGGACTTCGGCAACCAGTAACTTGCTCCCATTGACAGAGCCACTTTGGAGCACTGTTTCCCCAGTAAATGCTTGAGGAGGAAGGCCCCGAGAACATGTCCACTCCCTGGCCTCCAGCTATGTTTGCGAGGTTCGCTTCTTCCCCCGCGGAGTGGAATAATCTGCTTTCACCCCTTCAACCCAGCATGGCCTCTGTGCTAACCTCTTACATCTACACGTTCCGCTAGCGGAACACCTGCTCCAATATCCAATGATGGGCGTGGCGCGAAATACAAACTCCTCTAAAATCCGACAACTTCAATTTTTCAAACATATGACTATTTTACAGCATTTTAAAGATAAGACTCTCGTTAATCTAACCACACTGTCCGATTTCAAAAAGGCTTTACAGCGAAAGCAAAACATTAGATTATGTCAGCAGAGTACCCAGCCAGAAATAATCAGACACCCATTTTTCAAGCTAGCATATAATGTCACAAAAAACAAAACCACAGCTAAATGTAGCACTAACCTTTGATGATCTTCATCAGATGACAACCCTAGGACATTATGTTATACAATGCATGCATGTTTTGTTCAATCAAGTTCATATTTATATCAAAAAACTGCTTTTTTACATTAGCATTTGACGTTCAGAACTAGCATACCCCCCCGCAAACATCCGGTGAATTTACTAAATTACTCACGATAAACGTTCACAAAAAACATAACAATTATTTTAAGAATTATAGATACAGAACTCTTCTATGCACTCGATATGTCCGATTTTAAAATAGCTTTTCGGTGAAAGCACATTTTGCAATATTCTCAGTATTGCATCATTCAGCCCAGCCATCATGGCTAGCTATTTAGACACCGACCAAGTTTAGCCCTGACCAAACTCCGATTTACTATTACAAAAGTTTAATTACCTTTGTTGTCTTCGTCAGAATGCACTCCCAGGACTGCTACTTCAATAACAAATGTTGGTTTGGTCCAAAATAATCCATCGTTATATCCAAATAGCGGCGTTTTGTTCGTGCGTTCTAAACACTATCCGAAGTGTAAATAAGGGTTACGAGCATGGCGCAATTCGTGACAAAAGATTTCTAAATATTCCATTACCATACTTCGAAGCATGTCAACCGCTGTTTAAAATCAATTTTTATGCAATTTTTCTCGTAAAAAAGCGATAATATTCCGACCGGGAATCTGCGTTTAGGTAAACAGAGGAAAGAAAACAAAGCATTCGGTGGACGCGGACACGCGCCTGAGTCTCACAGTACTGTAACCAGCCACTACCCAAACGCGCTACTTTGTTTCAACCAGAGCCTGCAAAGCCACGATTCAGCTTTTTGCCGCCTTCTGAGAGACCATGTGAGCCGTAGGAAGTGTCACGTAACAGCAGAGATCCTTTGTAATGGATAGAGATGGCAAAGAAGGCCAAGAAATGGTCAGACAGGGTACTTCCTGTACAGAATCTTCTCAGGTTTTGGCCTGCCAAATGAGTTCTGTTATACTCACAGACATCATTCAAACAGTTTTAGAAACTTTGGAGTGTTTTCTATCCAAAGATAATAATTATATGCATATTCTAGTTTCTGGGCAGGAGTAATAATCAGATTAAATCGGGTACGTTTTTTATCCGGCTGTGAAAATACTGCCCCCTATCCATAACAGGCTAAGACATCCCCCGCTGCCAAGGGAAACCCCGCCTCTGGCCTGAATCCTTTCCTTCATGCCTTGGAAAATGCCGAGCCGCCCCCGCGAAGGATTCGTGTGGGAATAGTACCCATAGAGACGGCGTTCTGTTTTTGTTTCGCCTCAAAATGGGCCTCTGAAGACTCTATAATCGTGCCAAACAACCTTGTTAGCGAAACTGTCTCATTCAAATACATCAGCCTGCCCGTCTCCGAGACAACGTCAACCAGAGGTGGTGCTGAGCCACCACCATCGCCCACATACTTTTCCCCACAGCCAGGATAGTACAGCAGGACAGAGGCAGCACAAAATCATCTGTAGCACGGATTTAGTTGAGAAGCTCTAAAACTGTCTTCCCCGCCTGAGCGTTCTTATTCAGCTTCAGCAGCAAATCAACAAGATACAGTGCCTTGCAAAAGTATTCATCCCCGTTGGCATTTTTCCTATTTTGCTGCATTACAACCTGTAATATAAATAGATTTTTATTTGGATCTCATGTAATGGACATACACAAAATAGTCCAAATTGGTGAAGTGAAATGAAAAAAATTACTTGTTTAAAAAATTCTACAAAATTTTGAACAGAAAAGGGGTGCGTGCATATGTATTCACCACCTTTGCTGTAAAGCCCCTAAATAAGATCTTGTGCAACCAATTACCTTCAGAAGTCACATAATTAGTTAAATAAAGTCCACCTGTGTGCAATCTGTGTCACATGATCTGTCACATGATCTCAATATACAAACACCTGTTCTGAAAGGCCCTAGAGTCTGCAACACCATTAAGCAAGGGGTACCACCTAGCAAGCGGCACCATGAACACCAAGGAGCTCTCCAAACAGGTCAGGGACACAGTTGTGGAGAAGTACAGATCAGGGTTGGGTTATAAAAAAATATCCGGAACTTTGAACATCCCACGGAGCACCATTCAATCCATTATTAAAAAATGGAAAGGATATGGCAACACAACAAACCTGCCAAGAGAGGGCCACCCACCAAAACTCACAGATCAGGACCAGGCAAGGCATTAATCAGAAGGGCAACAAAGAGACCAAAGATAACCCTAATGGAGCTGCAAAGCTCCATAGCTGAGATTGGACTATCTGTCTATAGGACCACTTTAAACCTTACACTCCACGGAGTTTGGTGTTTGCCAAAAAGCATATGGGAGACTCCCCAAACATATGGAAGAAGGTAATCTGATCAGATGAGACTAAAATTGAGCTTTTTGGCCATCAAGGAAAACGCAATGTCTGGTGCAAACACAACACCTCCCATCACCCCGAGAACACCATCCCCACAGTGAAGCATGGTGGTGGCAGTATCATGCTGTTGGGATGTTTTTCATCGGCAGGGACTGGGACACTGGTCAGAATTGAAGGAATGATGGATGGCGCTAAATACAAGGAAATTCTTGAGGGAAACCGGTTTCAGTCTTCCAGAGATTTGAGACTGGGACGGAGGTTCACCTTCCAGCAGGACAATGACCCTAAGCATACTGCTAAAGCAAAGCAACACTCGAGTGGTTTAAGGGCAAACACTTAAATGTCTTGGAATGGCCTAATCAAAGCCCAGACCTCAATCCAATTGAGAATCTGTGGTATGACTTAAACATTTCTGTACACCAGCGAAACCCATCCAATTTGAAGGAGCTGGAGCAGTTTTGCCATGAAGAATGGGCAAAAATCACAGTGGCTAGATGTGCCAAGCTTATTGACACATACCCCAAGAGACTTGCAGCTGTATTTGCTGCAAAAGGTGGCTCTACAAAGTATTGACTTTGAGGGGGTGAATAGTTATGCACGCTCAAGTTTTCAGTTTCTTTATCTTATTTCTTGTTTGTTTCACAATACAAAATGTTTTGCATCTTCAAACCCCCCCCCCCAAATTTTTATTTTTATTTTTTATTTCCAGGTTGTAAGGCAACCTAGAATAATAGTGAAGACATCAAAACTATGAAATAACACATATCGAATCATGTAGTAACCAAATAAGTGATAAACAAATCAAAATATATTTTATGCAGTTGAAGTTGGAAGTTTACACAAACTTAGGTTGGAGTCATAAAAACTTGTTTTTCAACCACTCCAAAAATGTTTTATTAACAAACTATAGTATTTGAAAGTTGGTTAGGACATCTAGCAATTTTTCAAACAATTGTTTACAGACAGATTTAACACTTATAATTCACTGTATCACAATTCCAGTGGGTCAGAAGTTTACATACACTAAGTTGACTGTGCCTTTAAACAGCTTGGAAAAATCCAGAAAATGATGTAATATCTTTAGAAGCTTCTGATAGGCTAATTGACATCATTTGAGTCAATTGGAGGTATATCTGTGGATGTATTTCAAGGCCTAGCTTCAAACTCAGTGCCTCTTTGCTTGACATCATGGGAAAATCTAAAGAAATCAGCCAAGACATCAGAAAAATAATTGTAGACCTCCACAAGTCTGGTTCATCCATGGGAGCAATTTCCAAATGCTTGAACGTACCACGTTCATCTGTACAAACAATAGTACGCAAGTATAAACACCATGGGACCACGCAGCATTCACACTGCTCAAAAAGGAGACACGTTCTGTCTCCTAGAGATTAATGTACTTCGGTGAGAAAAGTGCAAATAAATCCCAGAACGTCAGTAAAGGAACTTGCTGGAGGAAACGGGTACAAAATTATCTATATCCACAGTTAAACGAGTCCTGTATCGACATAACCTGAAAGGCCGCTCAGCAAGGAAGAAGCCACTGCTCAAAAACCGCCATAAAAAAGCTAGACTTCAGTTTGCAACTGCACATGGTGACAAAGTTCCTACTTTTTGGAGAAATGTCCTTTGGTCTGATGAAACAAAAATTGAGCTGTTTGGTCATAATGACCATTGTTATGTTTGGAGGAAAAAGGGGGAGGCTTGCAAGCCGAAGAACACCATCCCAACCGTGAAGCACGGGGATGGCAGCATCATGTTGTGGGGGTGCTTTGCTGCAGGAGGGACTGGTGCACTTCACAAAATAGATGGCATCATGAGGCAGGAAAATGATGTGGATATATTGAAGCAACATCTCAAGACATCAGTCAGTAAGTTGAAGCTTCTCTGCAAATGGGTCTTCCAAATGGACAATGACCCCAAGCATACTTCCAAAGTTGTGGCAAAATGGCATAAGGACAACAAAGTTAAGGTATTGGAGTGGCCATCACTAAGCCCTGACCTCAATCCTATAGAACATTTGTGGGCAGAACTGAAAAAGTGTGTGCGAGCAAGGAGGCCTACAAGCCTGACTCAGTTACACCTACTCTGTCAGGAGGAATGGGCCAAAATTCACCCAACTTATTGTGGGAAGCTTGTGGAAGGCTACCCAAAAGGTTTGGCCCACGTTAAACCATTTAAAGGCAATGCTACCAAATACTAATTGAGTGTATGTAAACTTCTGACCCACTGGGAATGTGATGGAAGCAATAAAAGCTGAAATAAATCATTATTTTTACTATTATTCTGACATTTCACATTCTTAACTTCTCTTGGGTAGGGGGCAGTATTTTCACGGCTGGATGAAAAACGTACCCAAATTAAACTGCCTACTACTCGGGCCCAGAAACTGCCTACTACTCGGGCCCAGAAACACTCTGAAGTTTCTAAAACTGTTTGAATGATGTCTGTGAGTATAACAGAACTCATATGGCAGGCAAAAACCTGAGAAAAGGCTGTAGTTTTTTAAAATTAATTCCCTTTCCAAACTACAGTGACTTAGGGGTCATTTTGCACTTCCTAAGGCTTCCACTAGATGTCAACAGTCTTTAGAAAGTTGGTTGAGGCTTCTATGGTAAATTTTGAGGGAATAACAGCCGGTTCAAGCAGTGGACTGTCTGAGGTCATGTTGTTACTTCATGCGCATTCACGCATGGCTAGCATTTTTTTTTTCTTCTGTAATGAATACGCTATTGTCCGGTTGGAATATTATCAATTATTTATGTTAAAAACACCCTAAGGATTGATTGTAAACATTGTTTCACATGTTTCTAGAAACGGTAATGGAACTTTTGAGCTTTTCGTCTATTGATTTGCGCTCCCGCATCGTGCCTTTGGAATAGTGTTCTGGACGTGCCAACAAAACGGAGGTATTTGGACATAAATGATGGACTTTATCGAACAAATGAACATTTCTTGTGGAAGTGGGAGTCCTGCGAGTGCATTCCGCAGAGGATCAGCAAAGGTAAGGAAAGATTTATAACACTAATTTAGATTTTTATTGATGCCAGAACTTGGCGGGTAACTGTATAGCTTGCATTGATGGCTGAACTCTGTACTCAGAATATTGAACAATGTACTAAAGTTATTTTGAAATCTGACACAGCGGTTGCATTAAGAAGTAGTATATCTATAATTCTTTAAATAATTGTTATATATTTTGTCAACGTTTATGATGAATATTTCTGTAAATTAATGTGCACATTCACCGGAAGTTTTGGGAGGCAAACATTTTCTGAACATCACGCGCCAATGTAAAATGCTGTTTTTGGATATAAATATGAACTTGATCGAACAAAACATACATGTATTGTGTAACATGATGTCCTATGAGTGTCATCTGATGAAGATCGTCAAAGGTTAGTGCTTAATTTTAGCTGTATTTCTGGTTTTTGTGACGCCTCTCCATGCTAGGAAAATGGCTGTGTGGCTTTTCTTGTTTAGGTGGTGTCCTAACATAATCTAATGTTTTGCTTTCGCTGTAAAGCCTTTTTGAAATCAGACAATGAGGTTGCATTAAGGGGAAGTGTAGTTTTAAAACGGTGTGAAATAGTCATATGTTTGAGAAATTTGAATTATGAGATTTTGGTCGTTTTGAATTTTCCGCCCTGCTATTTCACTGGCTGTTGGGAGTGTGTCCCGCAGGTGGGACGGTCACGTCTCACATACCCAAGAGAGGTTAAAAATAAAGTGGTGATCTTAACTGGTTTCTTGGTTTCTCAAATGACTGCCTCTTGCTGCTGGTGATTCTCTGATCCACCTCTATGCAGACGACACCATTCTGTATACATTTGGCCCTTCTTTGGACACTGTGTTAACCTGTTGGGTCTAGGGGGCAGCATTTGCACGTCTGGATAAAAAAAATGTACCCGATTTAATCTGGTTACTAATCCTACCCAGTAACTAGAATATGCATATACTTATTATATATGGATAGAAAACACTCTAAAGTTTCCAAAACTGTTTGAATGGTGTCTGTGAGTATAACAGAACTCATTTGGCAGGCAAAACCCTGAGACATTTTCTGACAGGAAGTGGATACCTGATGTGTTGTATTGACTTTAAACCTATCCCATTGAAAAACACAGGGGTTTAGGAATATTTTGGCACTTCCTATTGCTTCCACTAGATGTCACCAGCCTTTACAAAGTGTTTTGAGTCTTCTGGAGGGAGATCTGACCGAACAAGAGCCATGGAACGATGATGTCCCATTAGACACCTGGCGCGCTAGTTCATGTTGGGTACCCTCGTTCCAATACGTTATAAAAGAGTATGCATTCGTCCCCTTGAATATTATTCATGTTCTGGTTAAAAAAGGCCCTAATGATTTATGCTATACAACGTTTGACATGTTTGAACGAACGGAAATATATTTTTTCCCCTCGTTCATGACGAGAAGTCCGGCTGGCTGACATCATGTGCTAACGAGACGGAGATTTTTGGACATAAATGATGAGCTTTTTTGAACAAAACTACATTCGTTATGGACCTGTGATACCTGGAAGTGACATCTGATGAAGAGAATCAAAGGTAATGGATTATTTACATAGTATTTTCGATTTTAGATCTCCCCAACATGACGTCTAGTCTGTATCGCAACGCGTATTTTTCTGGGCGCAGTGCTCAGATTATTGCAAAGTGTGATTTCCCAGTAAGGTTATTTTTAAATCTGGCAAGTTGATTGCGTTCAAGAGATGTAAATCTATAATTCTTTAAATGACAATATAATATTTTACCAATGTTTTCTAATTTTAATTATTTAATTTGTTACGCTGACTTGACTGCCAGTTATTGGAGGGAAACGATTTCCTCAACATCAATGCCATAGTAAAACGCTGTTTTTGGATATAAATATGAACTTGATAGAACTAAAAATGCATGCATTGTCTAACATAATGTCCTAGGAGTGTCATCTGATGGAGATTGTAAAAGGTTAGTGCATCATTTTAGCTGGTTTTATGGTTTTGGTGACCCTGTCTTTGACTTGACAAAACATTACACACAACTCTTGTAAATGTACTGTCCTAACATACTCTAAATTTATGCTTTCGCCGTAAAACCTTTTTGAAATCGTAAAACGTGGTTAGATTAAGGAGATGTTTATCTTTCAAATGGTGTAAAATAGTTGTATTTTTGAAAAATTTGAATTTTGACATTTATTTGGATTCAAATTTGCCGCTCTTGAAATGCACCTGCTGTTGATGGAGTGCACCACGGGTGGCACGCTAGCGTCCCACCTAGCCCCAAGAGGTTAACTAACCTCCAGACGAGCTTCAATGCCATACAACTCTACTTCCGTGGCCTCCAACTGCTCTTAAATGCTAGTAAAACTAAATGCATGCTCTTCAACCAATCGCTGCCTGCACCCGCCTGCCCGTCCAGCATCACTACTCTGGACGGTTCTGACTTAGAATATGTGGACAACTACAAATACCTAGGTGTCTGGTTAGACTATAAACTATCCTTCCAGACTCACATTAAGCATCTCCAATCCAAAATTGAATCTAGAATCGGCTTCCTATTTCACAACAAAGTATCTTTCACTCATGCTGCCAAACATACCCTCGTAAAACTGACTATCCTACCGATCCTTGACTTCGGCGATGTCATTTACAAAATAGCCTCCAACACTCTACTCAGCAAATTGGATGCAGTCTATCACAGTGCCATCCGTTTTGGCACCAAAGCCACTTATACTACCCACCACCGCGACCTGTATGCTCTTGTTGGCTGGCCCTCACTTCATATTCGTCGTCGAACCCACTGGCTCCAGGTCATCTATAAGTCTTTGCTAGGTAAAGCCCTCCTTCTCTCAACTCACTGGTCACCATAGCTGCACCCACCCGTAGCACGCGCTCCAGCAGGTATATTTCACTGGTCACCCCAAAGCCAATTCCTTCTTTGGCCGCCTTTCCTTCTAGTTCTCTGCTGCCAATGACTGGAACGAATTGCAAAAATCACTGAAGCTGGAGACCCATCTCTCCCTCACTAACTTTAAGCACCAGCTGTCAGAGCAGCTCACAGATCACTGAACCTGTACATAGCCCATCTGTAAATAGCCCATCCAACTACCTCATCCCGTACTGTTATTTATTTTTTGCTGCTTTGCAACCCAGTATCTCTACTTTCACATTCATCTTCTGCACATCTATCACTCCAGTGTTTAATTGCTAAATTGTAATTTTTTCGCCACTATGACCTATTTATTGCCTTCCCTCCCTTATCTTACATCATTTGTACAAACTGTATATAGACTTTTTTTCTCTATTGTGTTATTGACTGTATGTTTGTTTATTCCATGTGTAACTCTGTGTTGTTGTTTGTGTCGCACTGCTTTGCTTTATCTTGGCCAGGTTGCAGTTGTAAATGAGAACTTGTTCTCAACTATGTTACCTGGTTAAATAAATGTGAAAAAATACTGACCTAAGACAGGGCATTTTTCTAGGATGTAATGTCAGGAATTTTGAAAAACTGAGTTAAAATGTATTTGGCTGAGGTGTAGGTAAACTTCCGACTTCAACTGTATATTCTTCAAATAGTCACCCTTTGCCTTGATGACAGCTTTGAACACTCTTGGCATTTTCTCAACCAGCTTCATGAGGTAATCACCTGCAATGCATTTTAATGAACAGGTGTGCCTTGTTAAAAGTGGAATTTCTTTCCTTCTTAATGCATTTGGTAAAAGACCAAGTCCATATTATGGCAAAAACAACTCAAATAAACAAAAAGAAATGACAGTCCATCATTCCTTTAAGACATGAAGATCAGTCAATATGGAACATTTCAAGAATTGAAAGTTTCTTCAAGTGCGGTCACAAAAACCATCAAGCACTATGATGAAACTGGCTCTTATGAGGACCGCCACAGGAATGGAAGATCCAGAGTTACCTCTACTGCAGAGGATACGTTCATTAGAGTTACAAGCCTCAGAAATTGCAACCCAAATAAATGATTCACAGAGTTCAAGTAACAAACACATCTCAACATATTCTGTTCAGAGAAGACTGTGTGAATCAGGCCTTCATGGTCTAGTTGCTGCAAAGAAACCACTTCTAAAGGACTTCAATAAGAACAAAATACTTCCTTGGGCCAAGAACCACGAGCAATGGACATATGACCGGTTGAAATTTGTTCTTTGAACTGGATTCCAAATTGGAGATTTTTGGTTCCAACCTCCGTGTCCTTGTGAAACACGGTGTGGGGGAACTGATGATCTCCACATGTGTCTTTCCCACCGTAAAGCATGGAGGAGGAGGTGTTATGGTGTGGGGGTGTTTTGCTGGTGACACTGTCTGTGATTTATTTTGAATTCAAGGCACACTTAACCAGCATGGCTAGCACCACATACTGCAGCGATACGCCATTCCATTTGGTTTGTGCTTAGTGGGACTATCATTTGTTATTAAACAAGAAAATGAACCAACACACCTTCAGGCTGTGTAAGGGATTTTTTACCAAGAAGGAGAGCAATGGAGTGCTGCATCAGATGACCTGGCCTCCACAATCCCCCTACCTCAACCAAATTTAGAAAGTTTTGGAAGAGTTGGACCTCAGAGTGAAGGAAAAGCAGCCAACAAGTGCTCAGCATATGTGGGAACTCCTTTAGACTGTTGGAAAAGCATTCCAGGTGAAACTGGTTCAGAGAATGCCAAGAGTGTGCAAAGTTGTCATCAAGGCAAAGGGTTGCTATTTGTAGAATCTCAAATATAAAATATATTTGGATTTATTTAACACCTTTTTGGTTACTACATGATTCCATATGTGTTATTTCACAGTTGCAATGTCTTCACTATTATTCTACATAGAAAATAGTAAAAATACAGAAAAACCTTTGAATGAGTAGGTGTTCTAAAACTTTTGATCAGTAGTATACATGGCAGACCTTTCCTATCTCATCTCTCGACATGTCCAGCCAATCATGGCTAGTGGGAAGGTTGCTTTCTTTTTCTGTGGCTTAACCAACAAGGCTAGTAATTTAACAATTGTATTCGTATTTACAGATGGCATACAAGTTTATTATTGAGGCACATGAAAGTTCACATGTTCGAGAAGGCATTTCTGCCCCCCAAAGAAATGCATTTTGATAAAATAATGTTTTCACATTCAAACGGCTCTCCTGTGAAGTCGTGACTTGCGACATATGCCTTGTTTCCTGAATTGGGTCACATATCATTGGTCGTTTATTCCCTATAGTATGTTATACCGAGTGACCGGGAACTTCCACTGCCACAGCCAGCCAGGAAGACAACAACCTCTCCCTCAATGTGATCAAGACAAAGGAGATGATTGTGGACTACAGGAAAAAGAGGACGGAGCACGCCCCCATTCTCATTGACGGGGTTGTAGTGGAGCTTCAAGTTCCTTGGTGTCCACATCACCAACAAACTAACATAGTCTAAGTACACCAAGACAGTCGTGAAGAGGGCACGACAAAACCTATTCCCCCTTAGGAGACTGAAATGATTTGGCATGGGTCCTCAGATCCTCAAAAGGTTCTACAGCTGCACCATCGAGAGCATCCTGACTGTTTGCATCACCACCTGGTATGTCAACTGCTCGGCCTCCGACCGCAAGGAACTACAGAGGGTAGTGCGTATGGTCCAGTACATCACTGAGGCCAAGATTCCTACCATCCAGAACCTCTATACCAGGCAGTGTCAGATGAAGGCCCCAAAAATGGTCAAAGACTCCAGCACCCTAGTCATTGACTGTTCTCTCTTCTATCGCATGGCAAGTGGTACCAGAGCGCCAAGTCTAGGTCCAAGAGTCTTCTAAACAGCTTCTACCCCCAAGCCATGAGACTCCTGAACATCTAATCAAATGGCAACCCAGACTATTTGCATTGCCCCACCACTTTTTACGCCGCTGCTACTCTCTGTTTTTATCTATGCATAGTCACTTTAATAACTCTACCTACAAGTACATATTACCTACATTTCCTCAACTAACCGGTGCCCCCGCACATTGACCCTGTACCAGTACCCCCTGTATGTAGTCTCACTATTGTTATTTTACAACTGCTCTTTAACTACTTGTTACTTTTATTTCTTATTCTTATTGGTATTTTTTAAACTGCATTGTTGGTTTGGGGTTTGTAAGTAAGCATTTCACTGTATTTATTTATTTTATTTAACCTTTATTTAACTAGGCAAGTCAGTTAAGAATACATTCTTATTTACAATGACGGCCTACCAAAAGGCAAAAGGACTCCTGTGGGGACTGGGGCCTGGGATAAAAAAAATGATACAATATAAATATAGGACAAAACACACATCACAACAAGAGGGACAACACAACATTACATAAAGAGAGACCTAAGACAACAACATAGCAAGGCAGCAACACATGACAACACAGCATGTTAGCAACACAACATAACATCAACATGGTAGCAACACAACATGATGTCACACCCTGATCTGCTTCACCTGTCCTTGATTGTCTCCTCCCCCTCCAGGTGTTGCTTATTATCCCCGGTGTATATTTCCCTGTGTTTCCTGTCTCTCTGTGCCAGTTTGTCTTGTTTGCCAAGTCAACCTGCGGGTTTCCTTGGTCCTATTTTTTCCCCAGTCTCTGTTTGTTTCTAGTACTCCTGGTTTCGACCCTTGCCTGTCCTGACTCCGAACCCGCCTGCCTGACCACTCTGCCTGTTCTGACTACCAGCCTGCCTATCCCCTTGTACTGTTTTGAACTGGGATCTGGTTTCTGACCCCTGCCTGGCCTTACCTCGAGACCGCCTATCGTCTGGTACTGTTTGGACTCTTACCTGGTTTATGAACTCTTGCCTGTCCCTGACCTGCCTTTACCTACTCCCTAAATATCGGAGCTCTACCATCTGCCTCCTGTGTCTGCATTTTGGTCTTGCCTTGTGCCATTATACATGGTAGCAGCACAAACCATGGTACAAACATTATTGGGCACCGTCAACAGCACAAAGGTCAAGAAAGTAGAGACAACAATATATCACACAAAGCAGCCACAACTGTTAGTAAGAGTGACCATGATTGAGTCTTTGAATGAAGAGATTGAGATAAAACTGTCCAGTTCGAGCATTTGTTGCAGCTCATTCCAGTTGCTAGCTGCAGTGAACTGAAAAGAGGAGCAACCCAGGGATGTGTGTGCTTTGGGGACCTTTAACAGAATGTGACTGGCAGAACAGGTGTTGTATGAGGAGGATGAGGGCTGCAGTAGATATCTCAGATAGAGGGAGTGAGGCCTAAGAGGGTTTTAGAAATAAGCATCAACCACTGGGTCTTGCGACAGGTACACAGAGATGACCAGTTTACAGAGTATAGAGTGCAGTGATGTGTCCTATAAGGAGCATTGGTGGAAATCTGATTGCCGAATGGTAAAGAACATCTAGCACTCGAGAGCACCCTTACCTGTCGATCTATAATTGATGTCTCTGTAATCTAGCATGGGTAGGATGGTCATCTGAATCAGGGTTAGTTTGGCAGCTGGGGTGAAAGAGGAGTGATTACGATAGAGTCTAGATTTAACTTTAGCCTGCAGCTTTGATATGTGCTGAGAGAAGGACAGTACACCATCTAGCCACACTCCCAAGTACTTGTATGAGGTGACTACCTCAAGCTCTAAACCCTCAGAGGAAGTAATAACAATACCTGACCTTTGTTTTGGAGGTGTTCAGAACAAGGTTAAAAGTAGAGAAAGCTTGATGGACACTAAGAAAGCTTTGTTGTAGAGCATTTAACACAAAGGTCTACACCTTGATTTAACAGCAGAGTGCACCACACACTGAATAAGGCCAATGCAGTTTGGTTGGGAGCGATCACTGTGTCTCAAATCATATTCATTTTTTATTCAGTCAAGCAGAGATTAGACTGGAGGAGATTAGCCCTTAGGTTATACCTGTCTGGAGCCTAGCATACTGATGGGGTGCAGGTATGTGTGTGTGTGTGCGCATTTGTGTGTGTGAGTGAATGCGAGCATGCGTGCGTGAGTGCAGAGGAGGAGGAGGAGGGAAGCCCAGCCTCCGGTGGTGGCTCGGGCTAGGAGGGGATCGTGTGTGTGTGCGTGTGTGTGTGTATGTGCGTGTATGTGCGGGGGAAGGGGATCTTATGTGTCCTGTAATGAAAGCTCTCCGGGGGGATCTGTGGACTCTATTCAATCATAAATGGATGCACTCCAAATGGCTTCCTATTATAGTGCACTACATTTGACCAGGGACCATTAAGCTCTGGTCAAAAGTAGTGCACTATATAGGGAATATGGTGGCATTTCGGATGCAGAAAAACATGGCATGCTGCAGCACAGGCAGGGATTTAGAAGCACTGCACTGTCATCCTGGAGAGAGATGAGGAAGGGATGAACAGGTAAAGAGAGGTATAGAGGCAGAGATGCTAGAGGGAGCATAATAAGAGAGAACAACTTTTAAGATTCTGTTTTCTGCTTCTGTTTTTTTGTTAAATTTCACACACTAATGGTTAGATTAGTTGGGGTTATCACACTACTAGCTGCACTCTAAAAAATGCTGGGTTAAAAACAACCCAGCACTGGGTAGATAGTGGACAGAACACAATTTTCTTTGAAGACTGGAGACGTGGCTTAGTAGGGGCATGGCTTACACATAGTTTTTTTGGGCCACCTATGACAGTGAATGTCATTCCGGTTCATCTGTTCTGTGTGCATAAACATCTACATTTGCAGTGTACTAACTTAACATGATGAACAGGAATTAGATTTATACTCAAGGGTGGCCAAGAAGAACTATCTGAAAGCCACACCCCCAATAGGTATTTTGTTGAAAGAGTTTAAAAAGACCCAGCTGCTGGGTCAAGTCAACATGAAAGGGAATAAAAATGAATGATGTTATGTATGATAGCGACCCTCTGAGGCATGCGTCAAAATTGCTGAGGAGTTCACTTCGAAGCAGTGTGCTGATGCTTGTATCACTTTATCAGAAGCATGTGATCAATGATGTCCGAAGCATCATTTTGTCATTCAACCACCTGATTGATTTGGTATTGGTTTCGATAAAAGACAAAAAGGCTACCCTGCACACACGTGTGAGACGTCATCTATAATCATTTGGCTGTTCTAAATGCTTTAGACAAGCAGGTTCCATCAGTGTACACTGTGTTGATCAAAGCCTTGAGTAATGAACCTATTTTTGACACAATTAGCTGGAAATTCTCAATGCTTCAGGAATCTTTGTTTGACCATCACTAATAAAAACCGAACGGATGGTTAAATTAACCCATGTTTGGGTAATAGGGTTACTTTCAGGAGCCTTGCATATTGGAAATGTGGCTTTCAGAGTTATTTTTGGCCACCCATGAGAGTAAATGTCCTTCCTGTTCATCATGTTAAGTTTGTATACTGCAGATTTCACTTTTCCTTCAATCATTTTGAACATTCATTTGTTTTATAGAAAATGTATAACAAACAGGGAACACTCGCGACATTGGGATATGCATATGCACAGGAAGAACTCATACTCTTTTGTATGCCTTATAAAAGCTATAAATGTGTCAGCTCTCAGCTTTAACATACAGATGACAATACAACAGAACAGATGAACCGGAATGACATTTACTCTCAAGGATGTCCAAAAATAATTATCTAAAATCCACACCCCTACTAAGCCATGACTCCAGCCATCTGATCTGACCCAGTGGGTCATAGCTCAATAACGCAACATCAATAATCCAACAACCCAATTTAGGGCTCTATTCAATCTGTAAATCTGAAGCGCTACAGATTCCATTATATAAATGTAAAAGTAATTTCCGATTGAACCGACATATGCAGTGTTTGCTGTGAATGCAGTCTCCACTAAAGCGGGACCATTGCCTTTAAAGGGAACTTAATCCTGGTTTTGCCAAGGCATATAGTAATGACCATATTAACAACATTAATATGGTAATACCACCCTGCATACCACTGCTGGCTTGCTTCTGAAGTTAAGCAGGGTTGGTCCTGGTCAGTCCCTGGATGGGAGACCAGATGCTGCTGGAAGTGGTGTTTGAGGGCCAGTAGGAGGTACTCTTCCTCTGGTCTAAAAAATACCCCAGGGCAGTGATTGCCCTGTGTAGGGTGCTGTCTTTTGGATGGGACGTTAAAACGGGTGTCCTGACTCTCTGGGGTCATTAAAGATCCCATGGCACTTATTGTAAGAGTAGGGGTGTTAACCCTGGTGTTCTGGCTAAATTCCCAATCTGGCCCTCAAACCATCACGGTCACCTAATAATCCCCAGTTTACAATTGGCTCCTTCATGCCCCTCCTGTCCCCTGTAACTATTCCCCAGGTCGTTGCTGTAAATGAGAAAATGTTCTCAGTCAATTTACCTGGTTAAATAAAAATAATTATGTTTTTATCATAAACATCACAATTATCCAATCCACAAACTAGAACTAGCACATTTTCATTTTACTGGTAGAATCGCAAAGTTTCGACTTCCTGTGTATTCGTGTGCTCACAGTGAACCACAAAGTCCGGCATTCATAGCGAATTTAGATACCACCCGCTAAGATAGATAGGTGTGCCCACAAACTTGGATGATGGCACAGCAATCTCAGAATTTCTGTAGGCAAGATTCCTTTTGACAATGTTTCACTAAAGTATGTTATCATGCCTGGGTGCTGTTCTGTGCCTGGCAGTGCTAATTACAAACAAGCACAAAAATGAGTTATCTTTCACCTTTCTACCTAACAGTGATTTACCCCGATGCTGCCAGTGGCTTGTGGCTATCAAGAATGATGCGCCTTATGGTGACCAAAGATCATCAAAGGGATTTTCAGGCTGAACTGATGGGAATCCATTTCGACGACAGCTGTGAAGGGATGTGATACCATACATTTTTTCCTTCAAAACAAAATGGAAGATTCTTGATTAGAGGTAACCTAATGTTAGCTAGCTTGCTAGCCTAGCTGGATTAGCTAGGTAAATTAGCTAGCTATCTAACGTTACAGCCCTGTATTGACTTCCTAAAGACATCCACTAAATCATATAGCTATCTTTTTTGGTATACACACTGTCAATTAATTTCGTCTATGCCATGGTAGTCACCGCTAGACTGGTAGGTACCTTCAGCAGAGTAAACATGTTTGTTTGTTAGTGCAATCTTTGACTGACGTTAGCTAATGTAAGTTAGCCAATGTTAGCAATTAAGAGTAGCTCAATCTGGTAGCCAACTATTTCTCCCTTGTCTGGAAAACACTCCATTACTAAAAATAGAATTGTCGATATAGTTAAGTCACTCTCTGTTTGTGTGTTGGCAGCAATGATGAACGTGTATAAGTCATCTATGGTTGGTTAGTTGGTTCTCAGCCAGTCTCAGCTGGCTAACAATCTTTAGTAATGCTAGATAAAAAACAGCAAGCTGACAATTTTTAAATGTCCATGTTAGGTATGGTAAGCTAGCCAGTCTAATAGAGATCAATACAATTAGTGGGGTGGTTAACCTGTTAGGGCTAGGGGGCAGCATTGACACGGCTGGATAAAAAACATACCCGATTTAATCTGGTTACCACTCCTACTCAGTAACTAGAATATGCATATACTTATTACATATGGATAGAAAACACCCTAAATTTTCTAAAACTGTTTGAATGGTGTCTGTGAGTATAACAGAACTCAAATGGCAGGTCAAAACCTGAGAGATTCCTTTACAGGAAGTGGCCTGTCTGACCATTTCTGGAACTTCTTTGCCATCTCTATCATTTACTAAGGATCTCTGCTCTAACGTGACACTTCCCACGTCTTCCATAGGCTCTCATAGCCCGGGAAAAAACAGAATGTCGTCATTCCAGCCCCAGGCTGAAACACATTATCGCCTTTCTCAAGTGGCCCATCAAGAGACACTAGCTTATGCGCGTGACCCCGACCGCCCCCGCCTTTGGGATTTTTTCCTCTGTTTGCCGAAAAGGAGATTCCCTGTCGGAATATTATCGCTTTTCTACGAGAAAAATGACGTAAAAATTGATTTTAAACAGCGGTTGACATGCTTCGACGTACGGCAATGGAATACTTTGAATTTTATTGTCAGGAATTGCGCCAAGCGCGCGACACTTCTTTACTATTTCGGATAGTGTCTGGAACGCACGAACAAAACGCCGCTATTCGGATATAACGATGGATTATTTTGGACCAAACCAACATTTGTTATTGAAGTAGCTGTCCTGGGTGTGCATTCTGACGAAGACAACAAAAGGTAATGACATTTTTATAATAGTAAATATGATTATGGTGACTGCTAAACTTGCCGGGTGTCTAAATAGCGAGCCGTGATGCCTGGGCTATGTACTTAGAATATTGCAAAATGTGCTTTCACCAAAAAGCTATTTTAAAATCGGACATATCGAGTGCATAGAGGAGGTCTGTATCTATAATTCTTAAAATAATTGTTATGCTTTTTGTGAACGTTTATCGTGAGTAATTTAGTAAAATGTTAGCGAATTCCCCGGAAGTTTGCGGGGGGTATGCTAGTTCTGAACGTCACATGCTAATGTAAAAAGCTGGTTTTTGATATAAATATGAACTTGATTGAACAAAACATGCATGTATTGTATAACATAATGTCCTAGGGTTGTCATCTGATGAAGATCATCAAAGGTGAGTGCTGCATTTAGCTGTCTTCTGGGTTTTGGTGACATTATATGCTGGCTTGAAAAATGGGTGTCTGATTATTTCTGGCTTGGTACTCTGCTGACATAATCTAATGTTTTGCTTTCGTTGTAAAGCCTTTTTGAAATCGGACAGTGTGGTTAGATTAACGAGAGTCTTATCTTTAAATGGCTGTAAAATAGTCATATGTTTGAGAAATTGAAGTAATAGGATTTTTAAGATTTTGAAAATCGCGCCACAGGCTGCAAGTGGCTGTTACGTAGGTGGGACGAATTCGTCCCGCCGGTCCCATAGAGGTTAAATTGTGTGTTGTTGTGTATTTTGTTGTAGGTGGTACTGAATCTGATTCCACCAACATGCATATCCAACCCCGAGCTCTACACTAGGTGAAGGTAAGTTGGCAAAAATATTTACAAGCTGATGGCTAAGATAGCTCCATTTACAGTAAGTATGGTATAAACATGAATTGGGTAGTGTTTGTGTGTGTGTGTGTGTTATGGGGTTACAGGTGGTTAGCCTCTATGGGACCGGCGGGACGAATTCGTCCCACCTACGTAACATCCACTGCCAGCCTGTGGCGCGATTTTCAAAATCTTCAAAATCCTATTACTTCAATTTCTCAAACATATGACTATTTTACAGCCATTTAAAGATAAGACTCTCGTTAATCTAACCACACTGTCCGATTTCAAAAAGGCTTTACAACGAAAGCAAAACATTAGATTATGTCAGCAGAGTACCAAGCCAGAAATAATCAGACACCCATTTTTCAAGCCAGCATATAATGTCACCAAAACCCAGAAGACAGCTAAATGCAGCACTCACCTTTGATGATCTTCATCAGATGACAACCCTAGGACATTATGTTATACAATACATGCATGTTTTGTTCAATCAAGTTCATATTTATATCAAAAACCAGCTTTTTACATTAGCATGTGACGTTCAGAACTAGCATACCCCCCGCAAACTTACGGGGAATTCGCTAACATTTTACTAAATTACTCACGATAAACGTTCACAAAAAGCATAACAATTATTTTAAGAATTATAGATACAGACCTCCTCTATGCACTCGATATGTCCGATTTTAAAATAGCTTTTTGGTGAAAGCACATTTTGCAATATTCTAAGTATATAGCCCAGGCATCACGGGCTCGCTATTTAGACATCCGGCAAGTTTAGCACTCACCATAATCATATTTACTATTATAAAAATGTCATTACCTTTTGTTGTCTTCGTCAGAATGCACACCCAGGACGTCTACTTCAATAACAAATGTTGGTTTGGTCCAAAATAATCCATCGTTATATCCGAATAGCGGCGTTTTGTTCGTGCGTTCCAGACACTATCCGAAATAGTAAAGAAGTGTCGCGCGCTTGGCGCAATTCCTGACAATAAAATTCAAAGTATTCAATTGCCGTACGTCGAAGCATGTCAACCGCTGTTTAAAATCAATTTTTACGTCATTTTTCTCGTAGAAAAGCGGTAAAATTCCGACAGGGAATCTCCTTTTCGGCAAACAGAGGAAAAAATCCCAAAGGCGGGGGCGGTCGGGGTCACGCGCATAAGCTAGTGTCTCTTGATGGGCCACTTGAGAAAGGCGATAATGTGTTTCAGCCTGGGGCTGGAATGACGACATTCTCTTTTTTCCCGGGCTATGAGAGCCTATGGACGACGTGGGAAGTGTCACGTTAGAGCAGAGATCCTTAGTAAATGATAGAGATGGCAAAGAAGTTCCAGAAATGGTCAGACAGGCCACTTCCTGTAAAGGAATCTCTCAGGTTTTGACCTGCCATTTGAGTTCTGTTATACTCACAGACACCATTCAAACAGTTTTAGAAAATTTAGGGTGTTTTCTATCCATATGTAATAAGTATATGCATATTCTAGTTACTGAGTAGGAGTGGTAACCAGATTAAATCGGGTATGTTTTTTATCCAGCCGTGTCAATGCTGCCCCCTAGCCCTAACAGGTTAAAGGTAGCCTGAGGACCACAGAGTACCTTCCAGATCTTGTAATCAGTTTAGTCTACTGCTCTTCTCTTTTTAGCGTTTCTTTTTGTAAAACTCAGGTTATCTTGAGTTATTGCACAGTGCCCTGCTGAAAAATACCCCAAAGTGGCGGCATTTTGCTTACACAAGCATGAGGGAGTGTACACACCTCGCGGTTATGAAGCACAGAAAGATTGTGGGACAGAAACCAGCAAGGGACACTGAAAGGTATAAAATCAATACAACAACAGTAATTTTTTACATTTGTAACATTTTATTTCACCTTTATTTATCCAGGTAAGCTAGTTGAGAACAAGTTATCATTTACAACTGCGACCTAGCCAAGATAAAGCAAAAGTAATGACATAACCACCTCATTCTTCTCTCTGCAGATCCTCAAAATACAATACAAAAGACATGTCTACAAAAATCCCTTGCAAAGGGCTAGTATTGACAAGAATGATCTGTCAAAGCCAATGGGCTGGGGGAGGTTTGCAGACAGTTCTTTGACATGAGGAAAGGGGTTTTGGTTATGCAGGGTTGTACTCAGACAGTAAATGTATTGTTGTGCAAGAGAGCGATTGAGGTGCCATTTCTCTTAAATCTCCCACATACTGTGTAAGAACTGTCCTCCTAAAACTTTTCAAATGTTCTTTAGCCCCCCAGCCCATTCACATTGTTGATGGACCTTTCCTCTCAAAAGCAAATATCTCATGTGATTAAGACCAATTAGTGGAAAAGATATCAGAATTGGGCTACCTGTGTATACGCAGCCAGTGTGGCACAGCATAAGCCCATGTACAGTGAGGGAAAAAAGTATTTGATCCCCTGCTGATTTTGTATGTTTGCCCACTGACAAAGAAATGATCAGTCTATAATTTAATGGTAGGTTTATTTGAACAGTGAGAGACAGAATAACAACAAACAAATCCAGAAAAACACATGTCAAAAATGTTATAAATTGATTTGCATTTTAATGAGGGAAATAAGTATTTGACCCTCTCAATCAGAAAGATTTCTGGCTCCCAGGTGTCTTTTATACAGGTAACGAGCTGAGATTAGGAGCACACTCTTAAAGGGAGTGCTCCTAATCTCAGTTTGTTTCCTGTATAAAAGACACCTGTCCACAGAAGCAATCAATCAATCAAATTCCAAACTCTCCACCATGGCCAAGACCAAAGAGCTCTCCAAGGATGTCAGGGACAAGATTGTAGACCTACACAAGGCTGGAATGGGCTACAAGACCATCGCCAAGCAGCTTGGTGAGAAGGTGACAACAGTTGGTGTGATTATTCACAAATGGAAGAAATACAAAAGAACTCCATCCCCACCGTCAAACATGGAGGTGGAAACATTATGCTTTGGGGGTGTTTTTCTGCTAAGGGGACAGGACAACTTCACCGCATCAAAGGGACGATGGACGGGGCCATGTACCGTCAAATCTTGGGTGAGAACCTCCTTCCCTCAGCCAGGGCATTGAAAATGGGTCGTGGATGGGTATTCCAGCATGACAATGACCCAAAACACACAGCCAAGGCAACAAAGGAGTGGCTCAAGAAGAAGCACATTAAGGTCCTGGAGTGGCCTAGCGAGTCTCCAGACCTTAATCCCAAAGAAAATCTGTGGAGGGAGCTGAAGGTTCGAGTTGCCAAACGTCAGCCTTGAAACCTTAACGAGACTCCTGTTTCTCCTAATCAAGAATGAAGACGGCATCACTAAGGTTGCTCGAAAATTCTCTATGCTACACCAAACAGTACATGTACTGTAACTCCCAGTAATGGATATCAAACATCTTTGGTTAAATCACAAAATCTAGTGTAACAATCTATAGCTAAAATAACTGGTGGTCATGATGAAATTGCTACTCACAAAGAAACATACAGTAAGACAATACAGTATAATCAGTGTACTTATGTTCAGGGAATATTTATAAAGCTATGGGGGGAGTGTTGTCATGGTCAAACTGCCATTCAGATCCTCATGAGTAAGCTGCTTGAAATCCAGCGTAATGTCTAATCCCTTGAGAGGGATACAGTTCATGGGATATAGTTCTGCTACAGTACAATGACAAGAAGGCAAAGGAATTATGTTTCTGTATCTAGATTCCACTCCAGGAAGAAGCCCAGGCACCACACAGTATTGTCTGTAAGACAAAAAATAATAATTATACTGTATTGTACAGTTTGAACGACAGTTAAATTGTGCCAGCATAACAACATTAGGGTAGACTAGTGGAACATGCATACATGTGCACAGGCGCAGAGATTACATTTACAACAATATCTAGCCTAATATTAAGAAATATGGCAAAACCCTCAACCTTTGCGTAGTGACCAAAATGTAAAGATTGACCTAGGTAGTTAGGCAGACTGTATCTACCTACAGCTATGTCTATCAGGCATGCTTAGGGACATTTTTTTAAATAGTAAAACCAGCTTCAATTTTAGATATTTCCAACAGTAAATTGTTGTATTATTGTTTCTCCTCACTGTTTGCTAATAAACCTAGCTAGCTAGCTTGCTGGATATACAATACTTGTTATTTACATCTGTTTGGGATCATAACTTGCATCCTGCCTATAATATTGTGAAATGCATTATTGAAATGCATCCATGGTCATAATCATAACCAATGTCAACCCTCATCAATTATGTTACACAGCTAGCTAGTTTATTTTTTATAGTTATTATTATTTACACCTGCTGATGTTGTAGCTTGCTTTTTAAAGGCCTTATCTATGACTAAAAAGAGAAGAGGTTTTACTATTGAGATACAGAAGTTCTTTGATTGTAAAACCTCTTCTATTTGTAGTCATATATATGACTACCAGTAGTTGTTAAGCTAATTTAGCAAGCTATATAGCTAAGTTAGCAAACAGAAAAATAATTTGATTTCCTCCCACTGTAACACAGTAGTATTTTAGCCAACAATACATAGTATGGGTTTCAGTAGATCAACTAAAGTTAGCTAGCTAGCTAGGTGGCTTGCAGGAACAATAACTTACTTAGCTAGGCACCATATTTGTCATATGCCCTCTTGGTGCTGGAATCGTCTGTATCTGAGCTTTGTTTAGAATACTCTTCGCTATATTCCGGCTAAAACATGTATGGTTGAATGTCATCATGTAGGTAATAGATGCTCCATGTCAAATTCGTGTTGATGAGAGGAATCACTTGAAGCCATTGCATCTGGTCAGTTCTATCAGTTTTGCCCAAAGAATTGTTGTTAGTGCCAGCTTCCTTTTTAAAAAAGCCCGCCTTGGGGGAGGGACGGGGGCCAGAGCACGAACCACAGCCCAATACAAGTTGTATTCTTTCAGAGACTGGAAAAAATGTGTTTGCTTGTATATTTAGCAATGAATCAGCCAATAGGAACATCACTGAAAAACGTCCAATGGCTCCATCAAACAAGGACAACCATAACTACACGCACAAAAATGGATAGAGTGATCAGTATAATATAGAGTCTTCACCAAATGACATAAAACAGGACTATATTTATTTTTAGATCTCGCCCCCATCAATACACCATTGAGCACGAGAAGCCCAGACCTGCCTTCCTCCTGGGCAATTATGTGTGAAACACATCTCACTGTCCTAGAAATGCCTCGGACATGATGAAAACAAGCCCAGATTCCCCCAGGGTGAAGTTCCCCTTTAAATTCTGATCATGCTGTGAAGCTGAACTTCCGCAATGCGGATTGAATAAAGCCCTAAGTGACCCAACTGACTGGGTCAAAATTATCCAACTTGTGTTCTGTCCAATATTTACCCAAATTGGGTTGTTTTTAACCCAGTTTCTTTTAGAGTGCGATGCAGGGAGGTATGCAGTTGGATATAGAGGGTCTCAAATGGCACCATATTCTTTATGAAGTACCTACTTTTCAAAAGTATTGGGGGCGGAACCTAGAAAGACAAATGAAAGGAAATGTATCTCCATTTGATGACAGGGCTCTGGTCAAAAGTATTGCACTATATAGGGAAACGGTAGGGCGGAACATAGCAAGACAAATGAAAGTAAATGTATCTCCATTTGATGACAGGGCTCTGGTCAAAAGTATTACACTTTATAGGGAAACGGTAGGGCGGAACCTAGCAAGACAAGTTAAAGTAAATGTATCTATATTTGATGGCAAGTCTGATAAGGGTTAAATAAACCATGATTGCTATACGAGAGATATGGAGAGATTTATGTGGTGTCAAATTGAGCCTTCAACCCACCTTTCATGAGAACGGTGTGTCGATCACCACAGCTAAAACCATTTAAGTTCATTTACATTCCACTGTAGACATCATCCTTCATATCAGGTAAAATCCATGCACTTTGTCATCGGGGCGAGCGTGTGAGAGGAGAAGCCATACATTGACGGATAGTTTCGATCTCACTCTATTAACATCTTAAGGTAACGGATTTGACTGCGCAGGGCAGGAGCCTCACAAAATGCAGATCTGGCTGGCTGGCATACAGTATTGAATTTCCAATGATAATGGCATAAAATGGCATCTTTGGGAGAAGGGCTGCATCTATCATACACATGCTGGTGTTAGATATAGTGACACTTCATTATTAGGTCCTCCTGTGTGATCTTACAGGAGTATGTGTAAGTTGGTGTCATATGACTGTGTCTTTCCTTCCTTCCTTATTATTGAACTTTAATGAGATTGTCTGGCTACAGTCTGGTGTACACCCACAGCCAGTCCCAATTCGCTCCCTAGCACACCCTCTTGGCCCTCACCCTTTAACCTTTGCAGATCAGAAGGGTGTGGATAGGTATAAGTATTGCAGTAGTGCAGCTTCCACCATATTGCTTCCACCTTTCAAATCTGCAAACATTGAAGAGTTTGGGCCAAGGCAGAGCGTTAGAGAGTGGGTGTCTACCAGACTGTAGCTAGACAGAATAGAGAGGCACTCATAAAGAGATGTGCTCATATGCAAAGCAAACAGCTGACATTGTATTGTCGCACAAACAATGTACTGTCGAGTCTCAGCAGATTGTGGAGATTGCGGGATACAGCACGCACGCACACACACCAAAACACACACACACACCAAAACACACACCATAACGTTATTACAAAAATCATAAAGTTCAGAACACACATCTGTAATATTGTATTGATCTTTATTCATATTAAATTAAAAATATATTTTTGACAGATTCATGTAACAAAACTGCGGGAAAATGCTATAGCCTTGGGAATGGTAAAAGGAGTTGGAAGCAGCGCTGAAGTATATTCGAACAATAACAGCCTGTAAAGCAAAGGGATGGAAAGAAAGAATAGAGCTCTCCTCCTGGGAACCTCAGCCAAGCGTCAGTAGCTCTGCTGCTACAGCTCTGTCTGAATCCTGGACCAGGACATTCTGATACTACAGTCAAATAAGTCCCAATCAACCAATCAATGAAGTCATGATTAATCAAATTAATAAACCAAACCAATATCCATAGAGTGATATGTCAATTTAAATATACAGTATAAACCAGCCAACAAGCTATTTGCTTTATCTGATGCCTCCACCAGAAAGCAGGGGTCAGGGACCTTGACTTGAGCCAAGCAGGTACACTAGTCAATTTACCATTATTTGAGGCTTGTTGTGGCTGCCCAAGAAGATCAAAGGCTGGTTGGGTTTTTAAACTGAGTCTGTGGGTACAGTATGTATGCATTATCCAAGGCATATAGTGGTTCTTCAGACCATAGGCTTATTTAACTAGGCAAGTCAGTTAAGAACAAATTCTTATTTACAATGACAGCCTACCCCAGCCAAACCCTAACCCAGACGATGCTGGGCCAATTGTGCGCCGCCCTATGGGACTCCCAATCATGGCCGGTTGTGATACAGCCTGGAATCGAACCAGGGTCTGTAGTGATGCATCTGGCACTGAGATGCAGTGCCTTAGACCACTGCCCCCCTCGGGAGCCCAGGTAGGAAATAAATACATATTGATTATGAATACCAGTTAAATTGATACGAAAGAATGTTGAGAGAGAAAGACAAATAGAGAGAGAGAGAGAAATATACAGTAAATAAAGGATAGAGGAGTACTCATCAGTATTACAACAGAGGCTCAGTCTCTCTGATGGGTGGGTTCTGTACAAATTCAAATGGCTAGAGGAGAGGAGAGGATGGAGAGTGGAGGGGAAGAAGAGGAGAGGATGGAGAGGGGAAGCAGAGGAGAGGAAGGAGAGGGGAGGATGGAGAGGGGAAGGAGAGGAGAGGATGGAGAGGGGAGGATGGAGAGGGGAAGGAGAGGAGAGGAAGGAGAGGGGAGGATGGAGAGGGGGAGGAGAGGAGAGGATGGAGAGGATGGAGTAGGGAGGGGGTGGGAGAGGAGAGGATGGAGAGGGGAGGGGGAGGAGAGGATGGAGAGGATGGAGAGGAGAAGGAGAGAAAAGGATGGAGAGGGGAGAGGAGAGGATGGAGAGGGGAGGATGGAGAGGGGAGGATGGAGAGGAAGGAGAGGGGAGGATGGAGAGGAGGAGGAGAGAAAAGGATGGAGAGGGGAGGATGGAGAGGATGGAGAGGGGAGGATGGAGAGGGGAGGGGGAGAGGAGAGGATAGCGAGGGGAGGATGGAGAGGATGGAGAGCGGAAGGAGAGGAGAGGAAGGAGAGGGGGGTGGAGAGGCAACTGAAAGATAAAAAGTACACCCAAAACAAGGAAAAAGCACCTCTATACAGTGAGCAAGAGGTTTTTAAAACACAAAGTCCACCAAGTTGTGCTAAATACAGATACGAGGAAAACAGCGGGGCAGTAGAAAGCCGGCAAGCTTTTTCAAATCAGAATTCACGGGTCAAATACATATATATATACAGACATAAAAAACAAAAAGAAAACTGATAATACACAATAATATTAAACAAAAAGCAGTAATATGCCAAGGATAAAAGAGAAATCGAAAACATGGCAGCCCCAAAAGCATTGCTTTCCTACGATTTACAAATGCACCTGGCCAATTCTTCCACTATCTATAAAAATACTATTCACATTTTCTCGGTTGAAGAACAGTAGTAAAATGATCAGGAACAACCATTCTGTATTATGCCTGTGTGTCATTTTAAAAATGCTCTCCCGTAAATTTGTTTAGTGTTACCATCAAACCACCATGTTTTGTAAACTAAGCTTACTCTACAACTGCAGTCTTTTCCTGTTGTTTCAAAGGAATTAATAAACAATAGTACCACTGTAAAATGAGCTGAGTGTGATAAATGTACAGTTTTTGTGTGTTATAATATATGATGAATTGTATGAATATTATTTGTTATTTAACAGGGTGATATCTTCACTGAAACAATAAGCATTGTGTCAAGTTGCAAGATGCACTGAGTGCAGCCTCTCATACACTATTTACTTGTATATGTAGGGTTTTAAATCACATCTATGTGCAGTGGGATACGTCAGACCATGAAGAAACAGGAAAGGCTTATTGGATCAAACTGTACATTTCAATACCATAACAATTGCAAAAATGTACCTTAGAAATTAATATTTCGTATTGTAAGAAATTACAGGAATCTTTCCATTATGTACTTTAAGTATTTTCTCCAAGTTGTGGATCCAGGAGTGGACCCAGTTCAGAGTAACATTGAAATACAACAGCGTGAAAGAGGCCTTCACCACAATGTCTGTGCCCCAACTCACAGCAACGCAGTCAAAGAAACAACAATCTATTGCCATTATGAATCCTCCCATTGAGAGTAAGAAACATCATCATTAACACAATTTACAATGCTCTTTCAGATGTCATGGTTACATCTGTTTTGATTATTATACCCCAAAACCATAAATACAATAGTAGCTGAATCAAATAAATGTGACACTTTCAACATTGTTGATTAAAATGTGTGTGCACAATCAGTGTTGAAATGAAAGAGAGGAAATATTTGTGCTCCTTTTGTACCTAAACGATTTTGCTAAAGCAACCATCAGATACATAATTAATTAAAGTATTATGACTCTATGACTCTCACTTCTAAAACTCCTCACCGGTCGCTTCTTCAAAATAATGTTGGTCTTATTTAAGTTGCTCCTCATTTAGCTGCTTTATGGTAGTCAGTTTTTAAATACACACCATTCCACTTCAACAACAGTGTTTGCTACATACTGTACATTATATATACAAAAGTATGTGGACTCCCCTTTGAATTAGTGGATTTGGCTATTTCAGCCACACCCGTTGCAGTCAGGTGTATAAAATAGATCACACAGCCATGCAATCTCCATAGACAAACATTGGCAGTATAATGGCCTTACTGAAGAGCTCAGTGACTTTTAACGTGGCACCGACATAGGATGCCACCTTTCCAACAAGTCAGTTTGTCAAATTTCTGCCCTGCTAGAGCTGTCTCAGTCAACTGTAAGTGCTGTTATTGTGAAGTGGAAACGTCTGGGAGAAACAATGGCTCAGCCGCGAAGTGGTAGGCCACACAACCTCACAGAACAGGACTTCCGAGTGTTGAAGCGCGGACCAATTAAAAATTATGTTGTCTGTTGCAACACTCACTACCGAGTTCCAAACTGCTTCTGGAAGCAACGTCAGCACATGAACGGTTTGTTGGGAGCATCATGAAATGGGTTTCCATGGCCGAGCAGCCGCACACAAGCCTAAGATCACCATGTGCAATGCCAAGCGTCAGCTAGAGTGGTGTAAAGCACAATACCATTGGACTCTGGAGCAGTGGAAACGCGTTCTCCAAAACGCATTCTCAGGAGGCCCTTTCCTGTTTCAGCATGACAATGCCCCTGTGAACAAAGCAAGGTCCACACAAAAATGGTTTGTCGAGATCGGTGTGGAAGAAATTGACTCGTCTGCACAGAGCTCTGACCTCAACCCCATCAAACACGTTTGGGATGAATTGGAACGCCCTTGTGTCTAAATGGAAGCATGTCCCCGCAACAATGTTCCAACATCTAGTGGAAAGCCTTCCCAGAAGAGTAGAGGTTGTTATTGCAGCAAAGGGGGGACCAACTCCATATTAATGGCCATGATTTTGGAAAGAGATGTTCGAAGAGCAGGGTTCAACATATTTTTGGTCATGTAGTGTACATTTCTTTAGTCAACTTTTGAGATTAAGTAAAACTCAACTGACTTCCCTTGCTGCCATTATAGCGCAACACAGCGCCTAAATTCTGATTCTCAGACAACCTATTGTAACATTGATGCATTGATCTCGTAACATTTGTGGAATGCTAATATCTCTGCCTTTTACCCCGCTAAGGATTGGAAACTATTGCCCTGTCCGCCAGTATTACTCTCCGGCATGTTGATTGGAGATGTTGGGTAACATGATTTCCCCACGGAACAGAACAGCAGAACATAGCAGCTTTAGTGGACAAGGAAAGCTATAACACCCTGCTAGCTAAAAGCCCTGTGATGCTATGCTAGGATTTTGAGAGCCTGTGTCTGATTGCATACAACACCTTCATATAAGGGTTTACTTTGAGGGATTATTTCTCGTTACCATAGGTATTTTATGCAACTAGCCACTGATGTTGTATTCTCCTTTAGCCTGTTGGGGCTCGGGGGCAGTATTGAGACATTTTGAAAAAAATATGTGCCCATTTTTAACTGCCTCCTACACCAACTCAGAAGCTAGGATATGCATATTATTAACACATTCGGATGGAAAACACTCTGAATTTTCTAAAACAGTTTGAATGGTGTCTGTAAGTATAACAAAACTCATATTGCAGGCAAAAACCTGTGAAAAATAGATTAAAAAAAATTTGAATTTTGTGACTGTACTATTTAGTGTCATTGTTTTATAGATACCATAGTGAGAAAGGATTCATTTCGCAACACCTACGGCTTCCACTAGATGTCAACGATCTTTATAAAGTTGTTTGAAGCGTCTATGATAAACAGAGAGCAAATTAGAATCCAAGGAAGTTGACATGTCATCACTTCATTTTTTTGCGCCTGCGCATAAATCTGAGAAACGTGAGTTTGTCATCATTTTTTATCTAGACATAGGATAGGTTGTGTGAAAATATTACTGATGTTTAACGTTAAAAATGGACCAAAAGATTCATGCTAAACAACATTTGACATGTTTGAACGAACATAAATAGATTATTTACTAGGTTTTTTTAGCTTTTCGGCGTGATTTTACCAGCCCCCCAACCACGTTTTGTGGGAGCATAATGAACGCTAAGTACTTGGTGTTATTTGGACATAAATTATGAACTTTGTCAAAAGAAACCACATTTGTTCCGGACCTGGAATGCCTTCCGGACCTGGGATCCTGCCTTCTGATGGAGATAATCAAAGGTAAGGGGGTATTTACAATGTTATTATCGATTTTAGATGATGCTAACTGTATAGCATAGCCTGTTGTTCTTAGCATAGCACCCCGTTTATTGCAAAATGTGATTTCCCAGTAAAGTTATTTTGAGATCTGGCCATTCGGTAGCAATTACGAGATGATAATATATTATTCTTTGAATGACAATATTATAATTTACCAATGTTGTCGAATAGTAATTTTGTTATGTTCACCAGAAGCATTTCAGAGAAGAAAAAAATCTGAATTTCACGCTACTGTAAAATGCTGTTTTTGGATATAAATATGAACTTGATGGAACAAAAAATGCATGTATTGTATAACATAATGTCCTAGGAGTGTCATCTGATGGAGATTGACAAAGGTTAGTGCATAATTCTAGCTGGTTTCTGCTTTTGGTGACGCCTGACCTTGAATTGAAAATGGATGTTTGTACTTTTGTGGCTATGTACTGTCCTAACATAATCTAACTTTATGCTTTTGCCGTAAAGCCTCTTTGAAAATCGAACAATGTGGTTAGATTAAGGAGATGTTTATCTTTTAAATTGTGTAAAATAGTTGATGGTTTAAGAAATTGAAATTATTAGATTTTTGATGTTTTGAATTTCCAGCCTTGTTAGCAATCCCGACTCGGGGTTCATTGCTAACCTGTAGCCCCAACAGGTTAAACTGGCTGTAACTGACCAGTGAGATCCATCATGACTCCTCCCAACATCACCCTCATATGCTGTCATTGCACCAACATCCCCATGACCATGTTCATAATCTCTGGTAAAACGTGTCAGTAAACTCTATAACTAGAACATAGACTCCAATCTTCCACTGCACACTTCTTTTACACAAGGAGAATGCATACAGATACAGTAAATGTTAGCTCTCAAACGAATCATCTTAAATCAGAAAAACTATTTAATGAATCATCTTAAATCAGAAAACCTATTTAATGAATCATCTTAAATCAGAAAAACTATTTAATAAATCATCTTAAATCAGAAAACCTATTTAATGAATCATCTTAAATCAGAAAAACTATTTAATAAATCTTAAATCAGAAAAACTATTTAATCCTCCAAAATGAGAATGAACAAACAGTAGCTTGAGATCTGACAAAATGTGACACACTAACATCCTGCCGTCTACATCCTAGCTAGGTAGACGGCAGGGTTTCCCAAATTCAGTCCTGGGGTCCCCCCTGGGTGCATGTTTTTGGTTTTCGACCTAGCATTACACAGCTGATTCAAATAATCAAAGCTTGATGATGATGCTGATGAGTTGGTTATTTGAATCAGCTGTGTAGTGCAAGGGCAAAAAAGAAAACATGCACCGGGAGGGCAGTACTGAGAACCAGTGGAGTCAGTGAGTAGTACACATACTGGCGTCCACCCCACTGTGTACACGTTTTGTTTTTTACCCTGGGACTGCACAGCTGATTCAACTAACCAAGCTTTATTTGCTAGGGCAAAAAAACTAAATATGCACAAAGGGAGGGGCCCGGGACTGATTTTGAGAAACCCTGCCTTAGAAAGGCTCCAGCTATCCAATCAGGCCTAATATCCAACCATGGATATTGTCTTCAAGGACTATAAGTTCTCTAGCAATTCTACCACTGTAGCGTTCACAAGGACTAGGCTCTGTAATGCCTCATGATCAGCGATCTAAACAGCTCTATATTTTCCCATGGTTCTTCCAATGTAGCTTTGTTGGCAAGGACTATAAGCACTGTAGCGATGCTACCAATGTAGTTTTGTCCACTAGGACTAGGCTCTGTACTACTTTAGCTATATAAACCGGCATATATCCACTTTCATGAACCTGCCATTGTAGCTTTTCCTAAAAGCTAGCTAATCACAACATTTTACATTGATATCATAGTCATTTAGCAGACGTTCTTATCCAGAGCAACTTACAGGAGCAATTAGTGTTAAGTGACTTGCTCAAGGGCACATCGGCAGTTTTCACCTAGTCGGCTCAGAGATTTGAACCAGCGACCTTTAGGTTACTTAAACACTAGGCTACCTGCTGCCCCACTAAGTTTTGAAGTGCTTCAGCTGGAACTCACTTGGCAAGTAATATTTTTAATTAAGGAAGAGAACTGGAGATAAACACACCGTCCAGGAAACATCTCTGTTTGACTAAAATAAAAAATAAATAACACAATGCTTCTCCAAAAACTCCCTGACTTTTTATTCCTTTTCATTCCACTTTTCATTCTATTATCATGGTAGTGGTGAGCCAATTAACACGTTTCTAGTCCTCCTGTCAGTGTTTCTAGACCAGGGTTCTAGACCAGGGTTTCCCAGGGTCTCAGACCCTTGATTATTTGAATCAGCTGTGCAGTGCTAGGGTAAAAATGAAAACCTCCACCCCTTGGGATCCCCACGACCGACCGAGTTTGGGAAACGCTGTACTAGCCCTTCTCTCTTCTACCCTGCTGCTTGTCTTCATTATTAATAAAGTGCTCCATCTGTGGATTGTCCTTCATTATGCAAACACACTGAGAAATTACAAACAGAAGCCACAATGCAGAGAAAATGAACAGTGAAATGGAGTAGGCTATCTGTCTTTTCTCTAGCTGCAATGCGATAGATAAAACATAATTAAAATTAACCGATGGAGAATCGGATGTGCTTCTGGCTGGGGAAACAATGAAGAGAGAGGTTTGGCTGTGCCAGAATGGTTAATAAGTCCTATCAAATCGCAAAAAAATCTAAAAGACCAAAATCTAAATATTTCTTTCTGGATGACAGTATTCCCCCTCTACTAGCAGCGAAAACAAAAATCATCTGGCAGTATTCTGAGACACATGGATCTGACCTCCCATAGATATGGTGTCTGTCTACCTGTACTATCTCAACATTATTGTCAAACATGAATAGAAAAGTTTTCAATGTCCTTGATCGCTGTAGCACCTGTGTTTCCTTAATGAAAATGTAATTGTGGAGGAAGGACATCTCTCCAAATGTTTTGGCACAGTTTTATTCTCCAGTCCAAACTGTTGGAGAGGGGATGCACTGTACTTTACGTAGTAGGGGAGAGAGGAATTTGGTGGTGGAGCAAATGCCTTGGTTTTATGGACCAGTTTGGTGTTCAGACAGTCTTGTTTAAGTTGTACTATAGTAATAAATACAGCATTTCAACTGTCCTTATCTGATGTTCTGTTAATCCACAGAACATGTCTGGTCTCAGGCTCTCCTATTCAGTTTGACCAGCACTCACAATGCATCTCCTGCAGGGTAGTGTCCACCCCATTGGGGCTTAGTTATGCTTCTTAACGCCCAGGACCAGGCCAAGTTTTCAGGCCTCTCCCGTCCCGGAAAAACTGGTGTCTGTTGCCTGCCACCCATCCAGTCCCCTCGAATCCTTCATTTCTCCACACACGTGGGTCATGTTCATTATGGGACACCGTAACAAACCGCTTCACAACGTCCAGGTAATCCCTCCCTATTTAAGTCTGTTGTCTTCTGTTTGGTACCTAATTAACATGACCCTGCCATCTCTTTCTCTGTCTGTCTGTCTGTCTGTCTGTCTGTCTGTCTGTCTGTCTGTCTGTCTGTCTGTCTGTCTGTCTGTCTGTCTGTCTGTCTGTCTGTCTGTCTGTCTGTCTGTCTGTCTGTCTGTCTGTCTGTCTGTCTGTCTGTCTGTCTGTCTAGTTCAGTTCAGTGTACAGTCCCCATATTATCAGTCCTCTCCCGAGGTCTTTGTAACCAGCTCTGATAGGGAAGCGAACAGATAGACTCTGCCAGGGTTTGTCAGTAAAAAAACAGATATTGCAACATATAGCAGTTTCTTATTTATATTCTATGACTGCATCGATTCAGGGGTTTGTCATTTGTCTGCCTCAGAAGTCATGTGGGTTAGAAGGAACACCATGGCTGGGTGGTGGCGATCCTCTCCTTACAGATAAGCCTATTCCCTCTTTAATCCTGTGGCACTTTCTGCTTGCTGTATTTCACTGTGTTCAGCATAGGCCCTTCAAGCTTTGCATACATATAACATTGTGGCATTTACTTGCTGAATGGCTTTGTCTTCTCATCCCACTGCACTGCCTTTGCTTCTGTTATCTCCACTGCTTTAGAACCCAAGGGCAATGGAGCTCCTGGTCCAAAAACGTAATGCACACGGCGCTAATGTTATCTCCACTGCTTTAGAACCCAAGGGCAATGGAGCTCCTGGTCCAAAAACGTAATGCACATGGCGCTAATGGTATCTCTTCCTCTGTGTGTATGTGTATATGTGTGTTTTTGTGTGCATGCTTGCATGTATGTCTATATCGTGCATGTACGTATACAGAATTAGAACAGTGTTATTGATGTGTCAAGGTTGGGAACACGTCTTCCTTTTTCGCGAGATACAAATTAACATGTTATAGCTGATATGAGTGGAGCTGTATAATAAATGTACAAATTCTACTACACATTCAGAGGGGTTCGAACCATGTCAACATCAAAGACGCCGCACAGAGCCAGCCAGCCAGTCAGCGGACAGGAATGCATCCTCCACATTATGTGACAGATGTATGGCGTGGCTGGGGCTTGAGAGACAGTCACGGAACAGCAGTGTATACACAGATGTATGCGTGTTCTCCTATATGAACCTGATATACCGCACACCAACGGCTATCATGACATTACTGTATGTGTGGATGGTGGATTGCTACAATATGCATTTAACCCAGTTGGAAAAATGTGCTGCTCCAAGACTTTCAGTGTAGTGTATTGATTGTGAATCACCGTATGGTTCTTACACAAATCTTATTAATAATAAAATAATATATTAGAGATCATGAGCAAACAATATACGGTAAGTGTAAGTGCTTCAAGTTCCTTGTTCCTTGGCCTTCATCCTGTCTGTTCACACCTACAAAGACCGATACTGTTTGTCATTACATGTACTTTTCACTTAGCCTTCTGTTGTTGTTGTTGTTGTAATCAACACTGAAGGGGCGGGGCTGAGGGTGAGTAATGGGTGCGGTATCGGAGGAGTTAAGAATGGGGCTGAGAGTGACCGGTGAGGCTGTCAATTATCAAACCAGTCCTGGGTTATTGGGTGGGGGGGAGGCTCTCAGCAGTTTATATTAAATGCCTTGACGTGTCCAAAAAGTTGGACACATTCCGAAATGGACCTGGGCCTTCCCACCCGGACCCAATATGCATTAATATATTTTTTTCAATATAGAGACCCATTCCAAATGGACCCGAGGACAACTAGATCCATTCCGCATAGACCTGTTCGGTTCCAGACCCGGTGTGATCCAATCCGAGTGAGGGAAGCAGCAGAAAAGTACATTTTTAAGCTACTTTATTAACCGGAGATGATAAAGCGCGAGGGAGAGAAGGTAGAGAGAGGTGATGCTCTAGCAGAGGCCGTGCTGTGTGTGTAGGCTACTGTGAGTGTGAGCAAGTGACACAGGGAGCACGGCAGGAGAGACGAAAGATGGCAACCAACCAAGCCAACTCGCGCTATAGTAGACTAATAGCTGCCAAAGCTAGGTTATTTATCATTGAATATGATTACGTAGTACCTGTCTTGAGTGCATCCAACCAAGAGCAGCTACTTAAGCTAGCTAGCTAGCTAGGCTAATTGAGGCTGCATGCGCTTTCTCATCCTACACAGTTACAAACAACAACGACTCCTTTTAGAATATAAAGTAGCAGCCTACCTATTGGCTCTTGGTCGTTGTAGCCTATCCTTCTCCTTGAACTTTTAATTCTGTAATTTTAATTCCATCTTCCATTGATTAGATATCTCCTAACTTTTGCCCCACACGGAGACTCTATGACTGTAGCCTACTGCCGCTTTGATGACCTATGATTGGCCAATAACAACAACAAGCTATACGCACCACTCTCGTGAAAAGCAAGAGTAGCAGCATAAATTACGCAATTTCTCTCTCTCCCTCTCTTCTGCAGCAGTCGCGTTTGGATCTTTACGGGTCCTTCCCGACAAGTTAGTTAAATTACACATACCCGAGACTCGTGACAATCATATCAGATGCGACGCAGACCCGTGACATTATTTAGAATTCTGGATCCGACCCCGCTCAGGTCCCGGATCGGGTCTCGGGAATTCCGTTACAGGTGAATCCGTGAAAACTTTCAGTGTATATTACTGTAATATTACTGTAGTACTTCTGTGTAATGTTACTGTAATCCAGTGTAGAGGACATAGACAGACAGAGAGGAGAACATCAGTCCTGGGTTCTATGGAGGTGGGAGGCTCTCAGCACTATGTCTTATAATATAATATTACTGTAATGTTACTGTAATCCAGTGTCAGTTCAGATGTGTCAGTCCAGTGCTGGTGAAGGGAACCAGGGTTGATACGTAAATATTGTGTGGCTGAGTGAGAGAGGGACTGTCCACTCCCATCCTCCCCTCCTCCTCCCCTTGTCTTCTAACTTTCCTGGCCCAGTCCCTCTTTCCTCCTCATCCTCCTCCCCGTTACACCACAGTGTTCCTCTGTCTGTAGGGTGGGGGCGGCAGCACGGTCCCAGGTTTCAGGGCGAACTCTGTCAGGTACTCCTGGTTCTCGGCCACGGCGGGCCGGATGCGTCCATTCTGCCGGTAGAAGAAGCGTGTGCTGCAGTCCTGCAAGTACTCAGGGTTGTGCAGGGTGGCCTTGGGAGGGAGGCTATGCTGCCAGTACTCTGGATTGTCAAAAGTCTTGTTCTTGTCTTGTCTATTCTTCTTGTCCAACATGATGGTGCCTGTGAGGCCGGGGTGAAGGGTATACCCGGGGTGGGCTGGGTGGGAGGGGTGGCCTGGGTGGGCGCCGGCTGTACCGAGGCCTGGAGGAACAGAGTATCCTGGTTGTGCAGAGACTCCATGGGCGTGGGCTGCCTGGACGCTGTGACCAGGGATTCCTGCCTGGGCGGTGCCTGATTGACCAGCAGTGAGGCCAGTGGCACCTGGTTGGCTTACCAGGGTGGCGAGGGGAGGGTTGTGTCCCCCAGTGAACCCATTCTTCTTCAGGGTGTAGTCACTGTAGTCTCCCACTCCGGGGTTGTGGAAGGTGTTGAGGTAGAGGGGCTCGTTGACGTATTCGTCCTCCACTCTGGGGCCGGAGCCTGCCTGTTGGGGGCCGCTGGGTGCCACCTGTCAAGTCAAGTCAAAGTTTAGTTAAAGTGCTTTCAAATAGCTAGATGGTCCATGTTATTACCATCGTATGACAATTCCATGTGTTTGGGTAGTAGATATCATGAACAAATGACTTAGACTCCTAAGGATTAACACGATTAAGGTCAAAACACACTTTACCAAAAAGGGGGAGGGGGGAAATGTCGATAACAGTAAAAAGAAAATTGTATAAAAATTCAGGAGCGAGCAGTCCATAAGAAATAGTCCTAATACTAATTAAAAAGTCGACCTGATAGGGGTTACAGCTGTCCAGGTTTAGGGCAGCTCCATTCCTCCGACGAGTCACGAATGGGTTCTCCTCCACAGGGTTGAGATAGTCTGTTAGAGAGGGTAAGAGAGAGGGGGAAGAGCGAGATATATATATATATAGAGAGAGAGGTTAGAGGCTTTCAAAGGATGAACAGAAGGCTTGCAGTATTATGATCTTACGGATATCTTCACTAGCATCTGACATGCCTCTATGTGTGTGTGATGGTGTGTAAGCCTTGGTCTCTACAGCTCTCTGTCTGAATCAAAGGGTGAAAAAGAGGAGGAGATGATGAAACCTGGAATCTGATATCACCAGGTACACTACAGAACAGTACACCCCTCTGGTAACAGACAAGGCTCATAGGAAAGGATCAGAACAGTTCACCTATTTGAGAATTTCTGAACTTTTGTCTTTTGTCTAACTGGATCAGTTACTGCAAAGCTTCAGAACTAAAAGCCGCAAAATTTACAAATCCAAGTAAAAAGTATTTGGCTGTGGATAAAAGCTATTTCAAGGAAAGTCATCATAAACAGTTAAGAAGTGCTTCCTGTAGTACATGGCATTACGTGAGGAAAGGAAAACAGTGAATAGTGACACCATGTTGTACCTGAGGTGGCCTTCTCCCTCATGGCGGTCAGGTATCCATCCTGGTCGGTGTCTCCTCTAGCTCCTCTCTCCCCCAGCATGATGGTTGGGTCTGCACTGTAGCGCTGTCCACTGCTGCTCTCCACTGGACCTGAGGCTAAATAATTATAATATTAACATTTATTTGTATAGGGCTTTTCATTACATAGGAATTTAAACGCTCTACGTAGGCAAATAAAACACAAACAAACAAACAAACAAACAAAGATAAAAAAAGACTAAATATATTAAGCATCAAGGAAGCTAAAATAACAGTGCTAAAAGAGGTGTCACCTGGTGCTCCGTCTGAACCAGGAGGTCCCGCGGGCCGGGGAGTTGCCTGCTTCCTCAGTGTGCCGTTACAGCGCTGGTCCTCGAAGCATTGGTGCTCCGAGCCGCTACCACCCTGCCCCCCTGCAGACTGGTCCCCTGGGGACAGGGACAGCACCCGTGGGATGGTCCCCATCATGTCCTCCATATCGAAACTAGGGTCTTGGTACCCAAACTGGTTCTGTAGGGACACAAGGAGAGGTTTAATGTACTGTACACACTGATGGGCTGTGGGTTCTGCAGGGGCATAAGAGGACACAGGGGTCTAATACACACTTCTGAGTGTTGGTACTTGTGTTCAAGAGTATTGGTTCAAGGGAGAGTCAGTCTCCTTCATCTCCCTTCTCCCCATGCTCCAACACTCTCCCCCCCATCCCTCATTCACCCTCCTCCTCCATCCTCCCCTGTCCTCTTCCCTCGTGTGGGTGAGTGGTCTCTACCCGTCCCCGTCACCTCCTACCCCTCCTGATCTCTCAGTCTCAGCGGTGGTCTGCAGGTGTGTAGTCAGCACTCACTGAGGAGACTCTCTCTCACGCTGTGTACCCTCCACCTTACAGCTACACACTCAGAATCACTCCTCCTCTGTCAACTCCTCTCATCCTCCTCTCTTCCTTCTCCTAGACTCCAGAGGTCACACTGTGAACCCTCTACCCTGTAACTATTTCTCCTCTGTCACTCCTCTTCTGTCAAGTCCTCCCATCGCCTCCTCTGTTGTTCCTCCTCTCTTCCTCCTCATCACCCATAACAACATACTAAATACTGTGGCTCTTGGTTTTACGTAGCCCTACAAGATTCTGTCTGTGTATGTACTGTATGTAGTAATATACACTGCAGTTACATCCTGAGAAGTGGAATCCAATTTCAGTGCAACAGATGAGTCCAACCAACATGGGAAATCAACCAGTCAACACAATGTATCCGAAACAGACATCAGAAGAAAACACTTTAAGGCAGAATTTAAGGGGAGTTTATCATGAAGAGAACACAGGTTGAATGATGGAGTAGCTCAGTGTGATCTTTGTCTTCAGTTGTATAAGACTGTTATTAAATATCAAAGGACACTTTGTAGCCAGGCTTCTAAGTAAAGAAGTTAGGAAAGAGAAATAAAATCATTTTTATAGAATATAATAGAATGTATACTGAGAAGGGCATTCTGTACACAGGTCCTTAACCTGTTGGATGAAGATGAGAGAAGAGAGGAGAGGAGAGGAGAGGAGGAGGAGAGGAGAGGAGAGGAGAGGAGAGGAGAGGAGAGGAGAGGAGAGGAGAGGAGAGGAGAGGAGAGGAGAGGAGAGGAGAGGAGAGGCGAGGAGAGGAGAATGGAGTGGAGCCTTACCCTGTTGGAATCAACGTGTGTCCTGGGTGTGTACGCTAGCGGTGGGATATTAAAGGCATGAGGGACCAGGTACTCCTCAGCATCCATCAGATCCTCCAGCTCCTCCTCATCCAGCAGGCTCTGGAAGAAAGTACTGTCATTGGGGCTGGGCAGCTTCATACGGTCATCACCCTGGAGTGGGGGGAGGGGGTGGTGGGGGAGAAGGAGAGGGAGGGAGAGACATACAAATTACTGAACAGTCATGATATCCACACATCAGAGTGTCATTCACGCTACTCCCCAGGATAAGCAGGGGTATAGGAGGGGAAGGTAAGTCACCTGGATGACCAGGTAGCGCTGGGGGTCCCGGGCCATCCTACAGAACTCTGCAGCCAGCTCCTTGAACTTGGGCCTGCTGTCTGCGTCTATCATCCAACCTGGAGGGGACAACAAATAACTTTAGAGATAGAGAACACGGACAAGGTATACTGTAGGAGGATTCCTCAATGCAATGTAAAGGAGAGAAAGAGAGAGAGACACACACACATACGCATCATGCATACTGACGCCACACACACACTCACCACCACACACACTGCTGCTATAGTTTCCATTTCTATTTTATTTTATATATTTATCTTTAACTATGCATTGTGGAAATGGACACGTAAGTAAACATTTCACTGTTAGTCTACACCTGTTGTTTACAGGGTTGGCATGGGTACTACAGGGGCATTGGGCACAGGATCATGAAGGAAGGTGACAGAGGCTGTTGGTCAGTCAGAGACACCCTGGCCCCAATGTGTGAGAGGAGGGCCACAGCCAGAGGAGAGAGAGGGGCCACAGCCAGAGGAGAGAGAGGAGCCACAGCCAGCACAGTACAGCCAGGAAACACAAGGATAGTGCTGGAATGGTGTCTCTGCCTGGACAGGGGGGCATAGTACCATCTGTGATCCTACCCTATAGGTCTGGGGCCAAAGCAGGTGTGTGTGTGTGTGTGTGTGTGTGTGTGTGTGTGTGTGTGTGTGTGTGTGTGTGTGTGTGTGTGTGTGTGTGTGTGTGTGTGTGTGTGTGTGTGTGTGTGTGTGTGTGTGTGTGTGTGTGTGTGTGTGTGTGTGTGTGTGTGTGTGTGTGTGTGTGTGAGTGAGAGAGGTTAAACAGGGTGGCTTACATTTGACCATGACCATGTATACATCTATGGTGCAGATGGGAGGTTGGGGAAGACGCTCTCCCTTCTCCAACAGGTCTGGGATGTCCCGTGTCGGGATGCCATCATAGGGCTTCCCCCCGAATGTCATCAGTTCCCAAATGGTCACCCCTGAGAAGAGGTGTAAGGTTAAATGTTTTTGCCAAATATAATAGATATATTGGAAATCTTATGATTTCACCAGGGATCTTACTTAACTGTTAAAACACATCAGTTGATTGATTGATGTTAATGCCCAGCCTTACCATAGCTCCACACGTCACTTTGGTGGGTAAACTTCCTGTAGTGAATACACTCCAAGGCCATCCACTTGATTGGCATCTGGAGGTAAAGAGAAACATATCTTTTATTGCACTTCTGAATGTCTGAGTAATGGCTAATTTATACCCAACGTACTGCAAGTGCGCAACGTAAGAAGGCAATTAGCTACACATAAATGGCTTTCACTTAATAGGCATCTACAAGTAAAGAGAAGAAGAGCTTATATTTTTTAGCAAATGTTGGAGAACATGAACTGAATAAAAAACAAAGGGCTGGTTTTAAGCCTAGTTCTGGAGTAAAAAGCTATTTTCCTGGAGATATTCAATTGAGCATGCTTTTAAGTCCAGGACAATCAGCCCATGATGTCTAATTCTCACCCTATATAAATACTACGGATGTATTTTTATCATGTGAGTTTTCCTGTTGTTTCTATGTCAGTGACCCAATTAGAGGAATAGTAAACTGTTATAGAGCTGTGTCCAGTCCAAGATTAGTCTGAAAAGGGAGTAAAGTTGCTATCTGTTTACTGATCCATTTGGGGTCAACTTAACCTTCACTAAAGTTGTTTGTATGCCATATAGGCCTGTGTGCTAATATGCTGCAAATACTATGCCAACAAGGCATTTACAGTGGATGTTTACTTGATAAATTAAATATGAATGAAAGCCCACTGAGCTAAAATAACTCAAACGAAAAGACAAAAATACCATTTTATTTCAGCAAAGCCACAGTATCGAGCTCCTGTTGTGCTAAAGCCTTCTAAAACCAACACAAATCTTTGTCAATATGAAAACCCTTTGCCATTTTTGCAGGGTCATTAAGCATGTTTCCATTGACCCAGGATTATAAAAAAAAAAAGCAATGTTGCAAATTTTGGGTGACTGATCTGTAATGGAAACAGTAGATATAGGATACATTTTCTAAAGATCCACAACATTTGTATCCGCTCGACAAGGGGGATTTTTCTTTTGTCTAATTTTCTTAATTGAGACAAATTGTAACGCGGGTCGTATAAAGGGGACCAAGGCGCAGCGTGTAGAGTGCTCATACTTTTCTTTAATGAAACACTTAACCAAAAACAACAAAACTACAGCCAACAGTTCCGTCAGGTACACTTGACAAAACGGAAAACAACTACCCACACCAACACATGAAAAACAGGCTGCCTAAGTATGGCTTCCAATCAGAGACAACGATAGACAGCTGCCTCTGATTGGAAACCATACCTGGCCAAAACATAGGGAAAAAAACATAGAATGCCCACCCACCTATCACACCCTGACCTAACTAAACAATTAAAACACAGCTCTTCAAGGTTAGAGCGTGGCACAAATGATGATGGAAACTGTGTTTTTTGAATAAATTATGATTCCTGAATAATTTTAAAGGTACACAGGGAACGTGATGTCATCGCGGAAATATAAAGCTCCACTCCACATTTCATTTTAAAGGCCTACTGCTTTCTAAATATATTCTTCAACTTTATAACAATCATGTTTGTTTGCCCGGATTGTTCTGACTTTCAAGAATGACTGAATTGCTCCGCCTTGTTTTCTGGTTGCCTGGCAGGTTTCATCGTCCAATTACTTCAGATCTACAGGAGTGCAACTATCACCCTTGCATGTACATAGGCGATACGCTGGCACATGATTAGAATATAGCAAATATGAGTAAATTGTTATTGCATATAAACGCACCCTAACAGGCAGCTGTCACATCTATTTTCAATGCAAACTTTCTAAATGTCGACAATTAATGTAAACATAGCTAGTGTGATGCTAGAGACCAGGGCAATGTCCCAGATGGCACCCTATTCCCTATTTAGTGCACTACTTTTGACTAGAGCCCTATAAACTCTGTAGGTCCTTGTGAAAAGTAGTGCACTACAAAGTGAATTGGGTGGATTTGGGATACAGACACACCCCAGTTTAGATGTCTACCCACATTAGTATATCCTATTGATTATAGTCATATGCTCAGTTTTTGTTTTAAATACCCTTTAAAACCTCATGGATTTTACCCTGTTTTTCAATATTCAACCTGAAGCATGGATATGCATATTCTTTATACCATTTGAAAGGAAACACTTTGAAGAATGTGGAAATGTGAAATTAATGTAGGAGAATATAAAACATTAGATCTGGTAAAAGATAATTTGTTCCATCATCTTTGAAATGCAAGAGAAAGGCCATACTTTCAGATAGGAGTCTAGGTGTAATTTAGATTCTGGCCAACAGATGGCAGCAGTGTGTGTGCAACGTTTCAGACTGATCCAGCAAAGAATTATATTACTGCACAATATTTTGTATCAAAACTGCAAGGAGTTTGTCCAAATGTGCCGAATCGGACAATTGATACATTTTCAAGTACATAACTATAGCGAACATACAAAAATGCTATGGTAATAAATCATGTAAGTTTACACACTCCCAGGAATGTCATACATGATGGATCATTAGCTTATACACTAACTTTCACACATCTAGATGGCCGGGTGGGGTGGGTGTGGAGTCAGAGACAGCAGTGGGGTCAAACTGTAGACCCTAGTTCCTACATTTGAACATAAAAATGGATTTCATCAAACAAAACTATGCTACATTTTATCTCTAGGACCCTCAGGATGACAAATCAGAGCATTATTACTGAATGTAAGAACATTAATTACCTCGAGGTGAATGTATCAAACCAGTTTCTTTGATAAAAGTGTTTTGTCGTTGTGCACTCTCACTCACTGTAATAGCTACTGTTAATTGGACACTGCAGTTAGATTAACAAGAATTTAAACTTCCTGCCCGTATAAGACTTGTCTATGTCCCAGAAAGTTGGCTGTTGTATACAACATCATTCTAGTCACATTAGCACACGTTAGCAACAACCTTCCCGGTTTAGGGACACCCATCCCTTAGAGGTTAACAGTATCATAATCATACAATAGAACAAGCACCAGGGCTTTTTAAAGAGGAGGAGAGGAGAGGAGAGGAGAGGAGAGGAGAGGAGAGGAGAGGAGAGGAGAGGAGAGGAGAGGAGAGGAGAGGAGAGGAGAGGAGAGGAGAGGAGAGGAGAGGAGAGGAGAGGAGAGGAGAGGAGAGGAGAGGAGAGGAGAGGAATAAACCCAGGCAGGAAACAGCCCTTTCTCCCCCAGGCCTAAGAGCTGCCCCCCACAGAGAGCTCACAACACAGTGGGATGGGAATCACATCGCAGGAGGCTGGCTGCAGCTTAAACAGCTGAACTGATTCACTGGGCTATCTTGAGTGTGTCCAAAATGGCACCCTTTTCCTATAAATAGCATTACTTTTGACCAGGGCCCATATGGGTCTGGTCAAAAGAAGTGCACTATAAAGGGTTCCATTTGAGAAGCAACCTATTGATTACTTTAAGAGGAGGTTGTGTGTGCGCTATTCACTCAGCACACTACGGTGAAGGGAATACAAGCATCTAGAAGAATAGAAGTGACAGAGAACAGACAGAGAGGAGAAAGGAGTAGTGAGAATGAAACAGAGAAAAAGCACAAGGTAATGTTTTTGGAGCATACATTCTCTTTTCCTGGCCATGCTTACCTTGCCCCCGTCAGCGTTGTACTCCTTCTCATTGATGTCCAGCAGCCGAGCCAGACCAAAGTCAGTGATCTTGATGTGGTTGGGGGACTTGACCAGCACGTTACGGGCTGCTAGGTCTCTGTGCACCAGTCTCCTCTCCTCCAGATACATCATACCCTGCAAAACACACATACACTGTTACTGAACAGTGAAGAAACATTGACATCATTATTATCATTATCGGCAAAATAATAATAATCATCATCATCATCATCATCATTATTATCACCATCATTATCAGTTACAACATCACATATCTTTTAGACACAAAACTATCACCAATATTATCAGATTTGCAAAACTTTAATTAACCATCATAATTTATTTGACTCTTCAGAAGGAGAATACATTTCATAACAGTGTATTGGCAAAGTTTCATACTTTTTTATTGAACAATTAAAAAAGAATTGTCACACACAATTTAATGAATAGATAGTTTGCAGCGATAACACCCGACTGAGTCTTTTTTTTTCTCTGAGAATATCTCATTCCAAAATCATGGGCATTAACATTGAGTTGGTCCTCCCGTTGCTGCTATAACAGCCTCCACTCTTCTGGGAATGCTTTCCACTAATTGTTGGAACATTGCTGCTGGGACTTGCTTCCATTCAGCCACAAGAGCATTAGTGAGGTTGGGCACCGATGTTGGGCGATTAGGCCTGGCTCCAATTCATCCCAAAGGTGATCGAAGGGGTTAAGGTCAGGGCTCTGTGTAGACCAGTCACGTTCTTCCACACCAATCTCGACAAACCATTTCTGGATGGACTTCGCTTTTTGCGTGGGGGCATTGTCATGCTGAAACAGGAAAGTGCCTTTTCCAAACTGTTACCACAAAGTTGGAAGCACAGAATCGTCTAGAATGTCATTGTACGATGTAGCGATAACATTTCCCTTCACTTTAATTAAGGGGCCTAGCCCAAACCATGAAAAACAGCACCAGATCATTATTCCTCCTCCACTATGCATTGGGGCAGGTAGCGTTCTCCTGGCATCTGCCAAACCCAGATCTTACTGCCAGATGAAGCATAATTCATCACTCCAGAGAATGCGTTTCCATTGCTCCACTCCAGCCGACGCTTGGCATTGTGCATGATGATCTTAGGCTTGTGTGCCGCTGCTCAGCCATGGAAACCCATTTCATGAAGCTCCTGACGAACAGTTATTGTGCTGACGTTGCTTCCAGAGGCAGTTTGGAACTTGGTAGTAAGGGTTTCAACCGAGGACAGATGATTTTTACGCACTACGCACTTCAGCACTCGGCTGTTCCGGTCTGTGAGTTGTGTGGTCTACCACTTCGTGGCTGAACTATTGTTACTCCTAGATGTTTCCACTTCACAGCAACAGCACTTACAGTTGACCGGAGCTGCTTTAGCAGGGCAGAAATTTGACGAACTGACTTGTTGGAAAGGTAGTATCCTATGACGGTGCCACATTGAAAGTCACTGAGCTCTCCAGTAAGGTCATTCTACTGACAATGTTTGTCTATGAAGATTGAAATTTTATACACCTGTCAGCAATGGGTGTGGCTGAAATAGCCAAATCCACTAATTTGAAGGGGTGTCCACATACTTTTGTATATATAGTGTATCTGCGTGATAAAAATCCAGAAATGTATTTTGAGGAGGAGAGAACAATAAGGGGTAATTGATTTAAGTGTGTATGGAGGGAGTGTGTAGCAGAGACCCTATGCATGTCAACGCTGCTATTGTTGTATAACAGGGTTTCTTCTGTTTCCCTCTGACACTTGAGGTCAGGAGTCCCTGCACCAAGAAAAACATGTAGATAAAGCTATATATCTGAGCTGCTTACCCAAAATAGTCTTGCAGACTGAAGTTCAATGTAGAGATAAAAAATATATACACATTTGTTCTTGCTCAGTCTTCATATTAATTTTATATAATTCAGCCAGCCCCGATGTTTCAGCTCCTATCACCATCCTTCTAACACTACAACACTGTCCCCTCGAGTCCCGGGAGAAGATTTAAATGTGAGTGTGAACTGATCTGAAAACTGAGGAGCACAGTGTCTCGAAGAACTAAAGAACAACAAAGAGAAAAATCAAGAACTTCAGCAGCCCACACACACACTGAGAGGGTCCTGAGTTTGATAGCAGAGCAAAATGCACAGACCGGCCCTACCACATAGCAATGAAAGGGTATTCAATCCCAAAGCCACAGCAGGGGCTGGACTAATATCGCCAGTGCTATAGAACTATAGTCCTCATTGTACATCGCTACAAGATTGCCCCAGCCTCTGAAGAATAAGAAAAACAAATTCACCTATTTAAGTTGGTAAGAGAAGGCACTTTGGGCGAAGTAGCAAGAGAACAGAGAACAGGCCTTATTTGAAACCATAACAAATTGGATTTAGTTGAATGGGGGGATGAGGGGGAGGAGGAGGAGGAGGAGGAGGAGGAATAGGGAGGTGGTATAAGAGGTGAGATTACAATGGTAAGGCTATAATTACTCCGGCTCATTTGAGCCGTCTCGGGAAAAAGAAGAAAACACCATGGCAGAACTGCCCGTCTCCCCCACACCCATCTCTTTTTCACTTTCTCTTTTCTCTCTTTCTCCCTCTCTATCTCTCTCTCTTTATCTCTCCCTATCTCTCTCTCTCTCCCCATCCCTCGCTCTAAGCAGGAGTAGAGGGGGTATTGAAGAGGAGTTTGAGACAGGCCTTCCATACCAACAGGCAGTGCAGAGAAAATGGTGGGAAAGCACTGTGAAAAGAGAGAAAGAGAGAGAGAGGGAGATAGAGATAGAGGCGAAGGAAGAGCAGTGTGGAGGAAGAGTAGTGTGGAGGAAGAGCAGTGTGGAGGAAGAGCAGTGTGGAGGAAGAGCAGTGTGGAGGAAGAGCAGTGTGGAGGAAGAGCAGTGTGGAGGAAGAGCAGTGTGGAGGAAGAGCAGTGTGGAGGAAGAGCAGTGTGGAGGAAGAGCAGTGTGGAGGAAGAGAGAAAGAGAGAGTGGAAAATAAAGAAAAAGAGAGAGAGAGGGGGAGAAGGAAGAGCGGTGTGGAGGAAGAGAGAAAGAGAGAGTGAAAAATAAAGAAAAAGAGAGAGAGAGAGGGAGATAGAGGAGAAGGAAGAGCGGTGTGGAGGAAGAGAGAAAGAGAGAGTGAAAAATAAAGAAAAAGAGAGAGAGAGAGGGAGATAGAGGAGAAGGAAGAGCGGTGTGGAGGAAGAGCAGCTTGGACAGAAAGAGAGTGGGTCAATAGAAGTGTTGATGTTCTCCATTACATAGGCCAAATTGAAATGAAGTGATAGCCCTCTTATAGGGGGATGTGTCTGCTATGATACAATATATCACGTTCACAGACATCCACGAGAATCCCTGCCATATCCTAACGTTCTTTGAATCCTATCACCCATCCATCTGAAACGAAAGCAGGCTGTCAGAGTGGGAGTCTCTCCTCTGCTCCTCTGTGCTGTCGATCCACTATGGACCCTCTCTCTGTTGCTCTCTCTCTCGCTCTTTCTCTCTCCTTCACTCTCCATTTCTTTCTCTCTCCAGCTCTCTCTCCTTCTCTTTCCACCCTCTCTCTCCCTTTATCTCTCTCTCTTGGTGTCCCCCCTTTAACACAGCTCAGATTCAGTGTGATGAATGGCTCAGCATTAATTGTCCATTAAAAGTCAATTACCTGTGGATATGGAAGGCTAAACACAGAGGTGGGAAAGGGAATGGATCTGTTCTGACGCAGGCAGACAACTATCAGAAATATGGACACCGCTTGGCTCTCTGTGTGTTCTTTAGAGGAGGGAAGGAGGAAAGGAGGAAGGTAGGAAGGGAGGAATAGAGAAATGGAGAAAGAGTGAAGAGGATTTGGGGTATAGGAGAGGTTGTGAGTGTGGTGTGGTGGAGGGGTAGGTGTGTGAGAGTGCTTCGTTAAGTGCATTGTTGTGTGTGTGTGACTGACTAACTGTGTGAGAGTGTGTGTGTGTGTGTGTGTGTGTGTGTGTGTGTGTGTGTGTGTGTGTGTGTGTGTGTGTGTGTGTGTGTGTGTGTGTGTGTGTGTGTGTGTGTGTGTGTGTGTGAGAGAGAGACTGTGAGAGTGTGTGTTTCACTTACTAACTGTGTGTGACTGTGTGTGTGTGTTCAGTGGCAGCCAGCCGGTGTGTGTGGTGCTGACGGGTCCTGACAGAGTCTTATTTGAACATAGGTAATTAACATACTTATTTGAACATCTCTCTCTCTCTCTCTGTAATCTCCTACATTTTCAAGACAATTAAGCAGTGGAAGGAAAATGGTTGGCTTGCCAATTCTTTAATGTTAATTACCTATCACAAATGAGAGTATGTGTGTGGGGGGGGCAAGGAACAGGAAAAGAAATGGGACAACAGTGTGTGTGTGATAGAGTGAGGGGAGAAAGGAGAAGGGGAAGGGAAGCAGGTTCTAATGCTTTCAGCTAAACCACAGCAGAGGATAAACACATACACTAGACAGGCAGAGGAGACAGGACACAGTGGTGGTGGGTGCATGCATGGTTCCGTGTGTATGCGTGTGTGGTGTGTGAGTACATGCATGCGTGTGTGTGTTATGCACAGGACGTGGTGGTAGTCTAATGTCTTAGGATGCTGTTAGTATCTTCCTGGGGCCATCCGTTACCAGCCCACAGAGATAAATCACTTCAGTCCCTCAGAAACTACTCAGACCTCACCTATGATTATTTTAGCAATAAGGCACAAGGGGTGTTTTATATGGCCAATATACCACGGCTAAAGGGTTTTCTTATGCACGACACAAAGCGGAGTGCCTGGATATATACCACAAACCCCAGAGGTGCCTTACTGCTATTATAAACTGGTTACCAATGTAATTAGAGCAGTAAAAAGAAAGGTTTTGTCATACCCGTGGTATATGGTCTGATATACCACGGCTGTCAGCCAATCAGCATTCAGGGCTCGAACTACCCAGTTTATAACTATGTTTATATCACAGACACAAACAAAAGCTGAATCGATGAGGCTGCCTTCAAATGCATTCTGTCAGGAGTCATTTAGCAGAGGTAGGGGAATACAACGAAGGAGGAAAGGAGAACAGAGGAGAGGAGAACAGAGGAGAGGAGAGGAGAAGAGAAGAGAAGAAAGTAAAATAGATGAGAGGAGAACAGAGGTGAGGAGAACAGGGAAGAGGAGAACAGAGGATAGGAGAACAGAGGAGAAGAGAGTAAAACAGAGGAGAGGAGAACAGAGAAGAGGAGATCAGAGGAGAGCAGAAAAGAGGAGAGGAGAACAGAGTAGAGTAGAACAGATAAGAGGAGAACATAGGAGAGGAGAGGCCTGGCAGTGTGTGCTTTGAGAATCCATTCCTCAACATGCTGACACTTCCTAGAGTGATTATTTTACTAGAGCTACATACAGAGACACACACACAGGCATACACTAATGCACGCGCACACACATACAAACAACCACACACATACACAAGACCTCACGACAAAACACTTACAGAACACTATAATCTATAACCAAGTGACTCATTCTCTCCTCTCTTTGTTGTACGAAGCTCTTCAATTCCGGTACAGTCCAATGCTAATGCCATTAACAACCTCTCTCTCTCTCTCTCTCTCCTCTCTCTCTCCTCTCTCTCTCTCTCTCCTCTCTCTCTCTCTCTTCTCTCTCTCCTCTCTCTCTCTCTCTCTCTCTCTCTCTCTCTCTCTCTCTCTCTCCTCTCTCTCTCTCTCTCCTCTCTCCTCTCTCTCTCTCTCTCTCTCTCTCAATTCAATTCAGTAGACTTTATTGACATGGCAAGTTAAATTACTTACATTGTCAAAGTATACTGTACATGTAACAAAACATTGTAAAATGGTAGGACCAACAGCAATAAGACATCAATACTAATAGTAGTGGAAATGGGATTAACAGCAACTACAACAACAATATTAATGAGAATAACAATACATTTAAGCAATAATAGTAGACCAGTCTCAACATGACTGTGAAGCCACATGACATGGTATGAAAGCCAAAACAAAACCAAAATTGGAAATATTATTGACATTACATTGCACTTTTTACTGGCTGTCCCTCAAGTTCTGGCAGGAGTGCACATGTTGACTTTTCACCCAATAAATATTCAATTTTTATTCATCTTTTATAGTTTCAATACTGAAAGATCATTTTGGGAAAGAAAGATTATCTTAGGTCTGAGTATTTGTCACAGTGTAATAGGAAATACAGCTCTCTCTCTCTCCTTCACTTAGACTAACACAAGTATTCTCTCTTTTTTCTCAATCTCCTTAGACTAACAGAATACTTCTCTCTCTCTCTCTCTCTCCCCTCCTTCACTTAGACTAACAAGATACTTTCTCTCACTCTCTCTCTAAATTCAATTAAATGTAAGGGCTTTATTGGCATGGGAAACATATGTTAACATTGCCAAAGCAAGTGAAGTAGATAATAAACAAAAGTTAAAGAAACAATAAAAATGAACAGTAAACATTACACTAACAAAAGTAACAAAAATAATAAAGACATTTCAAATGCAAATAGTTAAAGTACAAAAGGGGAGATAAATAAACATAAATATGGGTTGTATTTACAATGGTGTTTGTTCTTCGAATTCTTTGTGGGTCTCTCTCTCTCGCTCTCTCTCTTCTCTCTCTCTCTCTCTCTCTCTCTCTCTCTCTCTCTCTCTCTCTCTCTCTCTCTCTCTCTCTCTCTTTACAAAGTGAGAGGACAGAGGACAGAGAGCTTGGTGTGGGATGCATGCAGCCAAGAGTATATTTAAAATAGATGACTTGTGGAGGCTGGGCCGGAGATCAATGATCACTGATTACAGCCGGCTTGATGATGCTCCTGCTCCACATAATATTTATCCTGTGTGTCTACTTCAAAGGGATGAGAAATCAATGCACACATTGGCCATTAATATAATTTATTCTATGGTAATAAAACAGACAGGATCGGTGGCTGCGGATGAATATGTCACCCCATTCCCTACATAGTGCAGTACATCAGACCATGGCTCTGGTCAGGGTCAAAACAGGACGGCATCTGTATTGTGTGATATAGTGGCTATAAAATCAAATGCTGAAATCAAATCAAAGTTTATTGGTCGCGCACACAGTTTAGCAGAAGATGTTATAGCGGGTGCAGCAACATGTTTGTGTAACTAGCTCCTAAAAGTGCAGTAAAAATGTCAAACAAGTACATGTGTGTGTGCACAGTACAGTTCATCATGCATGTGTGTCTGTGTGTGTTTGCGTTGGTCCGTATGTGTTCAAGTCTGTGTGTGTTTGTGTACAGGAGCGAGCAAGCATTTGTGTGTGCTGTAAATATACCATAGTTGATGTGGTACAAACTGCAGGAAGCATTCATCAGAGAGACTACATGTATATAGGCACGCCTCTCTCTCACAGCACTAACATGATCTGGGAACAGACAAAGTCTGCATCCCAAATGGCACCCTATTCCTTTTACAGTGCACTGCCTTTGACCAGGGCCCTATATAGAGAATAGGGTGCCATTTGGGACGCATTGGAATTGTTGATCTGGGCTCTGCCCTCTAACTTTGTTTGGTAAATGCATTCTACTATTAAGCTGAAGCTCAAAATGAATTGAAAGTCTTCCCGTTTTATTATTATTGCATTATTGGTTCCCTTTAGTTGCTGCTTCTGCTCAATTTTACTTATTCAATTTATTGCATTCCTTTATCTTTCCAACCTTATACATTGTACAGTATAACTATATTCTTTCCAAAGAGTGTACACTCTAATAATACAGTATATATCTCAATATTGCATTTTAAGCTGAGGTAATTCTTTATGATAAAATTCTATCTCCATGTCAATGTCATTGACAATAAAATACATACAACAATTTTCTTGACTATACAGTGCATTTGGAAAGTATTCAGACCCCTTGACTTTTTCCACATTTTGTAACATTACCAACTCATTCTAAAATGGATTAAATCATTTTTTTCCCCTCATCAATCTACACACAATACCCCATAATGAAAAAGCAAAATATTGTTTTATTTTTTATTTTTGCAACAAAAAAAGTTAAGAAAAGGACGTTTTTACATTCTTGTCGTGATGTGTGTTTTGTTCCATATTTATATTTTATTTTTAATCCCCCGTCCCCACAGGAGGATTTTTGCCTTTTGGTAGGCCGTCACTGTAAATAAGATTTTGTTATTACCTGACTTGACTAGTTAAATAAAGGTTAAATAAATAAAATAAAAAAGTATTCAGACCCTTTACTCAGAGCTTTGTTGAAGCGCCTTTGGCAGCAATCACAGCCTCGAGTCTTCTTGGATAAGCTTGGCACACCTGTATTTGGGGAGTTTCTCCCATTCTTCTCTGCAGATCCTCTCAAGCTCTGTCATGTTGTATTGGGAGAGTAGCTGCACAGCTATTTTCAGGTCTCTGCAGAGATGTTCGATCGGATTCAAGTCCGGGCTCTGGCTGGGCTACTCAAAGACATTCAAAGACTTGTCCCAAAACCACTCCTGCGTTGTCTTGGCTGTGTGCTTAGGGTCGTTGTCCTGTTGGAAGGTGAACCTTCACCCCAGTCTGAGGGCCTGAGAGCTCTGGAGCAGGTTTCCATCAAGGATCACTCAGTACTTTGCTCCGTTCAGCTTTCCCTCGATCCTGACTAGTCTCCCAGTCCCTGTCGCTGAAAAACATCCCCACAGCATGATGCTGCCACCACCATGCTTCACTGTAGTGATGGTGCCAGGTTTCCTCCAGATGTGACACTTGGCATTCAGGTCAAAGAGAGAGAGAATCTTGTTTTTCATGGTGTGAGAGTCCTTTAGGTGCCTTTTGGCAAACTCCAAGCGAGCTGTCATGTGCCTTTTACTGAGGAGTGGCTTTCGTCTGGCCACTCCTCTGTAAAAGGCCTGATTGGTGGAGTGCTGCAGAGATGGTTGTCGGTCTGGAAGGTTCTCCTATCTCCACAGAGGAACTCTGGAGCTCTGTCAGAGTGACCATCGTGTTTGTTGTCACCTCCGTGACCAAGGCCCTTCTCCCCCGATTGCTCAGTTTGGCCGGGCGGCCAGCTCTAGGAAGAGTCTGGGTGGTTCCAAACTTCTTCCATTTAAGAATGATGGGGGCCCGGCCTCCCGAGTGGCACAGCGGTCTTAGGCACTGCATCACAATGTTGTGGTGTCACTACAGCCTGGGGTTCGATCCATAGGGAGGGCGCAATTGGCCCAGTGTCGTCCAGGTTAGGGGAGGGTTTGGCCGGGGGGGCTTTGCTTGGTTCATCGCGCTCTAGCGACTCCTTGTGGCGGGCCGGGTGCCTGCCACGGTCGTCAGTTGAACGGTGTTTCCTCCAACACATTGGTGCAGCAGGCTTCTGGGTTAAGCGAGCGGGTGTTAAGTGCGGCTTGGCGGGTCATGTTTTGGAGGATGCATGACTCGACCATCGCCTCTTCCAAGCCCGTTGGGGAGTTGCAGCGATGAGACAAGATCATAAATATGATATTGGGTTGAAAAAGTGGTTACAAAATTACAAAAATATATATTTTTAAATTCAATAAAATAAATGATGGAGGACACTATGTTATTAGGGAACTTCAATGCTGCATAAATGTTTTGGTTACCTTCCCCAGATATGTGCCTCAACACAATCCTGTCTCGGAGCTCAACGGACAATTCCTTCAACCTCATGGCTTGGTTTTTGCTCTGTCATGCACTGTCAACTGTGGGACCTTATATAGACAGGTGTGTGCCTTTCCAAATCAATTGTGTCCAATCAATTGAATTTACCAAAGGTAGACTCCAATAAAGTTGTAGAAACATCTCAAGGATGATCAATGGAATCAGGATGCAGCTGAGCTCAATTTCGTGTCTCATAGCAAAGAATCTGAATACTTACAGTTGAAGTCGGAAGTTTATAGACACGTTAGCCAAATATATTTAAACTCAGTTTTTCACAATTCCTGACATTTAATCTGAGTAAAAATTCCCTGTCTTAGGTCAGTTAGGATCACCACTTTATTTTAAGAATGTGAAATGTCAGAATAATAGTAGAGAGAATGACTTCTTTCAGCTTTTATTTCTTTCATCACATTCCCTGTGGGTAAGAAGTTTACATACACTTGATTAGTATTTGATAGCATTGCCTTTAAATTGTTTAACTTGGGTCAAACGTTTCGGGTAGCCTTCCACAAGCTTCTCACAATAAGTTGGGTGAATTTTGGCCCATTCCTCCTGACAGAGCTGGTGTAACTGAGTCAGGGTTGTAGGCCTCCTTGCTTGCACACGCTTTTCCAGTTCTGCCCACAAGTTTTCTATAGGATTGAGGTCAGGGCTTTGTGATGGCCACTCCAATACCTTGAGTTTGTCGTCCTTAAGCCATTTTGCCACAATTTGGAAGAATGCTTGGGGTCATTGTCCATTTGAAAGACCCATTTGCGACCAAGCTTTAACTTCTTGACTGATGTCTTGAGATGTTGCTTCAATATATCCACATAATTGTCCTCCCTCATGATGCCATCTATTTTGGGAAGTGCACCAGTCCCTCCTGCAGCAAAGCACCCCACAACATGATGCTGCCACCCCTGTGCTTCACAGTTGGGATAGTGTTCTTCAGCTTGCAAGCCTCCCCCTTTTTCCTCCAAACATAACAATGGTCATTATGGCCAAACAGTTCTATTTTTGTCTCATCAGACCAGAGAACATTTCTCCAAAATGTATGATCTTTGTCCCCATGTACAGTTGCAAACCGTAGTCTGGCTTTTTTATGGCAGTTTTGGAGCAGTGGCTTCTTCCTTGCTGAGCGGTCTTTCAGGTTATCTTGATATAGGACTTGTTTTACTGTGGATATAGATACTTTTGTACCTGTTTCCTCCAGCATCTTCACAAGGTCCTTTGCTGTTGTTCTGGGATTGATTTGCACTTTTCACACCAAAGTCCGTTCATCTATAGGAGACAGAACGTTTCTCCTTCCTGAGCGGTATGACAGCTGAGTGGTCCCATGGTGTTTATAATTGCGTACTATTGTTTGTATAGATGAGCGTGGTACCTTCAGACGTTTGGAAATTGCTCCCAAGGATGAACCAGACTTGTGGAGGTCTACAATTCTTTTTCTGAACTCTTGGCTGATTTCTTTTGATTTTCCCATGATGTCAAGCAAAGAGGCACAGAGTTTGAAGGTAGGCCTTGAAATACATCCACAGGTACACCTCCAATTGACTCAAATGATGTCAATTAGCCTTTCAGACGCTTCTAAAGTCATTACATAATGTTCTGGAATTTTGCAAGTTGTTTAAAGGCACAGTCAACTCAGCGTATGTAAACTTCTGACCAACTGGATTTGTGATACAGTGAATTATAAATCAAATAATCTGTCTGTTAACAATTGTTGGAAAAATGACTTGTGTCATGAACACAGTAGATGTCCTAACCGACTTGCCAAAACTATAGTTTGTTAACAAGAAATTTGTGGAGTGGTTGAAAAACTAGTTTTAATGACTCCAACCTAAGCGTATGTAAACTTCCTACTTCAACTGTATGTAAGCTATTTCTGTTCTCACTTTGTCATTATGGGATATTTTGTGTAGATTTATTTTTATTTAATCAAATTTAAAATAAGGCTGTAACGTATCAAAATGTGGAAAAAGGGAAGGGAAGGAATACTTTCCAAATGCACTGTAGCTTCATACTGCAAATCCACCCTTCTCTATCTACACCTTCTCACCTGAAACACCTAAGCGGCATCCCAAATGCACATATTATGGCTATTGTCAAAAGTAGTGCACTAAATAGGGAATAGGATGCCATTTTGGACTTATCCCTAGTGACTGGGATGAGTCTGCACTCCTTCCATTTAGCTGGAAAAATCAATAGCTGCAATTTTAGTAATGCAGAACGTCTGGCAGTGTGATGGAATAATCCAGCATGGGATTGGATGGTTCTCTAACTAGCTAAATCACCATCCCCACCATCAGTATTCACTCCAGTCAATCCCACTGTCATTTCACACTCAGTGGTTATGGTTATCCTGAGGTAAGGCACACACAGACTAATGGTTATCCTGAGGTAAGGCACACACAGACTAATGGTTATCCTGAGGTAAGGCACACACAGACTAATGGTTATCCTGAGGTAAGGCACACAGACTAAAGAGTATTTCACACACACTTAATTTTGCTGCTCCTGACAAATAGTTTCTATCCTTCTTAAATGGACAATAAGGTGAGGACAGATGATATATGAGATACCAAACCCCCAGTAATATCTATAATAATTTATTTAATTTTGAGGCAAAGATAAAACAGTGGATAGCAAGTTGCCTAGTAGGTGTTCTTATTCCTTTTTTACACCACTAAGAAGATAAATGCATTGTGCAGAAAATTGCCACATTGCATTGGTTCACTTGTACATTTAATGATTAACTTTTGCTCCCTGCTTTGCTCATAACAAATGTTCCAATGCAAATGTACATTTACATTAATTGTTACATGTTAGTAATTTAGCAGATGCTCTTATCCAGAGTGACTTACAGTCAGTCAATTCATCTTGAGCTTGATGGGACAACCACATATCTCAGTCAGAGTAAGTACATCCATCTTCAGATAGCTATGTGGGACAACCACATATCATATGTCAGAGTAAGTACATTTTTCATCAATAAAGTAGCTATCAGTTAAGTCAGTGCTAGTAGGAGGAATAAGTGCAAGTAGGGAGAGGCAATTCATGGTTGTGTAGTGGATGCGAGCTTCGACTGGAAGCCAGTGGAGTGTGTGGAGGAGCCGGCCAACAACGTGTTGCAGTAGCCCAGATCAGCGATGACAATTGCCTGGATTAGGACATGCACTGCTTCCTATGTGAGGTAGGGTCGTACTCTACGGATGTTGTAGAGCATGAACCTGCAGGAGCAATCACTGCTTTGATGTTTGCAAAGAATGACAGGGTATTGTCCAGGGTCACGCCAAGGTTCTTGGCACTCTGGGAGGGGGACCGTGGAGTTGACAACCGTGATGGAGAGGTCTTGGAGCAGGTAAGGAGGAAGAGTAGCTCCGTCTTGTCGAGGCTGAATTTGAGGTGATGGGCCACATCCAAGCTGGGAGATATCTGCCAGGCATGCAGAAATGGTGTCGCCACCTGGGTGTCAGATGGGCGGAAGGAGAAAACTGAGCCCTGGGGGTCCGCAGTAGTGATAGCACATGATACAGACACAGATCCTCTCCACATCACCTGGTAGGAGCGGCCTGCCAGGTAGGATGCAATTTAAGAGTGTGCAGAACCTGAGATGCTCAGCCCTGAGAGGGTGGAGAGGAGGATCTGATTGTTAACGGTGTCGAAAGCAGCGGCTAGATCAAGGACAGGGCTCTCCAACCATATTCCTGGAGTGCTACCCTCCTGTAGGTTTTAACTCCAACCATGTTCCTGGAGAGCTACCCTCCTGTAGGTTTTCTCAGCCATTGGTCAGGGATGAGTTGATGAGGGAAGTGAGGAATGGGAGGTCTCCAGAGATGGGAGAAGAGAATGGGGTCGAGCGTGCAGGTTGTCGGTTGGCTGGACATCACTAGTCACAGAATTTCATCTGGAGAAAGAGGTCAAGGCGTCGGGTTGTACTGTGAGAGTGGGATCAGTGGACTCAATTGGCTGAGTGAATGAGGAGCAGATGTCATCAACCATTTTTTCAAATTGGTTACCAAAGTTGTCCGCAGAGAGGGAGGAGGGAGGAGGTGGATGATTAAGGACGGATAAGTGTGTGTGAGTGTGTGTGTCATGGTACAAATCGAATCCACAGCCAATTGTGTGTAACCTTTATTTAACTAGGCAAGTCAGTTAAGAACAAATTCTTATTTACAATGCTGGCCTACCCCGGCCAAAACTGGACAACGCTGGGCGAATTGTACACCGCCCTATGGGACTCCCAATCACGGCCGGATGTGATACAGCCTGGATTTGAACCCTCTTGCATTTAGATGCAGTGCCTTAGACCGCTGCGCCACTCGGAACCCTAATCACCCGGGAGTCCTAATCACTCGGGAGCCCTAATCACCCGGGAGCCACAATCACTCGGGAGTCCTCATCACTCGGGAGTCCTCATCACTCGGGAGTCCTCATCACTCGGGAGTCCTCATCACTCGGGAGCCCTAATCACTCGGGAGCACAAATCACTCGGGAGTCCTAATCACTCGGGAGCCCTAATCACTCGGGAGCCCTAATCACTCGGGAGTCCTAATCACACGGGAGCCCTAATCACATGGGAGCCCTAATCACCCGGGAGCCCTAATCACTCGGGAGCACAAATCACTCGGGAGCCACAATTCCACATAGATGTTGAGTGGACACACAAACACGCACGCAGACTTTTCGTTTTGATATTTAGCAGGAGTGGTAAGGAGTAGCTCATCCAAGGGCAATGAGCCCAATTTGTCCTGATGGTGGCGCTGTGGTGCATCATTCCCTCCAGCGTGTCCTATTGGTCTGTGCATTGGTCTACCACGTCTGTGCATTAAGGGGGTTAAAGCATCAACCCCCCCATAAAGAGGGAGAGAGAAGGAGAGAAAGACCGAGTGAGAGACAGAGAGAGAGAGAGAGCCATTACAGCATTACATCAACTAATCAGTACTGATACTAAAGTATTATTTATCTGATTAGCTTCCCCTTCTTATTCAATGCCAAGCCAATCTGTATCTATTGACTTGGCATCTATCTAATCTTACCTATTGTTCAGCTAATGCCTTTTTTGCACTATTGGAAAGAGTCTGTAAGTAAGCATTTCACTGTAAGGTCTACTACACCTGTTGTATTCAGCGCATGTGACAAATAAACTCTGATTTGATTTGATCTGTTGGCCTGACCATAAAGACAAAGGGAGTTTCTCCATATGGAGTGCTGTGCATCTTCCCAAAGAAAGACTATTGATTCAGGAACAGCACATTAAAAAGAAAAGGGCAACAGCAGAACAAACACACCATAGTATATCTTGTTCTGTAACCAGAAGGGAGGTGTTGGGAAAAGAGAAAGGAGCACAGATGCTACTTGTCTCTCCAGCCAAGGGGCATGGATTGAGGAGAAAACTGAAGTCAAGAGGAAACTCTTGGAGGACCATGGAAGTTGATGAAAACGCTTATTTACTATTTAACATAAAACCAACACTTAACCTTCATCAGCGAGTTGAGAGAAGGACAAGAGAAGGGGAACATTGAGGGGACAATGATACAGGAAGCCTGGGGAGTGGGTCGGGAGGTTGGAGGGTTGGGGGAGTGACTGTATGTTGTCCTCCACACCTCATTGCCTGCTCAACAAGGGGTAGGGGTGACAGAATACCAATAGGCATCTGGGCATGGGGGGGGGGGGGGGGGGGATTCAGAAGGGCAGGGTGGATGATGAAAATAGCATCAGAGGAAATATACAGCAGTAGGTAGATGACCAGTTCTTATAGCCTTTAGCCGTACCCTCATCCTACTCCTCCTCTGTTCCTCTGGTAATGTAGAGGTTAACCTGTTAGGGCTAGGGGGCAGCATTGACACGGCTGGATAAAAAACATACCCGATTTAATCTGGTTACCACTCCTACTCAGTAACTAGAATATGCATATACTTATTACATATGGATAGAAAACACCCTAAATTTTCTAAAACTGTTTGAATGGTGTCTGTGAGTATAACAGAACTCAAATGGCAGGTCAAAACCTGAGAGATTCCTTTACAGGAAGTGGCCTGTCTGACCATTTCTGGAACTTCTTTGCCATCTCTATCATTTACTAAGGATCTCTGCTCTAACGTGACACTTCCCACGTATTCCATAGGCTCTCAGAGCCCGGGAAAAAACAGAATGTCGTCATTCCAGCCCCAGGCTGAAACACATTATCGCCTTTCTCAAGTGGCCCATCAAGAGACACTAGCTTATGCGCGTGACCCCGACCGCCCCCGCCTTTGGGATTTTTTCCTCTGTTTGCCGAAAAGGAGATTCCCTGTCGGAATATTATCGCTTTTCTACGAGAAAAATGACGTAAAAATTGATTTTAAACAGCGGTTGACATGCTTCGACGTACGGCAATGGAATACTTTGAATTTTATTGTCAGGAATTGCGCCAAGCGCGTGACACTTCTTTACTATTTCGGATAGTGTCTGGAACGCACGAACAAAACGCCGCTATTCGGATATAACGATGGATTATTTTGGACCAAACCAACATTTGTTATTGAAGTAGCTGTCCTGGGTGTGCATTCTGACGAAGACAACAAAAGGTAATGACATTTTTATAATAGTAAATATGATTATGGTGAGTGCTAAACTTGCCGGGTGTCTAAATAGCGAGCCCGTGATGCCTGGGCTATGTACTTAGAATATTGCAAAATGTGCTTTCACCAAAAAGCTATTTTAAAATCGGACATATCGAGTGCATAGAGGAGGTCTGTATCTATAATTCTTAAAATAATTGTTATGCTTTTTGTGAACGTTTATCGTGAGTAATTTAGTAAAATGTTAGCGAATTCCCCGGAAGTTTGCGGGGGGTATGCTAGTTCTGAACGTCACATGCTAATGTAAAAAGCTGGTTTTTGATATAAATATGAACTTGATTGAACAAAACATGCATGTATTGTATAACATAATGTCCTAGGGTTGTCATCTGATGAAGATCATCAAAGGTGAGTGCTGCATTTAGCTGTCTTCTGGGTTTTGGTGAAATTATATGCTGGCTTGAAAAATGGGTGTCTGATTATTTCTGGCTTGGTACTCTGCTGACATAATCTAATGTTTTGCTTTCGTTGTAAAGCCTTTTTGAAATCGGACAGTGTGGTTAGATTAACGAGAGTCTTATCTTTAAATGGCTGTAAAATAGTCATATGTTTGAGAAATTGAAGTAATAGGATTTTTAAGATTTTGAAAATCGCGCCACAGGCTGCAAGTGGCTGTTACGTAGGTGGGACGAATTCGTCCCGCCTAGCCTAGACAGGTTAAGCCAGGCCCTGTGTGTCCCCAGGCGCTCTCATTTGTTGACTTTTGCAACCGTAAAAGACTTGGGTTCATGCATGTTAACATAAGAAGCCTCCTCCCTAAGTTTGCTTTATTCACTGCTTTAGCACACTCCGCCAACCCTGATGTCCTAGCCATGACTGAATCCTGGCTTAGGAAGGCCAGCCGAATTTCTGCAATTTCCATCCCCAATTACAAAATTTTCTGTCAAGACAGAACTGCTCAAGGGGGCGTAATTACTACTATAGAAATAGCCTGCAGAGTTCTGTCATACTATTCAGGTCTATGCCCAAACAGTTCGAGCTTCTACTTTTAAAGATCCATCTCTCCAGAAATATGTCCCTCACTGTTGCCGCTTGTTATAGACCCCCTCAGCGCCCAGCTGTGCCCTGGACACCATATGTGAATTGATTGCCCCCCATCTATCGTCAGAGTTCGTACTGCTAGGTGACCTAATTGGGATATGCTTAACACCCCGGCCGTCCTACAATCTAAGCTAGATGCCATCAATCTCACACAAATGATCAAAGAACCTACGAGGTACAACCACAAATCTGTGAACAAAGGCAGGCACCCTCATAGATATCATCGTGACCAACTTGCCCTCTAAATAAACCTCTGCTGTTTTCAACCAGGATCTCAGCGATCACTGCCACATTGCCTGCGTCCGTTATGGGTCCGCGGTCAAACGACCACCACTCATCACTGTCAAACGCTCCCTAAAACACTTCTGCGAGCAGGCCTTTCTAATGAACCTGGCGCGGGTATCCTGGAAGGATATCGACCTCATCCCGTCATTAGAATATGCCTGGTTGTTCTTTAAAAGTGCTTTCCTCACCATCTTAAATAAGCATGTCCCTTTAAAAATTTTTTTAACTATGAACAGATACAGCCCTTGCTTCACTCCAGACTTGACTGCCCTTGACCAGCACAAAAAACACCCTGTGGCACACTGCACTAGCTTCGAATAGACCCCGTGATATGCAACTTTTCAGGGAAGTCAGGAACCAATACACACAGTCAGTTAGGAAAGCAAAGGCTAGCTTTTTCAAACAGAAATTTGCATCCTGCATCCTGCATATATGGATAGAAAACACCCTAAAGTTTCTAAAACTGTTTGAATGGTGTCTGTGAGTATAACAGAACTCATTTGGCAGGCAAAACCCTGAGACATTTTCTGACAGGAAGTGGATACCTGATGTGTTGAATTACCTTTAAGCCTATGCCATTGAAACACACAGGGGTTGATTAATGTTTTGGCACTTCCTATTGCTTCCACTAGATGTCACCAGCCTTTACAAAGTGTTTTGAGACTTTTACTGTGAGATCTGACCGAACAAGAGCCATGGAACGGTGATGGCCGATTAGACTCTGGCGCGCGAGTTCATGTTGGGTACCCTCGTTCCAATACGTTATAAAAGAGAATGCATTCGTCCACCTTGAATATTATTCATGTTCTGGTTAAAAAAGGCACTAATGATTTATGCTATACAACGTTTGACATGTTTGAACGAACGTAAATATATTTTTTCCCCTCGTTCATGACGAGAAGTCCGGCTGGCTTAGATCATGTGCTAACAACACGGATCTTTTTGGATATAAATTATGAGCTTTTTTGAACAAAACTACATTCGTTATGGACCTGGGATTTCGGGAAGTGACATCTGATGAAGAGAATCAAAGGTAATGGATTATTTACATAGTATTTTCGATTTTAGATCTCTCCAACATGGCCGTTTGTCTGTATAGCAAAGCGTATTTTTCTGGGCGCAGTGCTCAGATTATTGCAAAGTGTGATTTCCCAGTAAGGTTATTTTTAAATCTGGCAAGTTGATTGCGTTCAAGAGATGTAAATCTATAATTCTTTAAATGACAATATAATATTTTACCAATGTTTTCTAATTTTAATTATTTAATTTGTGGTGCTGACTTGACTGCCGGTTATTGGAGGGAAACGATTTCCTCAACATCAATGCCATAGTAAAACGCTGTTTTTGGATTTAACCTGTTGGGGCTCGGGGGCAGTATTGAGACATTTTGAAAAAAATATGTGCCCATTTTTAACTGCCTCCTACACCAACTCAGAAGCTAGGATATGCATATTATTAACACATTCGGATAGAAAACACTCTGAATTTTCTAAAACAGTTTGAATGGTGTCTGTAAGTATAACAAAACTCATATTGCAGGCAAAAACCTGTGAAAAATAGATTTAAAAAAAAAAAAGTGAATTTTGTGACTGTACTATTTAGTGTCATTGTTTTATAGATACCATAGTGAGAAAGGATTCATTTCGCAACACCTACGGCTTCCACTAGATGTCAACGATCTTTATAAAGTTGTTTGAAGCGTCTATGATAAACAGAGAGCAAATTAGAATCCAAGGAAGTTGACATGTCATCACTTCATTTTTTTGCGCCTGCGCATAAATCTGAGAAACGTGAGTTTTGTCTTCATTGTTTATCTCGACATAGGATAGGTTGTGTGAAAATATTACTGATGTTTAACGTTAAAAATGGACCAAAAGATTAATGCTAAACAACATTTGACATGTTTGAACGAACATAAATAGATTATTTACTAGGTTTTTTTAGCTTTTCGGCGTGATTTTACAGTCCCCCACCACGTTTTGTGGGAGCATAATGAACGCTAAGTACTTGGTGTTATTTGGACATAAATTATGAACTTTGTCAAAAGAAACCACATTTGTTCCGGACCAGGGATGCCTTCCGGACCTGGGATGCCTGTCTTCTGATGGAGATAATCAAAGGTAAGGGGATATTTACAATGTTATTATCGATTTTAGATGATGCTAACTGTATAGCATAGCCTGTTGTTCTTAGCATAGCACCCCGTTTATTGCAAAATGTGATTTCCCAGTAAAGTTATTTTGAGATCTGGCCATTCGGTAGCAATTACGAGATGATAATATATTATTCTTTGAATGACAATATTATAATTTACCAATGTTTTCGAATAGTAATTTTGTTATGTTCACCGGAAGCATTTCAGAGAAGAAAAAAATCTGAATTTCACGCTACTGTAAAATGCTGTTTTTGGATATAAATATGAACTTGATGGAACAAAAAATGCATGTATTGTATAACATAATGTCCTAGGAGTGTCATCTGATGGAGATTGACAAAAGTTAGTGCATAATTCAAGCTGGTTTCTGCTTTTGGTGACGCCTGACCTTGAATTGAAAATGGATGTTTGTACTTTTGTGGCTATGTACTGTCCTAACATAATCTAACTTTATGCTTTTGCCGTAAAGCCTCTTTGAAAATCGAACAATGTGGTTAGATTAAGGAGATGTTTATCATTTAAATTGTGTAAAATAGTTGATTGTTTGAGAAATTGAAATTATTCGATTTTTGATGTTTTGAATTTCCAGCCTTGTTAGCAATCCCGGCTCGGGGTTCATTGCTAACCTGTAGCCCCAACAGGATAAATATGAACTTGATAGAACTAAAAATGCATGCATTGTCTAACATAATGTCCTAGGAGTGTCATCTGATGGAGATTGTAAAAGGTTAGTGCATCATTTTAGCTGGTTTTATGGTTTTGGTGACCCTGTCTTTGAATTGACAAAACATTACACACAGCTATTGTCAATGTACTCTCCTAACATAATCTAACTTTATGCTTTCGTCGTAAAACCTTTTTGAAATCGGACAAATTTGAATTTTGACATTTATTTGGTTTCAAATTTGCCGCTCTTGAAATGCACCTGCTGTTGATAGGGTGCACCACGGGTGGCACGCTAGCGTCCCACATAGCCCCAAGAAGTTAACAAACCTCCAAACGAGCTTCAACGCCATACAACACTCCTTCCGTGGCCTCCAACTGCACTTAAATGCTAGTAAAACGAAATGCATGCTCTTCAACCGATCGCTGCCAGCACCCGCCCGTCCCACTAGCATCACTACTCTGGACGGTTCTGACTTAGAATATGTGGACAACTATAAATACCTAGGTGTCTGGCTAGACTGTAAACTCTCCTTCCAGACTCACATTAAGCATCTCCAATCCAAAGTTAAATCTATTATCGGCTTCCTATTTCACAACAAAGCCTCCTTCACTCATGCTGCCAAACATACCCTCGTAAAACTGACTATCCTACCGATCCTTGACTTCGGCGATGTCATTTACAAAATATCCTCCAACACTCTACTCAGTAATTTGGATGCAGTCTAGCACAGTGCCAACCCTTTTGTCACCAAAGCTCAATATACTACCCACCACTGCGACCTGTATGCTCTTGTTGGCTGGTCATTGCTACATATTCGTCTCCAAACCCACTGGCTCCAGGTCATCTATAAGGCCATCTTTGCTAGGTAAAGCTCCACCTTATCTCAGCTCCCTGGTCACCATAGCAACACCCACTCGTAGCACGCGCTCCAGCAGGTATATTTCACTGGTCATCCCCAAAGCCAACACCTAATTTGGCCGCCTTTCCTTCCAGTTCTCTGCTGCCAATGACTGGAACTAATTGCTAAAATCACTGAAGTTGGAGACTTATATCTCCCTCACTAACTTTAAGCGTCAGCTGTCAGAGCAGCTTACCGATCGCTGCAGCTGTACACAGCTGAAAATAGCCTATCCAACCAACTACCTACCTCATTCCTATATTTGTTTTAGTTTTTCTGCTCTTTTGCACACCAGTATTTCTACCTGCACATACTCATCTGCACATATATCAGTCCAGTGTAAATTGCTAAATTGTAATTACTTCGCCACTATTGGCCTATTTATTGCCTTACCTCCTTAATTCATTTGCACACACTGTATACAGATTCTTCTATTGTGTTATTGACTGTAGGATTGTTTATCCCATGTGTAATTCTGTGTTGTTTTTGTCGCACTGCTTTGCTTTATCTTGGCCAGGTCGCAGTTGTAATGATAACTTGTTCTCAACTGGCCTACCTGGTTAAATAAAGGTGAAATAAAAATGAAATAAATAAAAAGGTAGACAACACACATCTTCCTGATCCTGATCCTGACCTGACTTTGAGAGGATCTCTTGGAGAGGTCAAGGCACAGCAGCAGAAAGGTTTGGACTGAAGAGCTGTATTGTTCACACTCACAAGACAGGCGGATGTCGCACAGGAGGGGCTACCAGGCAGCACACATAGGCAGCCATCTTTTCTCTATCCCTGTATGCCAAACCATCTGCCAGACTGGCGGCAGTCAGTCTCTCTCTCTCGCTCTCTCTGTTGTGAGGTCATGGGCAGGCAGAAGGTCTGAGCTGGACCTCTCAGTCTGTCACCCCCCCCCCCCCCCCAGACACACAGACAACCACATACACATGGCCACACGACGAGGCCAAGTCCAAGGTTCTGAGTGAGGAGCAGGAAAGTGACACAACATACGCCAACATATGACCTTGTCCTGGATGGTTGGCCATTGCCCCACTCAGGCCTGGCACGGTGGGCAGAAAGAGGGCACCAGACGGGCCTGGTAATGTGTTTGGCATCATGAGAGTTGTGATGTATGTGTGTAACTCACCTCTAACCGCTACATCCAGGTGAAATCATGAGCCAACAGGTGTGTGTGTGTGTGTGTGTGTGTGTGTGTGTGTGTGTGTGTGTGTGTGTGTGTGTGTGTGTGTGTGTGTGTGTGTGTGTGTGTGTGGTGTGTGTGTGTGTGTGTGTGTGTGTGTGTGTGTGTGTGTGTGTGTGTGTGTGTGTGTGTGTGGTGAGTGAGTGAGTGAGTGAGTGAGAGGTGTGTGGGTGGGGGGGGTAGTTCATTAACAACACTGCAGGGGCTATAGGGGAAGAGGGTATGGAGGGATAGGGCGGATGGGGGCTACCAATTACTCCACCTGTTAGGTACTTTTGTTTGTTTCGCAGGAAGTCATGGAGTCTATAGCTACTTACACCTACAAGACTGTCAGTAACAGGTGGCTTGTATACACACTTTAAAAGTGTGTCTGAATTCAATATTTGTATTGGAAGTAGGTAACAGGTTAATAATTAACAACATAATATGTTGTAAGGCTCAGACATCCATTTTAGTATCTTCCCATTCACACAAACACAAGCAGACACACAACATAATCATACCCAGCCCCACACGACACAGAGAGCAGTACATCCACTAAGGCAATGCCAGGTAAGGTAATAGAGTATTAAAATGCATAAATAGAAAAGGGAGAGAAAACAAACAATCCTATTGACCTATCAAGGAGAAAACAAATATCACTATTCAATCACTATGATGTTTAGGTCAGCAGCAGATTGAATTGATTGGGTAAAGTAGTAGGCTGCTCCAGCCAGAGACAGCAGTACAGATGTAAAACAAGTTCAAGATCAAAACACAATAAAGCCTGGAGGCTTATTTCCATTGTGGTCCTCATTTTGAAGCAAGATGACAGGTGGGCAATTAACAACAGTGTATAACACTACAGCACAGAAGTGCCGTTTATGAGTCACCTTGTGAGAGAATACCCCTCGTAAAAGCGTCATGTTCATTTTAAATTGTTTTTTTTTGTGACATCTTAAAACTATTTTCTGATGACAGTTTTCAGGTAGCTTGGTAAGCTGTTCCGCAGAATACAAAAAACTGTTTCTCTATCTCTTTCCTTCTTTGCTATCAGCCATGAAGACTTTACTGTAAAAAAAGAATGGGTGGTTAGTAAACTATACTTGAAAATATAATTATTTGACGTCAAAAAATGTAGTTGTCGTCTTTACTTGAACACACAGTTGAAGTCGGAAGTTTACATACACTTAGGTTGGAGTCATTAAAACTCGTTTTTCAACCACTCCACAATTTCTTGTTAACAAACTATAGTTTTGGCAAGTCAGTTAGGACATCTACTTTGTGCATGACAGAAGTAATTTTTCCAACAATTGTTTACAGACAGATTATTTCACTTATAATTCACTTAATCACAATTCCAGTGGGTCAGAAAATTACATACGTACAAACAATAGTACGCAAGTATAAACACCATGGGACCACGCAGCCGCCATACCGCTCAGGAAGGAGACACGTACTTTGGTGCGAAAGTGCAAATCAATCCCAGAACAATAGCAAAGGACCTTGTGAAGATGCTGGAGGAAACAGGTACAAAATATCTATACTCACAGTAAAATGAGTCCTATATCGACATAACCTGAAAGGCCGCTCAGCAAGGAAGAAGCCACTGCTCCAAAACCGCCATAAAAAAAGCTAGACTACGGTTTGCAACTGCACAAGGGGACAAAGATCGTACTTTTTGGAGAAATATCCTCTGGTCTGATAAAACTAAAATAGAACTGTTTGGCCATAATGACCATCGTTATGTTTGGAGGAAAAAGGGGAAGGCTTGCAAGCCGAAGAACACCATCCCAACCGTAAAGCATGGGGGTGGCAGCATCATGTTGTGGGGTGCTTTGCTGCAGGAGGGACTGGTACACTTCACAAAATAGATGGCATCATGAGGCAGAAAAAAACGTGGATATATTGAAGCAACATCTCAAAACATCAGTCAGGAAGTTAAAGCTTGGTCGCAAATGGGTCTTCCAAATGGATAATGACCCTAAGCATACTTCCAAAGTCGTGGCAAAATGGCTCAAGGACAACAAAGTCAAGGTATTGGAGTGGCCATCACAAAGCCCTGACCTCAATCCTATAGAAAACTTGTGGGCAGAACTGAAAAAACCTGTGCGAGTAAGGAGGCCTACAAACCTGGCTCAGTTACACCAGCTCTGTCAGGAGGAATGGGCCAAATTTCACCCAACTTATTGTGAGAAGCTTGTGGAAGGCTACCCAAAATGTTTGACCCAAGTTAAACAATTTTAAAGGCAATGCTACCAAATACTAATTGAGTGTATGTAAACTTCTGACCCACTGGGAATGTGATGAAAGAAAGAAAAGCTGAAATAAATCATTCTCTCTACTATTATTCTGACATTTCACATTCTTAAAATAAAGTGGTGATCCTAACTGACCTAAGACAGGGAATTTTTACTCAGATTAAATGTCAGGAATTGTGAAAAACTGAGTTTAAATGTATTTGGCTAAGGTGTATGTGTCAGGTGTGTACGTACTGGTGGTGAAATCAGGTGCAGGAGAGCAGAGAATTGTGAACAGGCGCACACTTTATTACGGCAGGAGAGATATACAGATGGACGCAGCTGCGTCAAAAACCTCCTCCAGCCAACAAGGCAAAGTGTGTAGCGCGCACAAATGTCACACAACATAAATGTATATCAATACAAATAAGCTTCGTGAAAACACACAGAAAATAACAAACGCTTAGCCTAGTGCGTACAACACATAACACAAAAATAATTTCACACAAAGACATGAGGGGGAACAGAGGAATAAATACAAATTGTGTGATTGGGGAATGCAAACCAGGTGTGAATGGAACAAGACAAAACCAATGGATAATTGAAGAAAGGAGCGGCGATGGCTAGAAAGCTGGTGACGTCGACCGCTGAACGCCGCCCGAACAAGGAGAGGGGCCGACTTCGGCGGAAGTCATGACAGTATGTAAACTTCCGACTTCAACTGTAATTAGCACTTTACTCTACTTCACTTGTTGAACCAACCAAAAAATGAAATAAAAATCAACATAAGATAAATGCATAATCTAAACAACTATGTGTGTCTAAAAACAACTCCAAGGAACATTGTGTTTAACTTTAATTTAATTTAAAAAAATAGTTATTCCAACAACTTGACATGTGCCTCTTTTACACAATGTTGTGTGCATGTTTGAAGAACGAAAAGCATATTTCTCTAATAGTATCAAACAATGTGTTATGCTATGAGGTGTAATGGATCATGATGAACGGATATCAAAACCTTCGGGCAAATTTACATTCAATGATGAGACCACCCACTTTCACCACTCGTAAGATTGTGCTCGACACTCTTGAGAGGCAAATACATCAAGTTACAAAGTGTGCAGCTTTACCTCCAGTTAGTGCTAGTGGAATGAGCACTGTGCTCAACAATTCCCGCTAAAGTGGATAAAAATGTCAAGCGATGAAATACATAAAGCCATAACAAAGACACTATCAATGAAAGTAACTAATCAGAAAGATTAAGTAGATCTGATGTACAATAACAGTTCTTGATTTGATCAAATGAAGTTGGATCTTAGAAATGTCTTTATGCTGGACTTAATATATTTGTGCTTGTGAAACACAAAAAGTTAAGTATATGTAACGCCCTGGCCATAGAGAGGGGTTTTTGTTCTTTATTTTGGTTAGGCCAGGGTGTTACATTGGGTGGGCGTTCTATGTTCCTTTTTCTATGTTTTTGTATTTCTTTGTTTTGGGCCGTGTGTGGCTCCCAATCAGGCACAGCTGAAGCTCGTTGTTGCTGATTGGGAGTCACACATAAAGAGCATGTTTTTCCTTTGGGTTTTGTGGGTAATTGTTTCTGTTAGTGTTTGCACCTGACAGGACTAGTTTGGCTGTCGTGGTTTTGTAGTGTTCTCTTTTGGCCATTAAAAAATTCTAATGATGAACACATCCTCTGCTGCACCTTGGTCTACTTCCACAGACAGCCATTACAGTATGTTATACGTAACATTTTTGGAAATACTAAAAAAGATGATGCAAATAGTTTTTTTTAAAGTGGAACTAGCACAATATTTTTTACAGTGATGTCAACAACAACCTGAAGAATAAAGGGCTGAAGGCACAGAAGGCAGATAGAAAGGCATACAACTACGACAGAGTCTGCAAAGGGCCAAGCCTGATCCAGCCTGACAGAGCCATCTCTCTTGATGATGCAGGACACTTCACTTCTGAACGGCCCACTTCTCTTAGGCTTTGTTTACCCGACACCGTAACAGACGAACTGACTGGCCCAGAGGCCAATCAACAGCACTTAACCAGTGGCTTCACTTTATTGGCTTTAGTCAGCATTATTTTGAACCTGAATAGCTTCAGATCTGTATAGTAGCACCAGTACCTAGCAGCCTACAGTTTGATGCTGCACCTTCACTGCTTCTATTGGACCTTTCGTTGAGGCAGCACATCAAATATGCCGGGTTAGTCTGAGAGGGGGGGCAGATAGGAAGGAAATGTGTTTCCACAACCGAGTCTCTCTCTCTCTCTCACTCGCCAGCGTGAGCTGTCAATCACGTTTAACTTTTTATCCCCAGCCCCTCCCCTTAACATGTCTCATGGCTGCTAATTGGCCCACCCGTTCAACAATGTACTGCTCAATTTGTCAGGCCTTGGAGCTCCGCTCTGTGAGATGCTAGCCATGCCTTGTCAGCACTAAGAAAGCCGGAGCGATTAAACCGCCTGGAGGGTAGGGAAACAAAGTGTGTGTCCCAAATGGCACCATATTCCCTACATAGAGCAGCCCTATGGACTCTGGTCAAAAGTAGTATACTATATAGGGAATAGAGTAAGATAATACTGGTGCTGAGATGAAAGACTTACCCAATGCACGGGAGTCCATTAAAAGCCTCTTTAGGATACAGAATAATTAGCTGTAATGTAGAAATCATAATAATGATCATAATCGTAATGATAATCATAAGTGCTCAGCGCTGTCATAATAACATCATTTGGATATGGTGTAATGAGAGGCATTATATTTGATCTATGATTGATCTGGGAGAATGAATGAGAGAAAGGGGATGGGGAGGGAGGGATAGAGGGAGAAAGAGACAGAAACCAAGTGAGAGAGCGCTCAGCAATCAACCAAGTTTCCCATGGAACACATTTACAGAGAGAGAAAATGTACAGAGATAATCCATATGATTTCTTCATACACAACAGTAACATCAAATCAACAAATTAATTATTGGTCTGTACTGAAGAATGTGCTCTCTCTCTCTCTCTCTCTCTCTTCCTCTCTCTCTCTCTTCATCTCGCTCTCTCTTCATCTCGCTCTCTCTCTCTGTTCAATTCAATTTGCTTTATTGGTATGACGTAACAATGTACATATTGCCAAAGCACACTTCAGAGATTAAGTGATACATTTACAATATTAACATAATTAAAGTAATTATAATCAATATAGTCAACAGTAAAAACAATAATCCAGGGGTTAAAAAAAACATACATTTAACAATAACAAAGGCATAGAGGACATGTGCAGGTTGTTTGGTCTGTCAGACACTGTCGCTCATTTTGTGGCAGGCAGCAATGTAGTGCGCTGCCAACCCACAGCTCTCTGCGTCCACCACCAACAGGACGGGTAGCCTCTTTCTCTCTCTGTCTCTTTCGCAATTCAATTCAATTCTATCCCGCTCTTTATTTCTTCATAGTGTTTCCCCTGGCCGGCAGGCCCTCAGGTTGGCTCTCTCTCATTCACTGTTTACTCATTCAGAGGATGACCGGACTCCTCTGGCCATAGTAAATAATACACACCTGTCTGCTCCCTGAGATGGCTGTGTGTGTGTGTGTGTGTGTGTGTGTGTGTGTGTGGTGTGTGTGTGTGTGTGTGTGTGTGTGTGTGTGTAAAAAGCTTCCAATCAATATTCCAGAGTGCTCCCTGAACCGAGGGCCTTGAGGCCCAGCATGGCGCAGGCAGGTGTGTATGAGGTGTGTGTTTGTGTGTAGCCTAGCCCAGGCTGAACATGGAGGCAGTGGATCAGTGAGAGGGTTAGGATCATGTCTCTCCACTCCAGAACAGTGAGAGGGTTAGGATCATGTCTCTCCACTCCAGAACAGTGAGAGGGTTAGGATCATGTCTCTCCACACCAGAACAGTGAGAGGGTTAGGATCGTGTCTCTCCACTGCAGAACAGTGAGAGGGTTAGGATCATGTCTCTCCACACCAGAACAGTGAGAGGGTTAGGATCGTGTCTCTCCACTGCAGAACAGTGAGAGGGTTAGGATCATGTCTCTCCACACCAGAACAGTGAGAGGGTTAGGATCGTGTCTCTCCACTGCAGAACAGTGTGAGGGTTAGGATCGTGTCTCTCCACTCCAGGACAGTGAGAAGGTTAGGATCGTGTCTCTCCACTCCAGGACAGTGAGAAGGTTAGGATCGTGTCTCTCCACTCCAGAACAGTGAGAGGGTTAGGATCGTGTCTCTCCACTCCAGAACAGTGAGAGGGTTAGGATCGTGTCTCTCCACACCAGAACAGTGAGAGGGTTAGGATCGTGTCTCTCCACACCAGAACAGTGAGAGGGTTAGGATCATGTCTCTCCACTCCAGAACAGTGAGAAGGTTAGGATCATGTCTCTCCACTCCAGGACAGTGAGAAGGTTAGGATCATGTCTCTCCACTCCAGAACAGTGAGAGGGTTAGGATCGTGTCTCTCCACTCCAGAACAGTGAGAGGGTTAGGATCATGTCTCTCCACACCAGAACAGTGAGAAGGTTAGGATCATGTCTCTCCACACCAGAACAGTGAGAAGGTTAGGATCATGTCTCTCCACTCCAGAACAGTGAGAGGGTTAGGATCGTGTCTCTCCACACCAGAACAGTGAGAGGGTTAGGATCGTGTCTCTCCACTCCAGAACAGTGAGAGGGTTAAGATCGTGTCCCTCCACTCCAGAACAGTGAGAGGGTTAGGATCGTGTCTCTCCACTCCAGAACAGTGAGAGGGTTAGGATCGTGTCTCTCCACTGCAGAACAGTGAGAGGGTTAGGATCATGTCTCCCCACACCAGAACAGTGAGAGGGTTAGGATCATGTCTCTCCAAACTAGAACAGTGAGAGGGTTAGGATCGTGTTTCTCTACACCAGAACAGAACAGTGAAAGGGTTAGGATCGTGTTTCTCCACACCAGAACAGAACAGTGAAAAGGTTAGGATCATGTCTCTCCACACCAGAACAGTGACAGGGTTAGGATCGTGTCTCTCCACTGCAGAACAGAACAGTGAGAGGGTTAGGATCGTGTCTCTCCACTGCAGAACAGAACAGTGAGAGGGTTAGATCATTTCTCTCCACTCCAGAACAGTGAGAAGGTTAGGATCGTGTCTCTCCACTCCAGAACAGTGAGAGGGTTAGGATCGTGTCTCTCCACTCCAGGACAGTGAGAAGGTTAGGATCGTGTCTCTCCACTCCAGAACAGTGAGAGGGTTAGGATCATGTCTCTCCACTCCAGAACAGTGAGAGGGTTAGGATCATGTCTCTCCACACCAGAACAGTGAGAGGGTTAGGATCGTGTCTCTCCACTGCAGAACAGTGAGAGGGTTAGGATCATGTCTCTCCACACCAGAACAGTGAGAGGGTTAGGATCGTGTCTCTCCACTGCAGAACAGTGAGAGGGTTAGGATCATGTCTCTCCACACCAGAACAGTGAGAAGGTTAGGATCATGTCTCTCCACTCCAGAACAGTGAGAGGGTTAGGATCATGTCTCTCCAAACTAGAACAGTGAGAGGGTTAGGATCGTGTTTCTCCACACCAGAACAGAACAGTGAAAAGGTTAGGATCATGTCTCTCCACACCAGAACAGTGAGAAGGTTAGGATCGTGTCTCTCCACTGCAGAACAGAACAGTGAGAGGGTTAGGATCGTGTCTCTCCACTGCAGAACAGTGAGAGGGTTAGGATCATGTCTCTCCACACCAGAACAGTGAGAGGGTTAGGATCATGTCTCTCCACTCCAGAACAGTGAGAGGGTTAGGATCATGTCTCTCCACTCCAGAACAGTGAGAGGGTTAGGATCGTGTCTCTCCACTCCAGAACAGTGAGAGGGTTAGGATCGTGTCTCTCCACTGCAGAACAGTGAGAAGGTTATGATCGTGTCTCTCCACTGCAGAACAGTGGGAGGGTTAGGATCGTGTCTCTCCACTTCAGAACAGTGAGAAGGTTAGGATCGTGTCTCTCCACTCCAGAACAGTGAGAGGGTTAGGATCGTGTCTCTCCACTCCAGAACAGTGAAAGGGTTAGGATCGTGTCTCTCCACTGCAGAACAGTGAGAGGGTTAGGATCGTGTCTCTCCACTCCAGAACAGTGAGAGGGTTAGGATCGTGTCTCTCCACTGCAGAACAGTGAGAGGGTTAGGATCATGTCTCTCCACACCAGCACAGTGAGAGGGTTAGGATCATGTCTCTCCAAACTAGAACAGTGAGAGGGTTAGGATCGTGTTTCTCCACACCAGAACAGAACAGTGAAAGGGTTAGGATCGTGTTTCTCCACACCAGAACAGAACAGTGAAAAGGTTAGGATCATGTCTCTCCACACCAGAACAGTGAAAGGGTTAGGATCGTGTCTCTCCACTGCAGAACAGAACAGTGAGAGGGTTAGGATCGTGTTTCTCCACACCAGAACAGAACAGTGAAAGGGTTAGGATCGTGTTTCTCTACACCAGAACAGAACAGTGAAAGGGTTAGGATCGTGTTTCTCCACACCAGAACAGAACAGTGAAAAGGTTAGGATCATGTCTCTCCACACCAGAACAGTGAAAGGGTTAGGATCGTGTCTCTCCACTGCAGAACAGAACAGTGAGAGGGTTAGGATCGTGTCTCTCCACTCCAGAACAGTGAGAGGGTTAGGATCGTGTCTCTCCACTCCAGAACAGTGAGAGGGTTAGGATCGTGTCTATCCACTCCAGAACAGTGAGAGGGTTAGGATCGTGTCTCTCCACTGCAGAACAGAACAGTGAGAGGGTTAGATCATTTCTCTCCACTCCAGAACAGTGAGATGGTTAGGATAATTTCTCTCCACTCCAGGACAGTGAGAGGGTTAGGATCGTGTCTCTCCACTGCAGAACAGTGAGAGGGTTAGGATCATGTCTCTCCAAACTAGAACAGTGAGAGGGTTAGGATCGTGTTTCTCCACACCAGAACAGTGAGAGGGTTAGGATCGTGTTTCTCCACACCAGAACAGAACAGTGAAAGGGTTAGGATCGTGTTTCTCCACACCAGAACAGAACAGTGAAAAGGTTAGGATCATGTCTCTCCACACCAGAACAGTGACAGGGTTAGGATCGTGTCTCTCCACTGCAGAACAGAACAGTGAGAGGGTTAGGATCGTGTCTCTCCACTGCAGAACAGAACAGTGAGAGGGTTAGATCATTTCTCTCCACTCCAGAACAGTGAGAAGGTTAGGATAATTTCTCTCCACTCCAGAACAGTGAGAAGGTTAGGATCGTGTCTCTCCACTCCAGAACAGTGAAAGGGTTAGGATTGTGTCTCTCCACTCCAGGACAGTGAGAAGGATAGGATCATGTCTCTCCACTGCAGAACAGTGGGAGGGTTAGGATCGTGTCTATCCACTCCAGAACAGTGAGAGGGTTAGGATCGTGTCTCTCCACTTCAGAACAGTGAGAAGGTTAGGATCGTGTCTCTCCACTCCAGAACAGTGAGAGGGTTAGGATCGTGTCTCTCCACTCCAGAACAGTGAAAGGGTTAGGATCGTGTCTCTCCACTGCAGAACAGTGAGAGGGTTAGGATCGTGTCTCTCCACTCCAGAACAGTGAGAGGGTTAGGATCGTGTCTCTCCACTGCAGAACAGTGAGAGGGTTAGGATCATGTCTCTCCACACCAGCACAGTGAGAGGGTTAGGATCATGTCTCTCCAAACTAGAACAGTGAGAGGGTTAGGATCGTGTTTCTCCACACCAGAACAGAACAGTGAAAGGGTTAGGATCGTGTTTCTCCACACCAGAACAGAACAGTGAAAAGGTTAGGATCATGTCTCTCCACACCAGAACAGTGAAAGGGTTAGGATCGTGTCTCTCCACTGCAGAACAGAACAGTGAGAGGGTTAGGATCGTGTTTCTCCACTGCAGAACAGAACAGTGAAAGGGTTAGGATCGTGTTTCTCTACACCAGAACAGAACAGTGAAAGGGTTAGGATCGTGTTTCTCCACACCAGAACAGAACAGTGAAAAGGTTAGGATCATGTCTCTCCACACCAGAACAGTGAAAGGGTTAGGATCGTGTCTCTCCACTGCAGAACAGAACAGTGAGAGGGTTAGGATCGTGTCTCTCCACTCCAGAACAGTGAGAGGGTTAGGATCGTGTCTCTCCACTCCAGAACAGTGAGAGGGTTAGGATCGTGTCTATCCACTCCAGAACAGTGAGAGGGTTAGGATCGTGTCTCTCCACTGCAGAACAGAACAGTGAGAGGGTTAGATCATTTCTCTCCACTCCAGAACAGTGAGATGGTTAGGATAATTTCTCTCCACTCCAGGACAGTGAGAGGGTTAGGATCGTGTCTCTCCACTGCAGAACAGTGAGAGGGTTAGGATCATGTCTCTCCACACCAGAACAGTGAGAGGGTTAGGATCATGTCTCTCCAAACTAGAACAGTGAGAGGGTTAGGATCGTGTTTCTCCACACCAGAACAGTGAGAGGGTTAGGATCGTGTTTCTCCACACCAGAACAGAACAGTGAAAGGGTTAGGATCGTGTTTCTCCACACCAGAACAGAACAGTGAAAAGGTTAGGATCATGTCTCTCCACACCAGAACAGTGACAGGGTTAGGATCGTGTCTCTCCACTGCAGAACAGAACAGTGAGAGGGTTAGGATCGTGTCTCTCCACTGCAGAACAGAACAGTGAGAGGGTTAGATCATTTCTCTCCACTCCAGAACAGTGAGAAGGTTAGGATAATTTCTCTCCACTCCAGAACAGTGAGAAGGTTAGGATCGTGTCTCTCCACTCCAGAACAGTGAAAGGGTTAGGATTGTGTCTCTCCACTCCAGGACAGTGAGAAGGATAGGATCATGTCTCTCCACTCCAGAACAGTGAGAGGGTTAGGATTATGTCTCTCCACTGCAGAACAGAACAGTGAAAGGGTTAGGATTGTGTCTCTCCACACCAGAACAGTGAGAGGGTTAGGATCATGTCTCTCCAGAACAGTGAGAGGGTTAGGATCGTGTCTCTCCTCTGCAGAACAGTGAGAAGGTTAGGATCATGTCTCTCCACAACAGTGAGAGGGTTAGGATCGTGTCTCTCCACTCCAGAACAGTGAGAAGGTTAGGATCATGTCTCTCCACAACAGTGAGAGGGTTAGGATCGTGTCTCTCTACATTCCAGAACAGTGAGAAGGTTAGGATCATGTATCTCCACTCCAGAACAGTGAGAGGGTTAGGATTATGTCTCTCCAATGCAGAACAGAACAGTGAAAGGGTTAGGATTGTGTCTCTCCACACCAGAACAGTGAGAGGGTTAGGATTGTGTCTCTCCACACCAGAACAGTGAGAGGGTTAGGATCATGTCTCTCCACAACAGTGAGAGGGTTAGGATCGTGTCTCTCCACTCCAGAACAGTGAGAAGGTTAGGATCATGTCTCTCCACAACAGTGAGAGGGTTAGGATCGTGTCTCTCCACTCCAGAACAGTGAGAAGGTTAGGATCATGTCTCTCCACAACAGTGAGAGGGTTAGGATCGTGTCTCTCCACTCCAGAACAGTGAGAAGGTTAGGATCGTGTCTCTCCACTCCAGAACAGTGAGAGGGTTATGATCGTGTCTCTCCACACCAGAACAGTGAGAGGGTTAGGATCATGTCTCTCCACACCAGAACAGTGAGAAGGTTAGGATCATGTCTCTCCACTCCAGAACAGTGAGAAGGTTAGGATCGTGTCTCTCCACTCCAGAACAGTGAGAGGGTTAGGATCGTGTCTCTCCACTCCAGAACAGTGAGAGGGTTAGGATCGTGTCTCTCCACTCCAGAACAGTGAGAGGGTTAGGATCGTGTCTCTCCACTCCAGAACAGTGAGAGGGTTAGGATCATGTCTCTCCACAACAGTGAGAGGGTTAGGATTATGTCTCTCCAATGCAGAACAGAACAGTGAAAGGGTTAGGATTGTGTCTCTCCACACCAGAACAGTGAGAGGGTTAGGATTGTGTCTCTCCACACCAGAACAGTGAGAGGGTTAGGATCATGTCTCTCCACAACAGTGAGAGGGTTAGGATCGTGTCTCTCCACTCCAGAACAGTGAGAAGGTTAGGATCATGTCTCTCCACAACAGTGAGAGGGTTAGGATCGTGTCTCTCCACTCCAGAACAGTGAGAAGGTTAGGATCATGTCTCTCCACAACAGTGAGAGGGTTAGGATCGTGTCTCTCCACTCCAGAACAGTGAGAAGGTTAGGATCGTGTCTCTCCACTCCAGAACAGTGAGAGGGTTATGATCGTGTCTCTCCACACCAGAACAGTGAGAGGGTTAGGATCATGTCTCTCCACACCAGAACAGTGAGAAGGTTAGGATCATGTCTCTCCACTCCAGAACAGTGAGAAGGTTAGGATCGTGTCTCTCCACTCCAGAACAGTGAGAGGGTTAGGATCGTGTCTCTCCACTCCAGAACAGTGAGAGGGTTAGGATCGTGTCTCTCCACTCCAGAACAGTGAGAGGGTTAGGATCGTGTCTCTCCACTCCAGAACAGTGAGAGGGTTAGATCATTTATATCCACTCCGGAACAGTGAGAAGGTTAGGATCATGTCGCTCCACTCCAAAACAGAACAGTGAAAGGATTAGGATCGTGTCTCTCCACTGCAGTACAGTGATATGCATCTCAGCTTAAAATAAATAACTTTGTTTCTTATCTCATTTATGAGATACAGATGTATTTCCTCACAAAGGAACCATGGCTGCCAACCTACTGTTTATCCCTAAGGCTCTAAGCCAATCAGTGGACAGACACAGCCAATTCAGTTACTGCTGCAGTCTCAATCAAACATAACCATAGGCACACAAGCTGTGAGATAGAGAGAAGAGAGAGAAAGAGAGAGAGAGAAAGAGAGAGAGAAAGATAGAGATAAGGAGAGAGAAAGAGAGAGAGAGAAAGAGAGAGAGCACGCAAGAGAGAGAAATAGAAAATGAAAGTGAGAGATAATACGAACAAAACAATGCACCAGACAGTGAGCGTCTATACTTGACATGCACGTCCATGCCTAGTTCCTCCAGTCCCGGGCGTGGGCCCATACCAGATGGCTGAGTGGTGTAAATATGGCCAACTTGACCCAATGAAACAGATAACAATTGGCCAGACCCATTACCGTTCACGGTTAATTGCATCGCTGTCCGATACGAAGAGAGCCTTGACCGTGTTAAACTCATGACCGCTTACACACTCCATTCACAGTGTAAAATTTGGATTGCTTTTCCTTGCAATCACACCACTCCATGGTTTATATTTCCCAACACATTAACTGTGTGACAGGCGATTCCATGCCACTTGGTTTATGGTTTAGGCTGTTAAATGTATTGAGAGTGTGGTTTAACACTAGAACCGCCTGGCCTTTCAGCCTACAAGTACCCGCTAGAGAACATTGAGAACATTGCCAGGCACCCCTGATAGATGCATATCAAACATAAGCACCAACGCTTGATAAATAGTGCATCAACTACTGTAAAGGATTCATTGCATTAAAATATTTGTGGAAATATATACAAATAAAAATGTACAACAATAGTTATTAGTCTAGATAGAGTCAAGGATATGTTTTGTGTAATTCTACAAAGTCCTAGAAAAAATGTAGGCCTATAGCCTATTTTCATTTCCCTTCCAATAAAAACATTACAGTGTTTCCATTTGATCAACTTTATTTGTAGATTAGATTAGTAATAGAGTTCTAGTAATTAATAAAGTCCAGTTACAGCTTCTGTTGACAAAGTAGAAAAGATAATAATAATACAACCAGCCAGGTTGACAGGTGAAATGATGTGCCGTATTCCTAAACAAAAGCACCAGTGCATGAACAATTGTAAAGGATGAATTGCATAAATAAATATTCATGAAAATATATTCATGACATGATATAAAACAGTAATTTGTTGATTGTATCGGACACTGTATTGTGCCTTTATATCCGTGCTTTTATGCATGAATCAATCTGGTCTTCTCTTTATGCTTGGGGTTCACAGTCAGCACACAGCCATGTGTGAGCAAGCCCCACAAACAAATCAGTTGCATGGCACACAGTTTTATGGGCCTTGTTTCGTGTGCACCTGCCGAAGGTGTTGCATAATCTCTCTGAAGCGGTGGAAGTCCACCTCATACATTTCAGACTAAAATTAATCCACCTCCATGCTCTTTCTGTCGGACACCCCACAAACATACAAGAGTGCAATAAATGCTTTAAGTACTGTGTCCTTTTCTGTGCGCATGAGCGCCAATGCAATCTCTGATGTGCTGCAACATCTGCATGTCCCATAAACTCGTCACCCTTTTCGACCCAAACCGTGCCATCCCTCCCAGACTCATGTCTCACCATGGCAGCTGGGATCACCGTCTCAGTTGACTCTGTTCTGACATCGGAGGCAGAGGCTCAAATCAACATCAAAATCAGTTGAAGATTTCAAACTCAGTGTCCGGTCCTCCATCCAACTCCAACTCATCTAAATTCTGCAGCATTTGCAATACTGTCAGTGCGTCCATTCGTTTGGTTCGGCGTCCATTCATTTGGTTGTATGTTGTACTCAGTGTCTGATTTGACTCTCCAAGAGGAAATTATCAAGTATTTCATAATAAAATAATTAGACCGCCCACAATTCTTAATCAATACACTATTGTTCTAAATTCAATCATCCTCTTCACCCTCCTCATTCAGGTCAATCAAATGCGATCACCCTCTTCACCCTCCTCATTCAGGTCATTGACGTTCTATCTGGTTTCTATCGCCCATTCATCCATTGACAACAGAATAGCATATTTTAATTGTAATTTATTATGTTACTAGTTTTTGCTTAGTAGCCAGAGCAGTACTGTCGTGCCAGTGGTCATGTGCTGAATGCATGGACAGCACAGATATACTTGGAAAAAGAAAGAAATCTAAATGGTTTACTTGCATGTAAGGATTTGATAAAGTGATGCTCCTTTCCATGCATTTGTCAATTACAAGATGTGTCCATCTCTTCATGTACAATTTGACAACTGATAGGCCTAATATTGTCACTCACCGGATGATTGTCAATGTAGTCTTGTCTATAGACTAACTGTTATTATGACTGAAATTAGTTTCGGTATAGTTTAGGTGTAGTTTCGCTGGGCCGGCTGTGCAGGCTGACTGGCATTGTTGTTGTTTTTTCAGGGGGTAGATCAACTTTAATAGTGCAGAAAGATTGTAGATTCCATCAACGTAATTGTCTTCATCATTTCCAATGCTGACTGGCATTGTTTGTTTCCTGCTCATGAACTTGCAAGGATATATTTTTCATTATTGTAAAGGCCTAATGCAACTTGTTAAAATGTTGTTCTAAATGAAGTCAACCTCTTTACCCTTATCATTCAGTTAGGCCTAACTTAAATTTGATTGTGAAGTAACTTGCACAATTATCGCCCATTCCATCCATTTGTCATTCATTCAGAGTTGGCATCGTTTGCTTCCCTCCAGTCATCAACTTGGATATAGTCAAGGATATGTTTTGCAATATTCTAAAGGCCTATTGCAACATGTAGCATCATTTATTTCCCATTATAATACACTTGATTAGTAATAGAGTTACAGTAAATAAAACAATCCCATAACAGCTTCTTTTTACAAACTAAAATGTAAAAGCAAATTGTATTAACGTGGAAGTCGTACAGTCAAATTATTTGCTGCTGATAAATAGGCATAACACAACCTCATCATTACACTATTGTCTTTCTAAATGAAATCAACCTCTTCACCCTCTTTATCATTCAGTTAGGCCTCATTTAAATTACATTGTGAAGTAAGGTCCACAATTATCACCCATTCATCCATTTGTCATTCATTCAGTGAAAAGAGAGAGATGCATTAGCACCTGACTGGGTACCAATGTCCTACAGCACGTTGTCTTGGTGGGTTAAGTTAGGAATAGGTGTGAAAAAAACAAGCAAAAAGGCTATAAATACTTCTCTGTTTCTGATTTCAAAATTCTTACGAATTAGCAATGTAAAATACAAATATTAAGGAAAAGTTAGGAAAGGAGCAGGACATAGCTTTTTGGGGATTCTGGTGTTAAGAGCCTGCTGGTCAGTGGCTCTGTAGTTCATGGTCATGGTTCTGATGACCACTGACCCAGGCTTCACTGAACAACCTGATCCTCTTACCCCTCCCAACCAATCCTTCATACAAGTGGGGATAGGCAGAGCATGCTTTAGAATTTGCATCAGTGAATGTTAGTTATGCTTCGTCTAAGCAGTACACACTCAAATATGTTCAAGTACTCATCCAGACAAGCACGCACGCACACATGCACAGACGCAAACAGTTTAACATTCCAATTTAATTCAGGGGGCTGCGGCAGACAGAATAGTCTGTTCCACAGTGTGTGTGTGTGTGTGTGTGTGTGTGTGTGTGTGTGTGTGTGTGTGTGTGTGTGTGTGTGTGTGTGTGTGTGTGTGTGTGTGTGTGTGTGTGTGTGTGTGTGTGTGTGTGTGTGTGTGTGTGTGTGTGTGTGGCGGGCTGCTTAGTACTCAGGAAAGCAGATGGAGTAAAAGAGAGAGGGAGAGGACAAAAAGGAGAGAGACACTGATACGCCAGTAAATAGAGACAGAGATAAACAAGAACAGCACAAGCAAGAGAAAAAAGAAGAACATTTGAGGTGAACCCAGGCAGCAGAGATAACACCATGAAGAATAGGGAAGAAACGATCCAGAGAGAAAAAGACAGAAAACTACCGTTCCTTCCAGCCCTTGTGCTTGTAAACACCCAACAGGAATACTGTTCTTTAGAGAGATAATATACTTCTTAAAAGGCCTAACAATACAAGCTCTGAAATACTATGAGGGTACCTGAAAGTATCAGTCAACTTCTCTGGCTCACTGAACAATGCTAAGAGCAAGAGTATATTCTACAACATCTTCCTCTCAATTTTGCACAACAACAGTGTTACTATGAACAAAACACAAACACCCACAGGCACAAGGCCAAAATAGTGTAAGCTTTCAACAGTTAACAACGGTTTCCCTCTCAGGTCCTTATAGTCCTGAGATCCTCCTCTAGAGGGGTGAGAGGTCAATCTCGGTCAGCTGTCGCTCTGCTTAGAGGCACGGAGGATGAGTGACAGGTCTTGCACACGCGAACACATGCATGCACACACACGCACGCACCCACCCACACGTACCCGCACGCACACACACACACACACACACACACAAACACACACACACACACACACACACACACACACACACACACACACACACACACACACACACACACACACACACACACACACACACACACACACACACACACACACACACACACACACACACACACACACACACACACACACACACACTCACACACACGTCCTTCCAGGTCAGTCAGGTCAGGGTCAAGGCAATTACTGCTACTGTGTGTGGCAGGCAGCTCAATCTGACAGACAGCTAATTGAAAGAAAAGTGTTGGGCTCCTTATTCCTTAATAAGTGCACTATTTTTGACCAGGGCCCATCGGAAATAGGGTGCCATTTGGGACTCAGCCTCCGTGTTCTACTCCTTCACTTTGGGCTCCCGTGTGGCGCAGCGGTCTAAGGCACTGCATCTCAATGCTAGAGGCATCACTACAGACCCAGGTTTGATCCCGGGCTGTATCACTACCAGCCGCGATCGGGAGTCCCATAGGGCGGCGCACAATTGGCCCAGCGTTGTCCGGGTTAGGGGAGGGTTTGGCCAGGGTAGGCCGTCATTGTAAAATAAGAATTTGTTCTTAACTGACTTGCCTAGTTAAATAAAGGTTAAATTAAAATTCACTCCTAATGGCTCCTAAATGGCCATTTAGGCTCCCTGCCTGATAGACTGTGAAGCTGTCCCAAATGGTAATGATGGAGGGAAAAAATCCATACAGTTGCATATATCCTCTTGAGGATACCCTAGGATAGGGGGCGCCACAGCGCATTTTGAAAAAAAATCGTTCCCATTTTCAACGGCCTACTAATCAAACTCAGAAGCTAGGGCATGCATATACTTATTATATATGGATAGAAAACACCCTAAAGTTTCTAAAACTGTTTGAATGGTGTCTGTGAGTATAACAGAACTCAAATGGCAGTCAAAACCCCGAGACCGATTGAAACAGGAAGTGGAATTCAGAATTGTGGACTCGACTTCTCATCTTTCCCTATAAATCACACCGTTAACCATGGTTCAGTGAGCACTTCCTATTGCTTCCACTAGATGTCGCCAGTCTTTTCACAGTGGTTTGAGCCTTATACAGTCGAAACTCAGTGAATGATACTCTTTGGAAATTGGTCACAGGGGATGGGCCATCACCATTATGACGCCGGCGGCCATGTCTACCCCCACCTTTGGAATGGGTTTGAAAGACAATTAAATCATCCCCCTCGAATCTTATTGGCTCTCTTGGTGTTACAGGCCCTGAAGATTAATGTTTTACAACGTTTGACATGTTTGAACGAACCTACAGGCGGGAGAATCATTTTATCCGAAACTTCAGCCTGCGCACATCGGAGAATTTGGAGAGAGCCCAAGGACGCACTACCAACAGCAGGCTAATGGAACGTGAAGTATGGACTTTTTCGACCGAAAATACATCTGTTGTGGACCTGGGATGCTTTCTGATGAAGACAACTAAAGGTAGGCGATTATTGACAATATTATACAAGATGAGATGTGACATGCGATTGTGCCAAGATGGCGCCGAGCTCTGTATATTAGCTAATTTTCTGAGTATCGCATCTCCTTTTATCGCAAAGTGTGATTACCCAGTAAAGTTAATTTAAAATCTGGTATGACAGGTGTTCTCAAGAGATATTCAACTCTAAATGTTAGATTGACAATATAAATTTAAAAAATCGTTATCGGATAGTAATTTAGGGAATTGTAGCATTGTTTACTGGGACGCATTTGAGGGGAAATTATTTAGTCAACGTCAGACAGAGATGTAAAATGCTGTTTTTATATATAAATATGACCTTTATTGAACAAAAGAATGCATGCATTGTATAACATGATGTCCTAGGGGTGCCATCTGATGAAGTTTGTAAAAGGTTAGTGCTGCATTTAGCTGTTTTTTGATTATATGTGATGCAAGTGGTTGGTCGGAAAATGGCTATGAAGCTGCTTTTTACGATGGACTCATCTAACATAATCTAATGATTTGCTTTTCCTGTAAAACCTTTTTGAAATCGGACGACGTGGGTCGATTCAGGAGAGGTGTATCTCTAAAAAAATAAAAAATAAATTAATAAAAAAATAAAATAAATATGATTTGTTTTTAATGCTAATTGGCGATATGATTTTTCGCTGGATTTTGATCCCGCTGACGGGATCAGACGCTGGAGAGGATATCTGGATATTATTTGTGACGATAAAGCATATTATATTGTTTTGACAATATACAAAAAGTATTTGCCCCCTTTCTAATTTTCTCTGCTTTTGCATATTTTTTATACTGAATGTTATCAGATCTTTAACCAAAACCTAATATTAGATAAAGGGAACCTGAAATGAACAAATAGCACAACAATTACATACTTATTTCATGTATTTATTTTTTATTTCACCTTTATTTAACCAGGTAAGCAAGTTGAGAACAAGTTCTCATTTACAACTGTGACCTGGCCAAGATAAAGCAAAGCAGTTCAACACATATAACAACACAGAGTTACAGATGGAGTAAAACAAACATACAGTCAATAATATAGTACAAAAATAAGTCTATATACAATGTGAGCAAATGAGGTGAGATAAGGGAGGTAAAGGCAATAAATAGGCCATGGTGGCGAAGTAAATACAATGTAGCAATTAAAACACTGGAATGGTAGATTTGACAGTAGATGAGTGTACAAAGTAGAAATACTGGGGTGCAAAGGAGCAAAATAAATACAGTAGGGCAAGAGGTAGTTGTTTGGGCTATTTACAGATGGGCTATGTACAGGTGCAGTGATCTATGAGCTGCTCTGACAGCTGGTGCTTAAAGCTAGTGAGGGAAATAAGTGTTTCCAGTTTCAGAGATTTTTGTAGTTCGTTCCAGTCATTGGCAGCAGAGAACTGGAAGGAGAGGCGGCCAAAGGAGGAATTGGCTTTGGGGTGACAAGTGAGATATACCTGCTGGAACGCGTGCTACGGGTGGGTGCAGCTATGGTGACCAGCGAGCTGAGATAAGGCAGGACTTTACCTAAATAAATAAATAAATAAAGCTGTAAATAAGGGGGCAATTACTTTTTCACACGGAGGATTTGGGTGTTGCATAACATTGTTAATTAAATAGATAAAATAAGTGTACATTTTTTGTTGTTGTTATTTGTAAACTCAGGTTCCTTTATCTAATGTTAGGATTTGGTTGAAGATCTGATTACATTCAGTATAAAAAAATATTAAAAAATAGAGAAAATCAGAAAGGGGGCAAATGCTTTTTTTATGGCACTGTAGTTGGCTGTACCAGAGAAAGGAGAAAAGAGAAAGAGAAACCTGTAGGTACAATATCTAGGTCTCCAAGGTTGTGTAAACTCAATGTTCAAATAACGTATTTAATTGGGTTTGTGAGAAACCAATTGATGGTGCCATCTGAAGCTGAAAGGAATTTACGCGCTTGGCATAGCAGCCATCTCACCTCATTTGTTGGATATTAGACTGTCGCTGTGATGTAATTATGTGACAAGATCCTTTTCTCTCCTCTGAGGATTTAGGTATGCGAGTGTGTGTGTGTAAGACAGAGAGAGAAAGAGAGAGCGGAGAAGGAAGAGAACGAGAGAAACAGAGAGAGATGAGCACGTGTGTGTGTGTGTGTGTGTGTGTGTGTGTGTGTGTGTGTGTGTGTGTGTGTGTGTGTGTGTGTGTGTCAGTCAGAGATGTGTGTGCGTGTGTCCGACGTGTGTGTGTGTGTGTGTGTGTGTGTGTGTGTGTGTGTGTGTGTGTGTGTGTATGTATATGTGTCAGAGATGTGTTTGTGTGTGTGTCCGCCGTGTGTGTGTGTATGTATATGTGTCAGAGATGTGTTTGTGTGTGTGTCAGAGATGTGTGTGCGTGTGCCCGACGTGTGTGTGTGTGTGTGTGTGTGTGTGTATGTATATGTGTCAGAGATGTGTGTGTGTTTGTGTGTGTGTCAGAGATGTGAGTCTGTGTGTGTGTGTGTATGTAAATGTGTCAGAGATGTGTGTGCGTGTGCCCGACGTGTGTGTGTGTGTGTGTGTATGTATATGTGTCAGAGATGTGTGTGTGTTTGTGTGTGTGTCAGAGATGTGAGTCTGTGTGTGTGTGTGTGTGTATGTATATGTGTCAGAGATGTGTTTGTGTGTGTGTCAGAGATGTGAGTCTGTGTGTGTCAGAGATGTGTTTGTGTGTTTGTGTGTGTGTCAGAGATGTGTTTGTGTGTGAGTCAGAGATGTGTGTGTGTTTGTGTGTGTGTCAGAGATGTGTGTGTGTTTGTGTGTGTGTCAGAGATGTGTTTGTGTGTGTGTGTCAGAGATGTGTTTGTGTGTGTATCAGAGATGTGTGTGTGTGTGGTCTGGAGCTGTCAGGCTGTCATTTGTCTGTCATTCTGCCCTCATCCATTGTGTGACCTGCCTCCAGTCATCCATCGCCCTACTGTCTCTTCACCCATCCATCTCTTCCTGCCTTTAATTCTGCACTCCGCACTGTGTGTATGTATGCATGTGTGTGTGTATGCGTGCATGCGTGAGTTTGTGTTTGTGTGTGTGTGCACTGGCATGTGTGTGTGTGTAAATCTCTATAACCCTCTCTATTTCCTGCTGTCTGTTTGCACTTAGTGTTTGCTACTGCCTGCTGTCTCGAGGACAGTGAGAAACTTCTGTAACATACAGAGTCACATCGGGATGAAGCATATTCTCCCACCAATTGACTCCACTAGCAGAGCTCCACTATATCAACTAAACTATGCCTGCCCCCCCCTCGAAATAGAGCCAGGGATACACCCAAAGAGATGGACAAAGAAAAAGAGTAAGGGGGAAAAAAGTGAGTGAAGGGATAGAGGGATGGAGTGATGGACAGACGCACCCTGGGGTCTAAATAATGAGGCGGTGAGTGAGATGTTTGTTCACCCCGGGAGACAGAGAGAGAGTGAGAATAGTGTATAGAGAGTGCGAGAGAGAGAAGACAGAGAGAGAGAGAGAGAGAGAGAAGGAGGGCGAAAGAAAGAAAGAAAGAAAGAGAAAGAAAGAAAGAAAGAAAGAAAGAAAGAAAGAAAGAAAGAAAGAAAGAAAGAAAGAAAGAAAGACAGAGAGGTAGGGAGGGAGAGAGAGAGATATATGTTCAGCTTCGGGAGAGATGTTTGCACAGAGAAATGACTTCAAGATGCATTGAGTCTGACAGAATACTAGGAGAGCTTCCATACAATGGGAGATGCATTGAGTTTTACAGAATACTAGGAGAGCTTCCATACAACGGGAGAAGAGGGGACTAGAGAAGATAACTAGTCAATGTCTGCAACGTGCCAACTAAACCAAATAATTGTCAGAGCTAGATAGTGTGAACAAAATGACGACAGCTGTGGTAATAGCCGTCATATTGAAGGTCCATCTGTACGACAGTAATCCTCAGCTGTCTTTAGCTTCACAAGGACATGTACTGGATATGTGAGAGAGTGATGTGATAGAGATAAATACAACAACAGAGGACTGCATATGTTCTGTTAGCAATGTGAACCTCTGTCTATTTTCTAAGATCTCTACCTTCTGTTTAATTCTTTCTGTTCTATTCTAAAAATAGAAATACAGTGATTCTAGTTCTATTTGTTTTAACTAGTTCTATTTGTCCCCATGCAGAATGACTGTGATGCTGATGAGAGAAATGAGACACAAGAGGGGATATAGCTCAGGAGAGATGGAGTAAGGAGGAGGACACAGTGAGAAAGAGAAAGCGTGAGAAGTGGAGATGTAAATAAAAATAGAGAAAAAAGGGAATAAAAAGCTCTGGAGTTAAAAGGACAGGACACACTGTGAGATAGACAGAAAGCCAGGGACATACCTCAAGAAAGAAAGAGAGATGTAGAAGAAAAAGAAAATAAATAAAAAACAGTGCATGGTGGTGGCATATCCCCTGATTAATCTGCTCATTAGAATGTATCCCACGGCTTATTATTCCATTAATAATCCATTGTGTGAAGGGCTGTCTGACGCAGAGATAGACACAAAGAGAGAGAGAGAAAGAGGGATAGAAAGCGGAAGATAGAGAGGCGTCTCACCTCGCCTCCCAGACACAGATTAACTTCCCAGGAGCCTGGGAGCCTGGAGAGTCACAAATTGCCCTGCAGTGAGGGAGCACATTTACCTTGTTGTGTATTGAGTATAGTGGTGGAGGGCACATTAAGGAATGGGAACAGACACTCCCATATCTAGCGTGCACGCCCCATAGGTGTGGAAGTTCACAGTCATCTGCCGACATGGCGTTCATGTTCATTGCCTGCACCATGGAGTAAATAGTCTAAACTTATCTTTCTGTGTCCTTGTTATTGGATTGTACTTTCACCATGTCACGGACATAATACTGGCATCGAAGCGGATTCGGACTGGAATGTTTTGAAGAGGTTTAATGAGTAAACGCCAAAGTGGATTTTCCTTTTTCGACGCTATCATGGCTTTGATTGGGAAGATTGAGGAGTTTGTTAATGAAAAGGATAGCTACTGGGAGGAGTACATTGAAGGCTGGAATGTTTTTTCGTGGATAATGACGTTGATAATGCCAAACAGAAACCCATTGTGCTGCTGAGCATGTTCTCTACATTACGTTCTCTTCTCGCTCCAGCCCTCCCTACTGCAAAGAGTTATGATGATATTGTGGCATCTCTGTCAGACATTGTGCATATATTTCATTTTCATGACTGTAAACAAAAGGCAGATCAGAATATCTCCAGTTTTATTGCTGGGCTGAGCCGGATTTTGGTGCACTGTAATTTTGGAGATCAGCTGGAGCCGATGCTGCATGACAGAATTGTTTGTGGGTATTAGACGAGCCTCTCCGGCGCCTATTGGCTGAGCCCAATATGACATTTAGAGTGGCTGAGGAAAAAGCCTTGGCGGCTGAGACTGCTGCAAATAATGCCCGCCTGCTTCACCCTGAATGACCAGGTCCTCTGGCATTCATCACACTGCACGTAGTGGGCCTGTGTGTGCAGAGGGGGCGGAGTCAAAGTCCAGAGAGGATGTCAGAGCCTGTTTCAGATGTGGGGGGGCCCATAATTCCAACAGCTGTAGGTTTAGTGCTGCAACCTGTCACCACTGTAAATGAAGGGGACATATACACTATATATACAAAAGTATGTGGACACCCCTTCAAATTAGTGGATTCGGCTATTGCTGATGGTTGAACAAAATCAAGCACACAGCCATGCAATCTGCATAGACAAACATTGGCAGTAGAATGGCCTTACTCAGTGACTTTGAACTTGGCACCGTCATATGATGCCACCTTTCCAACAAATCAGGTCGTAAAATCTTTTCCCTGCTAGAGCTAACCCAATCAACTGTAAGTGCTGTGGAAAAGTGGAAACATCTAGGAGCAACAACGGCTCAGCCAGAATTCTTGCAAGACAATGGGGTATTAAGGCAACGGTCACAGGCCCAGTTAAAGATGCGGGGAAGAATTTTGGTGGATGTGAGCTATCGAGGTGACCCCAGCAGAGACCCCTGCAAAACTACCCAGATTCGATTATCAAGGAGCATGAAAAAGCTTTCCAGGGGCATTTTTGCTGCACCCAGTGTTGAGTTCCTGGGGTTCAACGTTGACAAGGATGGCGTACGACCAACCCAGGATAAGGTAAAGGCCATTAAGGAGGCACCTTCTTCCAAGAGCTTCAGTTGTTTCTGGGGCTTCTCAACTTTTACAACTGCTTCCTGCCTGATAAAACTACAGTGTCGGAGCCCCTGTATCACCTACTGGACCAGGCAGCTCCCTGGAGGCTAAATGGCTGCTGCAAGCAGATGGGTTGCTAGCCCACTATGGTCACTATGGTCTGTGATGCGTCTCCATATGGGCTCGTTGCCTTATTGAGTCACGTGGAATCTGATGGTCGTTAGGCACCTGTGTGCTACACATTTAGGACCTTAAATGTCACTGAATGGAACTATGCACAGCTGAATAAAGAGGCCCTGGTGATCATTTTTGCTGTCAAGAAGTTCCATCAGTACTTGTCAGGTCACCATTTTGTGGCCTACACTGACCACAAGCCCTTGCTGGGCTTGCTTCACATCTGCTGAGTTTAAAGAGTTATGTTGGGCAGAGCAGAATCAGATGTCACAACAGCCCCATATCACCCATCCTCCAATGGCCAAGCTGAACACATGGTTCAGACAACCAAGGAGGCTCTGTCTGGGATCTCAGTGGGTGACTGGCAGACCCGACTGTCAAGATTCCTGCTGTCTCATCATGTTACACCCGCGGCTACTACTGGGAAGAATCCAGCCGAGCTGTTAATTAACAGGCGATTGACAACTGCCTTAGACTGGCTTAGACTGGCTGCACCTGGACTTCGCAAGTGAAATGGGTCTAAGGCAGGAGGATGATGCAGACAGGGGGCCACGGTCATTTAAGGCATTTTGAACCTGACGAGCTACCCTGGAGGCCCTAAGTGAGTCCCTGCAGTCATGGAAAAAGCCATTGGACCGGTCTCTTACAGGACTCGGACATCTGACGGTCAGGTGCACCGACGCCATGTGGATCAGCTGCTGGGCCTGGAGGCAGCAGCCCCTTTTGCTGCCACCTCCTTCCTCCCAGGCCTGGATGCTCTGGACACCACTCCTTTAGGTGGCATAAGAGTGCCAACTCCAGAGCCAAACCCTGATACTCAGCCCCAACTTGCAGCTGAGCCCTCTCCAGCCGCAATTGGGGTGCCCACTTCACAAGCACAGAGGCTGCCGCCAGAGACTATTCTGGCACCTCCCTCACCACGCCCAGTTAGGATGTGCCGTCCTCCCCAACGTTATGGGGAACCCATTATGTGACTGGAGGAAAGGAGTGTTGTGTATTGAGTATATTGGTGGTGGGCACAGACACTCCCATATATAGTATGCGCGTCAATTTCTTAAAAATTAGCAATTCAGTTACATATGACTTCTCCCATAGTGAGGCCTAACCACAGAGTGTATAGAGAAATGGTATGCTGTCTCTATCTGACCTCATTACCTCGGGCCCCTGAGGGTCCACTGACTCACCCCTAGGAGAAGGCCTTTACAACCATCACAGCCACTGCCTTAGAAACACCTGGTCTCAGTCTCAAATGGCTCCCTGTTCCCTACATTGTGCGGTTCTTTTGACCATGACCCTGTAGTGCAGTGTTGAGATGTGATGTGTCTGTATCTGTTGTATCCTGTAGTGAATTTGCTGTTGTATTGATTTATTGAATTATAATGTTTGTGAGTTGTTTGTTCTCAGGGCACCATTGTGAATGAGACGCTGGTCTCAATTGGGTTGCTCTGAATAAATGAAAGTGAAATACAATACAGAGAATAGGGCAACGCTTGGGAAAGCAGCCTTCATGTATGCTTTCCCTGTGCAATGTAAAGTAATAAATAAGCACTTTATTGGGGTACATATATTTGTCATTTAGTAGTGGCTTTTATCCAAAGCGACTTACATTCATGAGAGCATGCGTTTTAAACATAAGGTTGGTGGCAGGAATTGAACCAACTATCCCAGTGCTGTAAGCACTGTGCTCTACCAACTGAGATACAGTGGACCAGAACATTTTGTAGGCCTACAGCAAGTGTTGTTCTTTTTTATTCCTAACGGTAACTAATGCTTTAAAAGTTTATGGTAGAAAACTCCCACCTTTATCCCTCAACAGTGCCATTTCTATGAGCAAAAGGCATATTTTGTCTAAGATATTAAATCTACAAAAGAGTCTGCAGCGAGTGCCCTGCGTAACATTTTGGTTTGGGGCTGTGGGGTTGCAGTGGGGGTGTGAGACAGGGTCTCTGTGTGTATGTGTCAGTAAAATGATTCTGAGCAAACAGTATGGTCCAATACCTCCAGACCCAAGGTGATGTGAGCTGCTATCTTATTTACTTGTCTTTAAATTCAGAGGAATCAATTTGAGTCCACTGCCCTCGGAACTAAACATCCTCCTAGGAGGAAGATGTACAGAGACAGACGTCTTCTTCACCCATCCAAGGATAGGAGGGGTGCATTTAATTCACTTGGCTTATTATCTCCTGGGGAGGTGCCAGGTTAAATTGGTAGAGCATTCTCACTCATGGGTGCAACAAATATAGCCCCTAACAAGGCACTCCTCCAAATATGTTAATGAGACAGAAACAACAATACCCTGCACCCACTAGTGGATATGATACAGTACTGTATTATGTCGGGTGAAATTATAGAAAATTCAAGGAGAGGGGGTACAAAAATGATCAGATTAATATTGCCATTGAGAAAATTCAAAACAAAACGAGACATGACCTTTTTAAAGGTCAGTCTCGCAAAAAGACGCATTCTTGCATTCTAACTACCCGCTATTCAAAGTGCTCTGAACAAATTAAGGGAATCGTTCACAAACATTGGTACATTCTAAAATCCGATGATGGTCTCGGTAATGTGTTTTCGGACCTTCCCTTGGTCGTATTCTCGTGGGGCAGAAATCTTAGAGACCAATTGGTACACTGATTTACCACCCCAAGACATTCCTGAACAATGTCTATTTGCGCCCCTACTGGATGGAAATTACAAGTGTAATGGTAAATGTAGATCCTTCAAACACCCACAAACAGGGAAATCGATCCCAATCAAAGGTGTTATTACGTGCTCCACTAAGGCAGTTATTTATCTTATAACTTGTCCTTGTGGTAAAAATGATGTGGTTAAAACAAAGCGTGAATTAAAAGTACGTATCTCAGAGCATCGTAGCACCATTAGGTGCAAAAACTCGACTTACCCAGTTGCAACTCACTTTTTGGAAGCAAACCACTCGATTTCGTCTCTGCGTTATATTGGTATCGAACATGTCCCCCTCCATAGGAGAGGGGGTGACCTTGATAATTTAATGTCAAAATGAGAGGCTGCCTGGATCTTTAATTTAAAAACCCTTGCTCCCTTTGGTCTCAACGTAGACTTTGATCTGAAGCCATTCTTGTGATTATTTGTAATTGTTTGTAAGCTTGTGTAGTCAAAAATGAATCTATTATTGTATGCTATCCATTTGTTTTTTTGTATGCTGTTCTTTGTATGCCATTTTATAATTTGAGAATTAACCAATGATATTAGGCCATACTTGGCCATGATTACAGACACCTGTGTGTGTCTTTTGACACAATATAAACGAGTTACCCTGCAGTGTTTGGGATCATACCCTGATGAAGACAGCTTGTCTGTCGAAACGTTGGACATTACATTTTTGCATCTGAGCTCCTAGAGTGTGCGGCTTTCCTTTATTTTCGGGTGGAATTACAGTACCATTCAAAATACAGCAGTTTTCCCACAATGCACCATTATTTATAGCAGGGATCATCAACTAGATTCAGCTGCGGGCCAATTTTTTTCATGAGCGCACGGTCGGGCGGCGGAACATAATTACAAATAATTTGTAGACTGCAAATTGACCGCAAGAAGCCCAAACAGATATCATATTTTACTAAAACATCATTTCCAACCTTGCTTACATTTGTATACGTTCATGTTTCTCTCTATTATGCGTGGGAATACTTAGGAACAGATTTCTTAAATTAAAATCACTTGGAGCTGATTTCCTGGTGTTTTTACAGTCTTATGTCCAACAATTATACTTTTTTTGCTCTGAAAACTTGGGGGACAAAATAAAACCATTGGCCCGCAGGCCGCCTGCTGGGTAACCCTGACCTACAGTATGCTGCATTTTTTTTTTTATTGTTGATAATATCTAAAATTACTGTATAAATTACAGTTTTCCAATACAGTGTGGGTAAGTAGAGTATGAGATACATATGAAAAAGGAGCACAAACAGAACGTTTCTAAGATTGCACTCAAGCTCCCAGACAAGATTTGACCATTACAGGTGAGTCTTACCTTGGCGATCTGGACACACCAGTTGAGTAGCAGCTGGGAGCCGATCTTGTCCTTGTATTCGTGGACGTAATCGAGCAGGCAGCCATGGGGCATGAGCTGGGTGACCAGCTGGATGGTGGGGCTCAGGCAGACCCCCAGGAGACGGACCAGGTGGGGGTGTTCCATGCTGGCCATGATCAGAGCCTCCTGGGGAACACACACAGGAACTCAGGCCCATGCAGAGACCATACAGTACATTCACCAATTTTGTCAAAATGTTGTTATTAACATAGCCTTGTTCTGTCCAATGTTCTCTACCTATATAGTACTCAAAATACGCCAATTCATCTTAAGTTCAAAATAATACAATATAAAAATTGCTGGCAACCATTCAAACCAGGGTTCGGAACTTTAAAGGGAGTGCACCACTTATTTCTCAATGCCAGAAACACATAAAACAGTAACTTAGAGCACCCCAAGTAAACATTCCCAAATTACAAACTCTTAAATTAGTTGTTATAATATTATGTTGTTCTAAAAGTTGGGTTTGAGGTTCTCTAAATCAGCTCTAACTTAAAAACTTCCACAATGCCCCGCAGTCAGCATCACACAATGAATAAAAAACAGTAAAAAGTGGGATACATTTGTTGAGAATGAAGTGGGCGAATTGGGCGTCTAATTGTCAATCTGCGGGGCACATTTATTTCATGACACCTTCCACGGCTACCATGGAAGGAGTGCTTCAGCAAGAAGTTTCTTCTCAAAGTGGATGCTGTCCCTACCATCAATGTGGCTTATAAAGCAACTCATGCAGCACCAGCAGAGATCGAGCATTATCATGGACTTCAGTGAGCATGAAAGTCAACTGGGTAAGTGAAAGAGATAGCTTGCTATGCTAACATTAGCTAGATATAGTGCATTTAGCTCACGTCTTCAGTCTAAATAACACTGATAAAACTAGCCAAATGTAAACACGTCTGCCAGCTGTTGGTAGCTAACAGCTGATGCTGTCATACTATAGATCAGGGATGGGCAGCTGCTTTTGTAGGCCTGCGGATACATTTCCAAAAACCCCAAAACATATGTATATATATATATATTTTTTTTACATTTTAGGAAGTCAGTTGGGTTCTCAACTTAATGTTAAGAGTTAAAATAGTAGAATATACAAGGTGTAATTTCAAAACTTAGTTGTGAGTCAGCAGTTTTCCACTGACAGTCACTCAATTAGCCCATGTCAATTTTTTTTGGGGGGGATTGGTAAATTAGACTAGCCAGAAATACAACAAACTATTTGCAGCATTACTGCAAAATGGAAGAGGAAAGTGGAAGGGGAAAAAGTAAGGAACTTGTCTGTCGGCCCTGCATTTAAGAACATCATTGGTTAAAATTGTGATAAACTAAAAAGTATACCAGTTTCATTTCAGGACCAAAATATTTACAGCCGTGCCATATACAGTTGAAGTCGGAAGTTTACATACACTTAGGTTGGAGTCATTAAAACTTGTTTTTCAACCACTCCACACATTTCTTGTAGTTGTAGACCTCCACAAGTCTGGTTCATCCTTGGGAGCAATTTCCAAATGCCTGAAGGTACCATGTTCATCTGTACAAACAATAGTACGCAAGTATAAACACCATGGGACCACGCAGCCGCCATACTGCTCAGGAAGGAGATGCGTTCTGTCTCCTAGAGATGAACGTACTTTAGTGTGAAAAGTGCAAATCAATCCCAGAACAACAGCAAAGGACCTTGTGAAGATGCTGGAGGAAACAGGTACAAACGCATCTATATCCACAGTAAAACGAGTCCTATATCGACATAACCTGAAAGACCGCTCAGCAAGGAGGAAGCCACTTCTCCAAAACCGCCATAAAAAAGCCAGACTATGGTTTGCAACTGCAAATGGGGACAAAGATCGTACTTTTTGGAGAAATTTCCTCTGTTTTGATGAAACAAAAATAGACCTGTTTGGCCATTGTCGTGGACAAATCAGAATTAGTTGGGTAACATAGATAATTAAGATGTTTTATTAGTATAATATGCTTATTTGAGGTACTTGTCATTAGAAAGTGTCCATTGGACTCTGGTGTCTTTTCAGTTGCACGTCTACCTTAGCTGGGGCTCAGACACTTGGGGCCCAGAGAGGGGAGAGGTCAGATTTGTCTTCATATGGGAATGTGTCTTTACTTATTCTTAAACCATGTGAAAGGATGGCGTGATTAATGGGGAACCAATGACTTGTCTCCACAATGTCTGTGAGCAAGTCACTCCCTCCTTTTCTTTACTGTGGGGAGGATTATGACAGTAAATGGACCCTTGTATGTCCTCTCTTAGATCTCACACTTATCCTGGGATATTATATGGCCTAGAGGCTCACTCCCCCCAGTGAGCCTGTCCAGGAGTGGGGTCAAGAGGGGGTTTGCTTGAGATGGGAGTATCTAGAGTTGACAATTGATATATGCCATTGGATGAAATAGTTCTGTTCAATACCGTACCAGGGAGGGACGGTTCTAAGGAGACCAGATACTGGGCTATACCATTAATCCAGTTGACATAGCAGTTACTGTCTGATGTGTTTTATTGATATCTGTCATACAAAACTTAACCTTTGTGAACTGTTACTAAGTATCTGTGGTTTGTCAATGTACATTGAAGGGGGTGTATCGTTGCTATAAAAGATCCCTGTAGCCATTGGGTAATCACCTTGTTCAATGGTTCATTCGAGAGAGTGCATTATTGGGGGTAAAGAACTTTTGCAAAAGTATCTTAACCTGTTGGGTCTAGGGGGCAGCATTTGCACGTCTGGATAAAAAAAATGTACCCGATTTAATCTGGTTACTAATCCTACCCAGTAACTAGAATATGCATATACTTATTATATATGGATAGAAAACACTCTAAAGTTTCCAAAACTGTTTGAATGGTGTCTGTGAGTATAACAGAACTCATTTGGCAGGCAAAACCCTGAGACATTTTCTGACAGGAAGTGGATACCTGATGTGTTGTATTGACTTTAAACCTATCCCATTGAAAAACACAGGGGTTTAGGAATATTTTGGCACTTCCTATTGCTTCCACTAGATGTCACCAGCCTTTACAAAGTGTTTTGAGTCTTCTGGAGGGAGATCTGACCGAACAAGAGCCATGGAACGATGATGGCCCATTAGACACCTTGCGCGCGAGTTCATGTTGGGTACCCTCGTTCCAATACGTTATAAAAGAGTATGCATTCGTCCACCTTGAATATTATTCATGTTCTGGTTAAAAAAGGCCCTAATGATTTATGCTATACAACGTTTGACATGTTTGAACGAACGGAAATATATTTTTTCCCCTCGTTCATGACGAGAAGTCCGGCTGGCTTACATCATGTGCTAACGAGACGGAGATTTTTGGACATAAATGATGAGCTTTTTTGAACAAAACTACATTCGTTATGGACCTGTGATACCTGGAAGTGACATCTGATGAAGAGAATCAAAGGTAATGGATTATTTACATAGTATTTTCGATTTTAGATCTCCCCAACATGACGTCTAGTCTGTATCGCAACGCGTATTTTTCTGGGCGCAGTGCTCAGATTATTGCAAAGTGTGATTTCCCAGTAAGGTTATTTTTAAATCTGGCAAGTTGATTGCGTTCAAGAGATGTAAATCTATAATTCTTTAAATGACAATATAATATTTTACCAATGTTTTCTAATTTTAATTATTTAATTTGTTACGCTGACTTGACTGCCGGTTATTGGAGGGAAACGATTTCCTCAACATCAATGCCATAGTAAAACGCTGTTTTTGGATATAAATATGAACTTGATAGAACTAAAAATGCATGCATTGTCTAACATAATGTCCTAGGAGTGTCATCTGATGGAGATTGTAAAAGGTTAGTGCATCATTTTAGCTGGTTTTATGGTTTTGGTGACCCTGTCTTTGACTTGACAAAACATTACACACAACTCTTGTAAATGTACTGTCCTAACATACTCTAAATTTATGCTTTCGCCGTAAAACCTTTTTGAAATCGTAAAACGTGGTTAGATTAAGGAGATGTTTATCTTTCAAATGGTGTAACATAGTTGTATTTTTGAAAAATTTGAATTTTGACATTTATTTGGATTCAAATTTGCCGCTCTTGAAATGCACCTGCTGTTGATGGAGTGCACCACGGGTGGCACGCTAGCGTCCCACCTAGCCCCAAGAGGTTAAGTATTAAAGATGTAGTTTAACTCGGACTGGTGTGTTTGTAACTCCTCATTTGGTAATGCGGAAATTAGCCACCACACCATAATGACCTTCGTTATGTTTGGAGGAAAAAGGGGGAGGATTGCAAGCCGAAGAACACCATCCCAACCATGAAGCATGGGGTTGGCAGCATCATGTTGTGGTGGTGCTTTGCTGCAGGAGATACTGGTGCACTTCACAAAATAGATGGCATCACGAGGAAGGAAAATGATGTGGATATATTGAAGCAACATCTCAAGACATCACTCAGGAAGTTAAAGCTTGGTTGCAAATGGGTCTTCCAAATGGACAACGACCCCAAGCATACTTCCAAAGTTGTGGCAAAATGGCTTAAGGACAACAAAGTCAAGGTACTGGAGTGGCCATCACAAAGCCTTGACCTCAATCCTATAGAAAATTTGTGGGCAGAACTGAAAAAGCATTAGCGAGCAAGGAGGCCTACAAACCTGACTCAGTTACACCAGCTCTGTCAGGAGGAATGGGCCAAATTTCACCCAACTTATTGTGGGAAGCTTGCTGAAGGCTACCCGAAATGTTTGACCCAAGTTAAACATTTTAAAGGCAATGCTACCATATACTAATTGAGTGTTTGTAAACTTCTGACCCACTGGGAATGTGATGAAAGAAAGAAAAGCTGAACTAAATCATTCTCTCTACTGTTATTCTGACATTTCACATTCTTAAAATAAAGTGGTGATCCTTACTGACGTTAGACAGATAATTTTTACTAGGATTAAATCTCAGGAGTTTAAATGTATTTGGCTAAGGTGTTTGTAAACTTCCGACTTCAACTGTAGATTGTAAAATAGTTGGGACAAGATTTTTGAAAAACCAATTCCATGGCGCATGGTTTATGAATTGATACGCAAAACGACACCGTTTTTTTTTCAATTTAAATGATTATACTAAATTCTTGCAACCAGTAGACTGTTATTTATATGGGGGATACAACCTTCCCAGCTCTACAGATTTTGCTGCAAAGAGACAGAATCATTAGATCATTTGTTTTGGTACTGTCCATGTGTAGCTTGTTTTGGTCGCAGGTCCAGGAATGGCTGAAGAATTGCAATATTTACCTGGAGCTAACCCTACAGATCGCACTACTGGGTGATCTGAAAAGTCATAGTCAATCAATCAATTATATAATAATACTTTTAGCAAAAATGTTTATTTTCAATTTACAATCTGTAGAAACAATGAGAATCGAAAGGTTCAGATCTTTCATGAAACATCACATTACAGTTTAAAAATATATGTCAAATATAAATCCAAAATGGATGGTGTTAAGAGATAGATGGGAGGGGTTGAATGGAGCTGAAGGTTGGGATTAATAACAACAAATAATGACAAGATAACTAAAGTAAAACATATTGTGTCCGTAAAGCGTATATGGGTTAAGAACTTTTGTGAAAAAGCACAGTTTGAAAGATACATTTTTTTAGAGTGGACTTTTATTGTCCCCAGCACAAGGTGCACCTGTGTAATGAGCTAGCTGTTTAATCAGCTTCTTGATATGCCACACCTGTCAGGTGAATGGATTATCTTGGCAAGGAGAAATGTGTGCACATCTTTGGGGGCTGAGAAATAAGCTTTTTGTGCGTATGGAACATTTCTGTGATATTTTATTTCAGCTCATGAAACATGGGACCAATACTTTACATGTTGCATTTATATTTTGTTCAGTGTAGCTAAGTTTGTCACTGGTATGCACTTGGGAGGAGAGAATGTACTTTCTGTTTCATCTGCTGCTGGCTTGCTAATCATTATAAACTGGGTAGTCTGAGCCCTGAATGCTGACTGGCTGACAGCCATGGTAAAGCAGACCATATACCACGGATATGAGAAAACATATTTTTGCTGATCTAATTACATTGGTAACCAGTTTATAATAACAATAAGGCACCTCGGGGGTTTGTGGTAGATGGCAAATATACCACAGCTAAGGGCTGTATCCAGGCCCTCCACGTTGGGTCGTGCATAAGAACAGCCCTTAGCCATGATATATTGGCCATATACCACACTCCCTGGGCCTTATTGTGTAAATATACAACACCAACACATAAATATACTACATGACAAAAAGTATGTGGACACCTGCTTGTCGAGCTCATTCCAAATCCATGGGCATTAATATGGAGTTGGTCCCCTCTTTGGTTCTATTCAGCCACAAGAGCATTAGTGAGGTCGGCCATTGATGTTGGGAAATTAGGCATGGCTCGCAGTCCGCGTTCCAATTCATCACAAAAGGTGTTAGATGGGGCAGAGGTCAGGGTTCCGTGCAGGCCAGTCATGTTCTTCCACACAAATCTCTTCCCCAAACTTTTGCCACGAAGTTGGAAGCACAGAATGGTCTAGAAAGAATATAATTTTATGCTTTAGCGTTAAGATTTCCTTTCACTGGAACTAAGGGGCCTAAACCAAACCATATAAAACAGCCCCAGACCATTATTCCTCCTCCACCAAACTTTACAGTTGGCATTATGCATTCAGGCAGGTAACGTTCTCCTGGCTTCTGCCAAACCCAGATTTGTCAGGCGGACTGCCAGATGGTGAGGTGTGATTCATCACTCCAGAGAACATTCTTCCACTGAGTGCAATGGCGTCAAGCATTAACACCACTCCAGCCAACATTTGGCATTGCAGATGGTGATCTTAGGCTTGTGTGCGGCTGCTCGGCCATGGAAACCCATTTAATGAAGCTCCCAACGAACAGTTCTTGTGCTGACGTTGCTTCCAGAGGCAGTTTGGAACTCGGTAGTGAGTGTTGCAACCGAGGACAGGAGATTTTTATGCGCTGCGCGCTTCAGTACTTGGCGGTGCTGTTCTGTGAGCTTTTGTGGCATACCACTTTGTGGCTAAGCAGTTTTTGCTCCTAGGTATTTGCACTTTATAATAACAGTGCTTACAATTGACTGTGGCATTTCTAGCAGTGCAGAACATTTATGAACTGACTTGTTGGAAAGGTGGCATCCTATGACAGTGCCACATAGAAAGTTACTGAGGTCTTCAGTTGCTATAAATGTTGCCGTGTTGAATTGACCAAAACGCAGCAGGAATGTGGATACTCATCTTTTTAATATTTTAGAGCAAAGTATTTACAGAAAACAATAAACACAAACGACTCCAGACAGGCTACTTACAAAATCATAGCAGTGTTAACACAACCACCCACAAACCCAAGTGACAAACATACTCCTAAATATATGACTCCCAATCAGGGACAGCTGGTTATCATTTTTCCTGATTGGGAGCCAAACAGACAAACAGACCAACAAGCCAGATACTCTGGACTGCACACTGGTGCCAGGATACTCTGGACTGCACACTGGTGCCACGATACTCTGGACTGCACACTGGTGCCACGATACTCTGGACTGCACACTGGTGCCAGGATACTCTGGACTGCACACTGGTGCCAGGATACTCTGGACTGCACATTGGTGCCAGGATACTCTGGACTGCACACTGGTGCCAGGATACTCTGGACTGCACACTGGTGCCAGGATACTCTGGACTGCACACTGGTGCCGAGCTCTCGAGGCTGGGCTGACTCACTGGATGCCTGATGCGTGGGGCTGGTAGAGGAGGTACCAGGCTGGATACACGCACCCCAGGACTAGTGCGAGGAGCGGGAACAGGCTGAATAGGACTAGGCTGACTAATGGGAAGCTTGGTCCGGGTTGCTGGTACTGGTCGTGCCAGACTGGAGGTCCTCACTTCTGGGTTAGCACGAGAGGCGGGAACCAGAAAGACTGGGCCATGGAGGCGCACAGGTGGCCTTGACCGCACCGCCTGCACAACCCGTCCTGGCTGGATGGAACTAGCAGCCCTGTACGAGCGGGGTGCTGGTACAGGGCGAACTGGGCTGTGCAGGGGCCTGATGGTTGCCGTGCGTAGAGCGGGAGTAGGGTAGCCTGGTCCTAGGAGGCGTACCGGCGACCAGACGCGCTGCGCAGGCATCCTCCTACCAGGCTGGATGCCCACTCTAGCACGGCATCTGCGAGGGGCTGGAATGGCGCGCACCGGACTGTGCGTGCGTATGGGCGAGATAGTGTGCACCTCAGCGAAACACGGCGCCCTCCACCTCATACGCTCCTCCATATACTCACGGGTAGCTGGCTTATGGCTCTTCTTAGGCCTAGCCAAACTACCCGTATGCCCCCCCCAAAAAATTATTGGGGGTGCCTCTCCGGCTTCCTCGCCAGCGCGTTCCTGGCCTCATATCGCCGCCTCTCTGCCTTAGCTTCTTCCAACTCCTCCCGTGGGTGACGGTATTCCCCAGCCTGGTGCCAAGGTCCAGCCCCGTCCAGAATCTCTTCCCAAGTCCATTCTTCACCATAGTCCATATACTCAGTGTTCCTCTCCTTTTTCCGCTGCTTGGTCTTGTTTAGATGGGTGGTTCTGTCATATATGTTGCCGTGTTGAATTGACCAAAACGCAGCAGGAATGTGGATACTCATCTTTTTAATATTTTAGAGCAAAGTATACACATAAAACAATAAACATGACCGACTCCAGACATGCTAACAGGCTATTTACAAAATCATAGCAGTGTTAACACAACCACCCACAAACCCAAGTGACAAACATACTCCTAAATATATGACTCCCAATCAGGAACAACGATAACCAGCTGTCCCTGATCGGGAGCCAAACAGACCAACATAGAAACACAACACCCAGAACAAACATACACAGACATCTTCTGCCACGTCCTGACCAAAATACTACACAACTACACCCTCTGCTGGTCAGGACGTGACATCAGTAAGGCCAATCTACTGCCAATATTTGTCTATGGATATTGCATGGCTGTCTGCTCGATTCTATAAACCTGTCAACAACAGGTGTGGCTGAAATAGCCGAATCCACTAATTTGAAGGGGTGTCCACATACTTTTGTATATACAGTATAGTGTATCTGATAGGGTCCATTATCTGCTACCAGGACTTTAAAGCCAATTACCTCAGAATCATCTTTTTGCATATAGAACCTTATAGCCCAAAGCTCTCGATATGTCAGGGGTAAAGGAACTCTTATGACTGAAATGTATTTTAAGCGAATTCAAATCATGCATTATTCCATTTGGTTAACTGATGAGCAGCACAAGTAAGATCAAGAAAAATATTAAAATGTAATCACCCAATTCTCAAGATACATACAGTACATACTAGCACTCACAAACGTGTACACAGCCACCAGCAGTACAGCCTATTAGTGTTAGCATTGATGAATGTCAGTGTGTCTGTGTGTACGTTCAATTGCCCGTTTCTATGTGTTTATACAGATCCAGATACAATGGGATCACGACAATTTAACAAAACAAAACCTAGGTACATCATTTCCATAAACAATGGAGGTTTAGACCACTAGCTTTTATATTGCAGTAATAAAGAAGGGCCCAGAGCTGTGTTTAGGTCTTCAAAAGGAATAACGCAGCACACACAGGCATTCACACCCAGGCGCGCACACACACACACAGTGACTTCCAGAATACCATGGAGTTGACAGTTAACTTAATGAGTATTCATCCTCCCGCTACGCTTCTAGCTGCAGGATGGTACACGGCTGATGCTCATTGGCCAAACATCGCCAGGGGCCATCTCCACGTCTGTGTGTGTGTCTCTGTATGTGTCCTTGTGTGTTTGCGTGTGTCTCTCCTCGTCCAAGACATGTGCCACTGCGTTTTGATTGCTGTTTAAATGAAGAAGCTGTGTGCAGACTCTTCCCATATCCTCCATGTCAGGGCGGGAGGAGAGCAGAGGGAGGGGTACGGAGGGAGGAAGATGGAGGGAGGAGAGTGGCGGAAGGAGAATGCAGGGAGAAGAACTAAGGGAGGAGAGTAAAGGGAGGGGGAATAACAGACAGAGGAGGGCAGAGGGAGAAGAGCGGAGGGAGGAGAGTGGAGGAGAGTGAAGGGAGGAGGGCAGATTGAGAAGAGCGGAGGGAGGAGAGCGGAGGGAGGAGAGTGGAGGAGAGTGGAGGGAGGAGGGCAGAGGGAGAAGAGCGGGGGGAGGAGACCAGGGGGAGGAGTGTAAAGGAAGGAGAGCAAGGGAGGGCGGTGAACAGAAGGAGGAGAGCAGGGGGAGGAGAGTGGTGGGAGGAGAGCAGAGGGAGGCAGCTCCTACAAAAGCATCCTCGGTCTGAAGCTTGCCGCTGAAGTCTGTCTCTCCAGCCGTGTAAGTTTGCATCCCAAATAGCACTCTATTACCTTAATAGTGCACTACCTTTGACCAGAGCCTGTAGGGTAAAGTAGTGAAGTACTGTATATAGGAAATAGGTTGCCATTTGGAATGTAGACTCCCCTCCCCTACCTCTCCACGTTGATCCCTCCTGCTTAGTCAATTAAATGTGAAGGTCTTCCTCCCCCCTCCTTACCCCCTCCTCCCCCATGCTGTCCTCCAGCTGAGAGGTGGCTTTCCCACCACCCCGGCAGGAGAGAGACTCAGGGCAAGACCTGGTTTCATCTACTATTTCAAATCTTTTCAAATACTGTGCCTAATTGCGCTGGCCTGTTGCAATTTACCCAATAGAATAGTACACTCCAGGCAGGGTAAAGCAAGTAAAAGATTGAAAGATTTCAAATAGTATTTGAAACCAGCTCTGCTGAGAACCATTGTCTCCTCACGGGAAGAATGGAAGAGAGGAGGGGAGAAGAGAGTAGATGAGAGGAGGAGAGAAGAGGAGAGTACAGAAGGAGGAGTGGAGAGAAACAGACGAGGGAGGAAGCGAGGGGAGAAGAGTTCATTAGGGTGGTGCTCAGCTGCTGAAACACTGTGGGGAATGCCCACCCTGCCTCCTCCTAGGGCCGTCACTTAAGACCGCCCGCAAAGACATGCGCTACGTACTGCACACACACACACACACACACACACACACACACACACACACACACACACACACACACACACACACACACACACACACACCACACGACGTACATACACGCACATGTGTACACACACATCAAAGCAAGATTGATAAAAATGTAAATACAAACATGCTGTAATACAAACACAGTGTCAGACCGACAGACAGATAAAAACACCAGTGTAAATGGGGGGGGGGGGGGGATATCACCGACGTTGCATTACCAACCTAGTAGATAACATCATTTTACTTTTAACATTTTTCCTTTTGAAAAAATTAGTGATGAATGTTTTATGAATAGATGGGGAATCGTATTTGTCAGCCACAGTCCTATGTGTACTGTATTTAGTATTTATCAGGATCCCCATTAGTTCCTGCCAAAGCAGCAGCTACTCTTCCTGGAGTCCAAACACATTAAGGCCCATCATACCATTTTTTTCTAAAATAAATAAAACTGTACATCACTATATACTATATCATTACACCACTATATACAGTGCATTCGATAAGTATTCAGACCGCTTGACTTTTTCCACATTTTGTTACTATACAGACTTATTCTAAAATGGATGAAATACAAAGAATGTCCACATCAACCTACACACAATACCCCATAATGACAAAGCAAAAACAGGTTTGTGCAAATATATTATAAATAAAAACAGAAATACTTTATTTACATAGGTATTCAGACGCTTTGATATGAGCCTCCAAATTGAGCTCAGGTACATCCTTTCCATTGATCACTTTCTTTAATTATTTTGTAATTTTTTATTTAACCTTTATTGAACTAGGCAAGTCAGTTAAGAATTAATTCTTATTTACAATGAAGGCCTACCATCATCCTTCATCTACAACTTGATTGGAGTCCACCTATGGTAAATTCAATTGATTGGACATATAAGGTCCCACAGTTGACAGTGCATGTCACAGCAAAAACAAAAACAGCAAAGTACAGAGAGATCCTTGATGAAAACCTGCACCAGAGCGCTCAGGCCCTCAGACTGGGCCGAAGGTTCACCTTCCAATAGGACAATGACCCTAAGCACACAGCCAAGACAACGAAGGAGTGGCTTCGGGACAAATCTCTCAATGTCCTTGAGTGGCCCAGCCAGAGCCCGGACTTGAACCCGATTGAACATCTCTGGAGAGACCTTAAAATAGCTGTGCAGCGACACTCCCCATTCTACCTGACAGAGCTTGAGAAGATCTGCAGAGAAGAATGGGAGAAATTCCCCAAATACAGGTGTGCCAAGCTTGTAGCGTCATAGCCAAGAAGACTCGAGGCTGTAATCGTTGCCAAAGGTGCTTCAATAAAGTACTGAGTAAAGGGTCTGAATACTTATGGAAATGTCATATTTCAGCTTATTTTATTTTATACATTTGCCTCCCCCCCAAAAAAAACAGTTTTTGCTTTGTCATTATGGAGTATTGTGTGTAGATTGATGAGGGAAAAAAACGATTTAATCAATTTTAGAATAAGGCTGTAACAACAAAATGTGGAAAAAGTCAAGGGGTCTGAATACTTTCCGAATGCACTGTATATACAACACAAAATGTATAATACCACCATGAAACAATATTACAATGTACGTGTGTGTAGAGTGCATATGCCAGCATCTGTGTGCATATGTGTGTTTGCCTGTATGTGTGTGTTTGTGTGTCTCTTCACAGTCCACGGTGTTTCATAAGGTGTAGTTTTGAATCTGATTTTACTGCTTGCATGAATAACTTGATATGGAATAGAGTTCCATGTAGTCATGTAGTCTCTGTGTTGTACTGTGCATTTCCCATATTCTGTTCTGGACCAGGTGTCATGTCTTGTGGGCTATGCATTGGTGTCTGAGGTGTTGTTTGAACAGACAGCTCGGTGCTTTCAACATGTCCATACCTCTCACAAAGACAAGTAGTGATGCATTCAATCTCTCCTCTACTTTGAGCAGAGCAGCACATTATTATAAATATGTTTTGACCAGTTTACAATCCAGGGTTACACCAAGCGGTTTAGTTTCCTCAAATTTCTCAATTTCCACATTATTCATTACAAGATGAGGTTCAGGGTTTAGGGTTTAGTGAATGGTTTGTCCTAAATACAATGCTTTACGTTTTTGAAATATTTAGTACTAGCTTATTACTTGCCACCCATTCTAAAACTGACTCCAGCTCTTTGTTAAGTGTTGCAGTGGTTTCACTTGCTGTGGTAGCTGACATATATAATGTTGAGTCATCAGCATGCATAGACACACAGGCTTTACTCAGAGCCAGTGGCAGGTCATTAGTAAAGATTGAAAAAAAGTAAGGGGCCTAGAAAACTGCCTTGGGGAATGCCCGATTCTACCTGGATTATGTTGGAGAGCTTCCATTAAAGAACACCCTCTGTGTTCTGTTAGACAGGTAACTCTCGATCCACGATATAGCAGGGGATGTAACGCCATAACAAATACGTTTTTCCAGCAGCAGATTATGATCGATAATGTAAAAAGCTGCACTGAAGTGTAACAAAACAGCTCCCACAAGCTTCTTATTATGCATTTCTTTCAGCCAATCATCAGTCATTTGTGTAAGTGCCATACATGTTGTGTGCCCTTCCCTTTAACTTCACTAGGGTAGGGGGCAGCATTCAGAAGTTTGGATGAAAAGCGTGCCCAAAGTAAACTTCCTGCTACTCAGGACCAGAAGCTAGGATATGCATATAATTGGTAGATTTGGATAGAAAACACTCTAAAGTTTCCAAAACTGTTAAAATAATGTCTCTGAGTACAACAGAACTGATATGGCAGGCAGAAACCTGAGGAAAATCCATCCAGGAAGTGCTATTATTTTGAAATGCCTGTTTTTCCATTGAAAGCCTATCCACCATACAAAGACTTATGACCCAGTTCACGATCCCTATGGCTTCCACTACATGTGGCCAGTCTTTAGGCATTGTTTCAGGCTTTTACTCTGAAAAATGAGGGAGAAACACCACTTTCAATGAGAGGACATTGGAAATTTGCAGACTTGAGTCCTGCGCGTGACCGGGAGCATGCCTTTCTTGTTTTTCCTTTTCTAATGACGAAGCTATTGTCCGGTTGAAATATGATCGATTATTTATGACAAAAACAACCTGAGGATTGATTATAAACATCGTTTGACATGTTTCTACGAACTTTTATGGTACTTTTTAAATTTTTTGTCTGTCTGTTGTGACCGCGCTTTGTTCCAATGGATTACTGAACAAAACGCACCAAAAAAACAGAGGTTTTTGAATATAAAGAGGGACTTTATCGAACAAAATGAACATTTATTGTGTAACACGGAGTCTTGGGAGTGCAACCATACGAAGATCATCAAACGTAAGTGATACATTTTATCACTATTTCGGACTTTTGTTACTCCTCTACTTGGCTGGTTTCTGTTTGTAATGATTTGTCTGCTGGGCGCTGTTCTCAGATAATCACATGGTTTGCTTTCGCCGTAAAGCCTTTTTGAAATCTGACACAGCGGTTGGATTAACAAGAAGTTTATCTTTAAGCTGATGTATAACACTTGTATCATTTATGTATGTTTATTATGAGAATTTCTGTTTTGTTGAGTTTCACGCTCTACATTTCACCGGATGTTGTTTGAGACAGTGGATTACTGAACAAAACACGCTAACAAAACTGAGGTTTTTGGATATAAAGAGGGACTTTATCGAACAAAAGTAACATTTATTGGGTAACTGGGAGTCTTGTGAGTGTAACCATATGAAGATCATCAAAAGTAAGTGATTAATTCTATCGCTATTTCTGACTTTTGTTACTCCTCTACTTGGCTGGTTACTGTTTGTAATGATTTGTCTGCTGGGCGCTGTTCTCAGATAATCGCATGCTTTGCTTTCAACGTAAAGTCTTTTTGAAATCTGACACCGTGGTTGGATTAACAAGAAGTTAATCTTTAAACCGGTGTATAACACTTGTATGTTTAATGATTTTTTATAATGAGTATTTCTGTTTTTGAATTTGGCACTCTGCAATTTCACTGGATGTTGGCCAGGTGGGATGGTAGCGTCCCACACCCCCTAGAGAGGTTAAGCATGCTGACATTTAGTTCTTAATTTGTTTACTGTGAAACAGTAAGATGGTGCCGACAGAAATGGCAGCTCTGCTTCTAGCTCCTTAGCAACTTTGCAGTATTTTTTTGTTTCATCAAGAAGTGAATAGGGAATGTTGTTCCCACTGTGACTATTAAAACCTACCCAAACCAAAAACTGTGTAAAGATGGTGTAACGTTTGTCGTGAGGAATGGACCAAAGCGCAGCGGGTTGAGTGCTCATAATTAACTTTTAATGTGAACACTTATTAACAAACAAAAACAACAAAATGATGAACGACGAAAAAAACAGTCTTGAAGGCAACATACAGCAAAACAAGAACAACCTCCCACAAAACCCCCATGAAAACAAACTCCTAATTATAGGACCTTCAATCAGAAGCAACGATTACCAGCTGCTTCCAATTGAAGGTCCAACCCCAATAAACTAAACTTAGAACTACAATAGACTAGACAGAACATAGAACTATACTAACATAGATCAATACAAAAAACCCTGGAATACATAAACCAAACACCCCTCTACATACACATACAACCCGAACCATATAAAACAAATAACCCCTGCCACGTCCTGACTAAACTACAATAACAAAAATAACCCCTATACTGGTCAGGACGTGACAGTTGGCAGCATTCACACAAAAATGATAGCGTGAACCACCGCATTTAACCACGGCAAGGTGACAGGGAATATGATTGAATGTAAACAGTGCAGTTATGCCCTCCATAAGTCAATCAAACAAGTAAAACTTCATTACAGAGACAAAGTGGAGTCACAATTCAATGGCTCAGACATGAGACATATGTGGCAGGTACTCCAGACAATCACGGATTACAAAGGGAAAACCAGCCACATCTTTCTCACAGACAAGCTAAACACCTTCTTTGCCTGCTTTGAGGATAACACAGTGCCACCAACGTGGCCCGCTCCCGAAAACTGTGGGCTCTCGTTCTCCGTGGCTGACGTAACTCGTTTAAGCGTGTTGATCCTAGCAAGTCTGCCGATGCAGACGGCATCCCTAGCCGTGTCCTCAGAGCACGTGCTGGCTGGGATGTTTATGACAATGTTCAATATCTCCCCATCCCAGTTTGCTGTCCACACTTGCTTCAAGATGTACCCAAGAAAGCAAAGTTAACTGAAATAAATGACTATCGCCCCATAGCACTCACATCTGTCATCATGAAGTGCTTTGAGAGGCTAGTTAAGGATCATATCCCATACACTTACCTGACACCCTAGACCCACTTCAATTTGCTTACCGCCCCAATACAGCCACAGATGATGCAATCACACTGCACACTGCCCTATCCCATTTGGACAAGAGGAATACCTATGTAATAATGTTGTTAATTGACCATAGCTCAGCATTCAACACCATAGTATCCTCCAAGATCATCATTAAGCTTAGGGCCCTGGGTCTGAACCCCACCCTGTGCAACTGAGTCCTGGAATTCCTGATGGGCCGTCACCAGGTGGTGAAGGTGGGAAACAACACCTCCACTACACTGATCCTGAACACAGGGGCCTCACAAGGGTGCGTGCTCAGCCCCCTCCAGTACTCCCGGTTCACCCATGACTGTGTGGCCATGCACACTTCCAACTCAATCATCAAGTTTGCAGATGACACAAACTTTTACACATGCACAGATGACACAAACTTTTACACATGCACCATTGAGAGCATCCTGTCGGGCTGTATCACCGCCTGATACGGCAACCGCACCGCCCACAACCGCAGGGCTCTCCATAGGGTGGTGCGGTCTGCCCAGTGCATCACCGGGGAGACACTGCCTGCCCTCCAGGACACCTACAGCAAAAGATGTCACAGGAAGGCCAAAAAGATCATAAAAGACATAAACCACCCGAGCTACGGCCTGTACACCCCGCTATCATCCAGAAAGCGAGGTCAGTACAGACGCATCAAAGCTAGCACCGAGGCTGTAATCGCTGCCACAGGTGCTTCAACAAAGTACTGAGTAAAGGGTCTATTTTCAATAAATGTGCAATTATAGTGTATTGTGTGTAGATTGATGATTTGATTTAAAAAAAATCAATTTTAGAATAAGGCTGTAACCTAACAAAATGTGAAAAAGTCAAGGGGTCTGAATACTTTCTGAAGGCACTGTATGGGGTCTCTACGGAGCCAGTAAAACACTCACGTCCATGAACTCCACGTTGGCCTTCGGTCCCGTTGCCTCGTTCAGGATCTTGATGGCCACTGGGATCTTCACAGTCTCGCCTTCCGGGACCCAGATACCCTGAAGAGATGAGGGGGGAGAGGGAAGGTAAGTTAGAGGGGTAGAAGAGGGTGAAGAAAGGAGGAGTGAGTTAAAGGGATGACAGAAGAGGACAGAGGGAGGTGGAGGGGGCAGGAGAGGTGAGTTAGACGGAGGGAAAAGGAAAAATGTGTTTAAAAAAAGGGGGAGGAGAGCTGAGTTAGACTGCAGCTGAATCACACAGTCGGACACTGTTTTCTCTAGACATAGTTCAGACCTCTACACTGTGAGACATAGTTCAGACCTCTACACTGTGAGACATAGTTCAGACCTCTACACTGTGAGACATAGTTCAGACCTCTACACTGTGAGACATAGTTCAGACCTCTACACTGTGAGACATAGTTTAGACCTCTACACTGTGAGACATAGTTCAGACCGCTACACTGTGCTACATAGTTTAGACCTCTACACTGTGAGACATAGTTCAGACCTCTACACTGTGCTACATAGTTCAGACCTCTACACTGTGAGACATAGTTCAGACCTCTACACTGTGAGACATAGTTCAGACCTCTACACTGTGAGACATAGTTCAGACCTCTACACTGTGCTACATAGTTTAGACCTCTACACTGTGAGACATAGTTCAGACCTCTACACTGTGAGACATAGTTCAGACCTCTACACTGTGAGACATAGTTCAGACCTCTACACTGTGAGACATAGTTCAGACCTCTACACTGTGAGACATAGTACAGGGCTTGCTCTTGCGTAACAGCAGACCTGACCTGGATGTGCATGTGACCCTTACTATGTGCCTATGGGATTCTCTCTCTCTCTCTCAATTCAATTTAAGGGGCTTTATTGGCATGGGAAACATATGTTTACATTGCCAAAGCAAGTAAACATCTCTCTGTCTGTCTGTCTGTCTGTCTGTCGGTCTCTCTCTCTCATCTCTCTGTCCATTTCTCCCTCCGTCCTCTCTCCCTCTCCCTCCGCTCTCTGTACTTCCACCTTTAAACACCTCCTAATTTCAAATGAGCAAAACAAGTGATTGTGGTATGTGAGTGTATGTGATAAGGTGAAACCTTGTAGACGGTCCCGAAGGCCCCCGAGCCCAGTATCTTGACCCTCTTGAGTTCAGTCTCTTTGAGGATGCGGAGCTGGGCCTGGTTAGGGGCTGTACCACTAGGTGTTAGTGGCTCCACCAGCTGTAGGGAGACACAATCAATCAACTCATCAGTCAATTAGTCAGTCAATTAATTGATCAATCAATCGGCAATATGTTAGTTCCTCACTCCATCAACCAGTCAATTAACCAATCTATCCATCAAGCAATTAAGCAACCAACCAGTCACATCTCCCATGGGCATGGCACTCTTTAAACTTTTACAGAAATTGTATGAAAGAGTAGTTGTTTCATTATCTTTCAAGTGGAGAAGAATGAAGTAGAGGCAGAGAGAGGACGAGGGAGAGAGAGAGGAGGGGAAAGAGAGAGAGAGTGAGAGAGGGAGGAGATGGTGAAAGAGAGAGGATAATAGCGGGAAGGAGGGGTGAGAGATAAAGGGAGAAAGAAAGAAAAAGAAAGATAGATAGGGGAGAGAAAGAGAAAGAGAGTGAGGGACGGAGCGAAGAGAGAGAAAGAGACAGGGGAGGGAGGGAAGAAAGAGAGCGGGAGGGAGAGAGGGAAATGGAGAGAGAGAGAAAGAGAGAGAGAAAGGAGAGAGAGAACGAGTAAATCAGCTCCCTTCTCTCAGCTGTGGCCATGCCCCCCGGCTCATCACTGCTGTCTGATTAAAAAACAATAGCTGTTCTTCATTTAAATGGAATTCTAAATCAGTATCGCATTAGAGCTAAGGAGAGGGGGAATGGGGAATGAGGGGGGTATGGAAAGAGAAAGTGAAGCAGAGTGGGGAAGGAGAGGGGGAGGGAGGAAAAGAAGGATGGAGGAAAGGGGAGAGGGAGAGGGAAAGAGAGGGAGGGCAGGGAAGGTGAGAGGGAAGGAGAGGGGGAAAGAGAGGGGGGAGGAAAAGAGAGTAGAGGGCCACACAAATCCAGTCACCTCTCCGTCGCCCTGGACATCAGGGAGCTGTCCATTACATGAGGTGCTGAATGTGTGGTAGCAAGGACAGGGAGGGAGCTGTCCACCAACCTCCTCTTATCTGTGGTGCTGAAAACTGTGGAAGACTACAAGGACACTACCATTTACTAAGTAGTCTCTACGAGTAGAGTCATTCCCTGCTTGTTACTCCCTAACTGACGTCAAAGCACTAAGGTTGCATCGAGGCAGGTTATACTGAATAAAATAATAGGAAAGAAGTTGGTAGTGTGTGTGTGTGTGTGTGTGTGTGTGTGTGTGTGTGTGTGTGTGTGTGTGTGTGTGTGTGTGTGTGTGTGTGTGTAGGTAACCAAGATAGCACAGTGGGGAGAAGAGGATGGAGAGAGTGTGAGAGAGCAGTAATGTAAGGTATAGTGGAAAAAGCCACAATCTTGTCATTATTGAAACAACTTGTAAAGAGCCTAGTGCACCATCACTTGATGGCACTGTAACTGTATGGTACACTCTAAAAAATGCTGGGTTGTTTGGTTGACCCAACTGCTGGTTTGCAGGGCATTGGGTCACTTTGTTGGGTTCGTTGTGTTCTTTAAAAACTGCTGGGATATTGGGGCTGGGTTATTGAGATATGACCCAGTGGGTTATTGAGATATGACCCATTGGGTCAGATCAGAAGACTGGAGGCATAGTTTAGTAGGGGTGTGACTTTCAGATAGATATTTTTAGCCACCCTTGAGAATAAATGTCATTCATGTTCTGTTGTATAGCTATCACAACAACAACCAAAAATACAGTGTGCAGGTGTGGTTGGTAGCCCAAGGGCTTCTATAGAAACCACACCACAAAAAACGATATACCACACACGTGTACAAAAAGAATTAAAACAGATAACAAAACCTACTAATCATAAAGGTACAAATGAACTGATAGGCCATCACAATTTATTTTTAAACAGTATATGTTTTGTTTAAATGTGTGTGCACATGTGTGGATGTGAGTGTAAATTGAGCTATATGGAGGAGATTACTGAGTAGTTTGGTTCATCAGACTGACCCCCAGTCTACGCTTAAAGTTATTGAGGGAAAATCAGGTTTTGGCAAATCCAGAGTATGGTACTGTACCTCTGCATCTGATAGAGAATTGACTATGTGAGGTGCGGCAGTGGGGAGGGTGAAGGTTATCACAGTGCCTTGTGATATATAGATAGATTTCAGAATGAACCTGGAAGAATCCATTGAAAGGTAAACTGTCTGGGAGGTATGAGTATTTGTAGATGAAAATACATAACTGGCGTAAAAAAGACAAGATATTGAGTTTCTTAAACAAAGGTGCAGATGGAGCCAGGTAATTAGAGGAGGTGGCTAGTCAAGCAATTCTTTTTTAATGATGAGTATTTTGAGCAAGTAGCAGGCACATGTAGTGGCCCATTATAATACTACAGTAAATTAGATATGGGTAAATTAAACAAGACCCAGCTTCTAGGTCAACACAGGATGAGTGTAAAAAAAAAAAAAAAATTGAAGGATAAATTAACCCATATTTGGGTAATCCCAACAACCGAACTGGCTGGGTCAAAATAACCCAATGTATGTTCTGTTCAATATTTACTCAGTGATGGGTTACCAAATAACCCAAATTGGATTGTCTTTAATCCAGCATTTTTTAGAGTGCAGTACATCCAGGCTTTTTCACTACACTATGTGGTGTTGAGAGCTTTAATGGAACCTGCACCTACTGTCTGTTAACACAGAGTACACTCTTCTCTTCTCCTCTCCTCCCCTTTCCTCTCATCCCCTACTCTCTTCTCCTACACGGTGATAGAGTGAATGCCTGTCTGTCTTTCTGTCTGTCCTCTCTGCAGGCAGCACTCAGAGTGAGGAAGCGCTACACTGCCCTCAACATTAGCAATAGAACAGGACACATACAGTTAAAGTCGGAAGTTTACATACACCTTAGCCAAATACATTTAAACTCAGTTATTCACAATTCCTGACATTTAATCCTAGTAACAATTCCCTGTTTTAGGCCAGTTAGGATCACCACTTTATTTTTAGAATGTGAAATGTCAGATTAATAGTAGATAGAAAAGTTTAAATAAATCCTTCTTTCTTTCATCACATTCCCAGTGGGTCAGAAGTTTACATACACTCAATTAGTATTTGGTAGCATTGCCTTTAAATTGTTTAAATTGGGTCAAACGTTTTGGGCAGCCTTCCGCAAGCTTCCCACAATAAGTTGGGTGAATTTTGGACCATTCCTCCTGACAGAGCTGGTGTAACTGGGTCAGGTTTGTAGGCCTCTTTGCTCGCACACACTTTTTCAGTTCTGCCCACAAGTTTTCTATAGGACTTAGGTCAGGGCTTTGTGATGGTCACTCCAAATCCTTGACTTTGTTGTCCTTAAGCCATTTTGCCACTACTTTGGAAGTATGCTTGGGGTCATTGTCGTTTTGGAAGACCCATTTGCGACCAAGCTTTAACTTCCTGACTGATTTTTTGAGATGTTGCTTCAATATATCCACATCATTTTCCTCCCTCATGATGCCATCTATTTTGTGAAGTGCACTGCCACAACATGATGCTGCCACCCATGTGCTTCACGGTTGGGATGGTGTTCTTCGGCTTGCAAGCCTCCCCCTTTTTCCTCCAAACATAACGATGGTCATTATGGTCAAACAGTTCTATTTTTGTTTCATCAGACCAGAGGACATTTCTCCAAAAAGTACGATCTTTGTCCCCATGTGCCGTTGCAAACCGTAGTCTGGCTTTTTTATGGCGGTTTTGGAGAAGTGGCTTCTTTCTTGCTGAGCGGCCTCTCAGGTTATGTCGATATAGGACTCGTTTTACTGTGAATATTGTCACGTTCACTATTTTCAAACTCCCTGTCATATATCAGCCAAGGCGCAGCGTTCCGGTAATTCCACATTCTTTATTTGAAGAAAACCGAACAAAACAATAAACAGGTAAACAGAAAGAAATGTGACACAACTGTGGCGCACACAAAACCCTCACAGAAACAATAGTTACCCACAAACATAGGTGGAGAAAAGACTGCCTAAGTATGATTCCCAATCAGAGACAACGATAGACAGCTGCCTCTGATTAGGGACCATACTCGGCTAAACACAAAGAAATAGAAAACATAGAATGCACACCCCATGTCACACCCTGACCTAACCAAACAGAGAAATACGGCACTCTCAGGTCAGGGCGTGACAGATATAGATACTTTTGTACCTGTTTCCTCCAGCATCTTTACAAGGTCCTTTGCTGTTTTTCTGGGATTGATTTGCACTTTTCGCACCAAAGTACGTTCATCTCCGGGAGATGAAGGCACAGTCAACTTAGTGTATGTAAACTTCTGACCCATTGGCATTGTGGTGCAGTGAATTATATGTGAAATAATCTGTCTGTAAACAATTGTTGGAAAATGTGTATGTAAACTTCCGACTTCAACTGTATGTATCAGGCATCTCACAGTATGTAGCTACTAGCTACAGTACTGAATGCGACTAAAATATGAACCCAAAACATGGCTAGTATACTGAAACTCAATTACAGTGAAACTGAATGATAGGCTGCCTGTTAATGTTATTTCACAGTCATCTTTATAACTAATATCATCTATCTCCTATCACATGTACAGTACTGGTGCTCTTTGCAGACATGCAGACCTGGCAGTGGTTCTGTCCTAGAATAAGGTTCCATTAGGGACTTACCCATCTCTTCTCTATCCTATCCATTCATTCTGATCAGACGAGGGAGAGGGGGGAGACAATGCTCTTGATATTTCATTAAGAGTTCCAAATGCAGACAGAACGCTTCCTGATTGGGGTCGCCTGGCAGGGAGTGGAGCAAGGCAGGCTGGGATATTCATTAAGATGGATGTTTTGAGGGGATGAGAGATCTGCGCTCTGCTCCCCACCTCCCTGCCTGTTTGGGCTGCGTAATGGTCCCCTATTCCCTACATAGTACACTAGTTTTGACCAGGGTGTAGCCTGAGGATGCATCCAAAATGGCAGCCTATTTATTGTATAGTGGACTAGATTTGTAGGGAATAGGGTGCCATTTGGGATGCAGCATGATGAGAGAATAAAAGGTTTCTGTTATCCAGATGACATGAGTACAGCCTGAGCTGCATCCCAAATGGCAACATGTTCCCCTACAAGCCCTGTTCAAAAGTAGTGCACTATGTAAGGAATAGGGGGCCATTTGGATGCAGCCTGACATCTGTCTATTCCATTTGATGGATGAGCTGCCTAATTATCCAAAGAGAAAGTGACAGGAGACAGTGCTGCTGTCCTGCTACAGAGTCAGGAGGAAGCAGGGAGCATTGTTATGCATAGGCTTGTGTGTGTGTGTGTGTGTGTGTGTGTGTGTGTGTGTGGTGTGTGTGTGTGTGTGTGTGTGTGTGTGTGTGTGTGTGTGTGTGTGTGTGTGTGTGTGTGTGTGTGTGTGTGTGTGTGTGTGTGCATGCATGCATGTGTGTGATCCTCTCATGTTAGCCTGTATTCTAAGACAGTGTTTTGTAATGCTGGTCAGGCGCAGATACTCTGTAGAACTCAGATACAACAGGACATAGCTACCTCTAAATAAAAGTCATGTTGTAATACAGTAATGGCTGTTGTGTTCACGTTTTTAGACGAGGTACAGTACAGTGGCATAATGTTCTATAAAAGCAGTGCAACAAGATGATTGAGATTTTAATAAGGTGTGATTGTATTTGTGTTGCTTTGTGTTGCCTGGTTCAGAGTCAGGTCAATATGAGTACTGATGATATTTTTGTGCATAACGTCCGTTCCAGAAAAGTACTGTACAGCCAAATAATAATTATTGACTCTGGGTTGAAGCTCTGGTATTCTAAACATTAACAAAGGAGAGGAGGGAGCGAGGAGGGAAAGAGGGAGGATGGAGAAAGGAGAGGGAGAGAGGTAAGAGAGTAGTGGGAGAGAGGATGGAGAATGGGGAGAGAGGAGGGAGAGGGGACGGAGAGAGGAGAGGGAGAGAAGACAGAGTGGAGGGAGAGAGGATGAAGAGATGAGGGAGAATGGCAACAGAGAGAGAGAAAGAGGGAGAGAGAGAGAGAAAGAGGGAGAAGGGGGAAAGAGGACGTAGAGAGGAGGGAGAGAGAAGGTAGAGAGGAGGGAGAGAGGACAGAATAGATAAGGGAGAAAGGCCACAGAGGAGAGCAAGAGAGAGAGAGAGAGAGGATATGACAGAGAGAGGAAGAAGAGAAGAGGGAGAGAGGCCACTCTCCTCTGTGTTCTCACAGCCTCTGGTGGCCCTCACCTATAACAGAGCACATCACATGCCACGAGAGAGATTGGCACTACTGGCGCTGTGTTATTACAGCTCTTCATAAAGCAGTGAGTGAAAGTAAGTCCATCACACTAAGATTAGGATGTAGGATGATGGTGAACTCTGGAACTGAAACTTCAAAACTAATCATTGCAAAGTCTTTGTACTGTAAACTCGTGCTGCGTCCCAATTGGCACCCGGTACCCTATATTTTGACGAGAGCCCAATGGAAGGTTTGTCTATGATCCACATCTCAAGATGTCCTTACCCTGTCCTGTCTCCAGAAAGCTTGAAGTACATACCTCTATCCTTGATTATCACATCCACATTCCAAACTTTGTCTCCAGGTGTGTGTGTGTGTGTGTGTGTGCCTGTGCGTGTGTGTGACTTGCGCGTGTGTTTGGTGTGTGTGTATTCACACTTCATACCTCTGTCTCGAGGAAGCGTCGCAGGGCTCTCTTCTTCTTGATGCTCTTCCTGCGGACGGACACGGCTACGCTCAGAGCCACGATGACCACCACGAAGAGGCCACCTATCACCCCGGCTGCAATCAGGGGAGTCCTGAGGGAGAGAGATGTGAGATAGGGCCACAGTATTAGATACTAGCTATTTGTTTTCTTTAAAATAGTTTAGCTGCTCTTGATTTACCTATTATTGGCTTGTACAATGAAACCAATGGACTAGTTTGTCCAACTAGCAGGTCAAGCAGGTTTAATCAAATGCTACAAATATTTGAAAGGAAACAAACATTATTTGAAACTAGATCTGATTAGCACTTACTCCAGAGGTCACAACAGACTTGGCTGACTAGAGCTTGGGACAATTCTTACTTAGCTTACAACAACCTTTGACAAAATACATGATCTAGCATCTGCAGGTGTCCTGTTACAATGTTAGGCAGTTAGTTCAAAGAAGGGAAAGAAATGAAAGTCAGGACATTTTTCTAATTGAATAAAAATAATATATTCCATTCAGCATGTGTGATCAGCACTTCTCATGATCTCTCCAACCCTCTACACCCCAACCTGTCTGCCTGCCTGCCTGCCTGTCTGTATGTCTGCGCTGAGTGCTGGGAACTTTGGGTTACGTCCCAAATGGCACCCTACTCCCTGCATAGTGCACTACTTTTGACCATACCCCTATGGACCTGGTCAAAAGTGTATACAGGGAATAGAGTGCCATTTAATACGCATACACAGTATACTGTAGGTGAGAAGATGAAATGGTGTGTCTGAGTGAATAGGCCCTATTCTCTATCTTAATAAAAAGGGCTCATTTGGCAGAACAGAACAGAGCAGAGTGGCGGCGTCAGCACACTCCAGTCGTGTTTAACATCAGCAGGAAAGCTATCAGCCACCTGGTACATCACAGTCCCATTACATGTTATCACACTCAGCTCACTTCATCTGGAATCACATGAAACACCCCCCAATCTTTCGGTCATCGGGTGCCTCCCAAATGGCTCCTCTATTCCCTACTGTACGTAGTGCGATACATTTGACCACGGCACATAGGGGATAGGGTGCACCTGCTCGTTCTCCCAGCTCCACCTCTCTCCTACACAATATTACAGGGATGGATTTACTGTAGTAAGGGACTACATGATGATTTGTGGAGGAAGTAACTTCAAGAGACATAGTTGTAATTTGTAGGAAAGCATAGGCATACTCATAGTAAACATTTGTAGAGACATGCCCAAATGGAGAATGGGGTAATAAGTAAAAAACAGACATGAGAATGTGTGGAGTGACATCCTCTTTCTCACCTCTTTCTATTTTGAGCCAATATGACAATCAGTGTGTGTGTGTGTGTGTGGATAGAAGATTTGTGAGTTAATGTGTGCGTGCCTGAGTGCGTGCCTGAGTGCGTGTGTGTGTGTGTGTGTGTGTGTGTGTGTGTGTGTGTGTGTGTGTGTGTGTGTGTGTGTGTGTGTGTGTGTGTGTGTGTGTGTGTGTGTGTGTGTGTGTGTGTGTGTGTGTGTGTGTGTGTGTGTGTGTGTGTGTGTGTGTGTGTGTGTGTGTGTGAGAGAGAGGGTCAAAACGCAGAGAGTGACAGAGTGCAGATGACTGTCTAGTCTCTATTATATGAGACAGCCTTACACAGCAGCCTGTGGCAAGGAGTAGGAAGGAAAGAAGAAGAGGATTGAAACAATGTCAGATCAGCTGTGGAACCCAATGTACAGTGGAAGTCGGAAGTTTACATATACTTAGGTTAGAGTCCTTAAATCTCGTTTTTCAATCACTCCACAAATATCTTGTTAACAAACTATAGTTTTGGCAAGTCGGTTAGGACATCTACTTTGTACATGACACAAGTCATTTTTCCAACAATTGTTTACAGATTATTTCACTTACAATTCACTGTATCACAATTCCAGTGGGTCAGAAGTTTACATACACTAAGTTGAGTGTGCCTTTAAACAGCTTAGAAAGTTCCAGAAAATGATGTCATGGTTTAGAAGCTTCTGATAGGCTAATTGACATAATTTGAGTCAATTGGAGGTGTACCTCTGGATGTATTTCAAGGCCTACCTTCAAACTTAGTGCCTCTTTGCTTGACATCATGGGAAACTCAAAATAAATCAGCCAAGACCTCAGAAAAAAAATTGTAGTCCTCCACAAGTCTGGTTCATCCTTGGGAGCAATTTCCAAATGCCTGAAGGTACCACGTTCATCTGTACAAACAATAGTACGCAAGTATAAACACCATGAGACCAAGCAGCCATCATTCGGCTCAGGAAGGAGACGTGTTCTGTCTCCTAGAGATGAACGTACTTTGGTGCGAAAAGTGCAAATCAATCCCAGAACAACAGCAAAGGACCTTATGAAGATGCTAGAGGAAACAGGTACAAAAGTATCTACATCCACAGTAAAACGAGTCCTATATCGACATAACCTGAAAGGCCGCTCAGCAAGGAAGAAGCCACTGCTCCAAAACTGCCATAAAAAAAGCCAGACTACGGTTTGCAACGGCACATGGGGACAAAGATCGTACTTTTTGGAGAAATGTCCTCTGGTCTGATGAAACAAAAATAGAACTGTTTGGCCGTAATGACCATCGTTATGTTTGGAGGAAAAAGGGGGAGGCTTGCAAGCCAAAGAACACCATCCCGACCGTGAAGCACATGGGTGGCAGAATCATGTTATGGGGTGTTTTGCTGCAAGAGGGACTGGTGCTCTAGATGGAATCATGAGGTAGAAAAATGTTGTGGATATATTGAAGCAACATCTTAAGACATCAGTCAGGAAGTTAAAGCTTGGTCGCAAATGGGTCTTCCAAATCGACAATGACCCCAAGCATACTTCCAAAGTAGTGGCAAAATGGCTTAAGGACAACAAAGTCAAGGTATTGGAGTGCCCATCACAAAGCCCTGACCTAAGTCCTATAGAAAATGTGTGGGCAGAACTGAAAGAGTGTGTGTGAGCAAGGAGGCCTACAAACCTGATTCAGTTACACCAGCTCTGTCAGGAGGAATAGGCCAATATTCACCCAAATTATTGTGGGAAGCTTGATGAAGGCTACCCGAAACGTTTGACCCAAGTTAAACAATTTAAAGGCAATGCTACCAAATACTAATTGAGTGTATGCAAACTTCTGACTCATTGGGAATGTGATGAAAGAAATGAAAGCTGAAATAAATAAATCTCTCTACTATTAATCTGACATTTCACATTCTTAAAGTAAAGTGGTGATTCTAACTGACCTAAGACAGGGACATTTAATAGGGTACAATGTCAGGAATTGTGAAAAACTGAGTTTAAATGTATTTGGCTAAGGTGTATGTTAACTTCCGACTTCAACTGTATGTCTGAGCTCTGAGAGGCTTTGTCTTCTCAACATTGGCCGCAAGCGTTTATAAGCTGCCTTTCTATTCTGCTCAGTTAAACCATAGCTTCTCTAAAACATGTTCCAAAGCAACTTCACCAACTTGGCATGTTACTATCACAGTCACATAGTTCTATCAGGGTATTCTCTGTTACTCTGCTGTCAACATACTGTATGTACGAAGGCTTTTCCACACAGTCTAGGAACTTTATCTGTTTACTAGCACTTCTCCTCATCCACCTTCACCCCTCCTCCTCACCCTACCTTCACCTTTCTTCCTCCTCACCCCATCTTCACCCCATAGCCTCTCCCTATCTCCCATCAGCAGCTCTCCCTGACATTCTCCCCTCATTGCCTCAGATAGAAGAGAAGTGGATCAGATAGTAGAGTAGTGAATCAGATAGAAGAGCATTGAATCACATAGAGTACTGAATCAGATAGTAGAGTACTGAATCAGATAGTAGAAGTGAATCAAATAGTAGAGTAGTGAATCAGATGGAAGAGTAGTAAATCAGATCGTCAGTAGATAGTAGAGTAGTGGATCAGTGGAGAGTGAGACCCAGGCTACTGCAGGCTCTTTCTGTGCCTCAAATGGCAACCTAATCCCTATATAGTGACCATAAAGCTCTGGTCAAAAGTAGTGCACTATATAGGGAATGGGGTGCCATTTGAGATGCAGCTTGGAATGAATTAGCAGTCATTACCGTCTCTCTCTCTCTGCTCTTACACAGCTCCATTCAGCTCAGCTCAGCTCTGCCTTGAGATCAGGATGCTTTGGCCAAGTAGTGTGTTTTTCCACTATGCCTTTGTTTCGGTCTTCATTTTTAAGCCAATTTGGCATCTTTCTTCTGTGCTGTGCTGTTTCTTTCTAAGCATAGTCCTATAGGGGGAAGCTGTTCTATTAGGCCTTTTGAATGATGTGTTCTGTCCTTCTGTTCTCTTCTGTTCTTCCTTTTTGTTTCCTCTCACTATCTCAACCCCATCTCAATTGGGTTGAGGTCGGGTGATTGTGGATGCCAGGTCATCTGATGCAGCACTCCATTACTCTCCTTTGTCAAAAAGCCCTTACACAGCCTATAGGTGTGTTTTGGGTCATTGTCCTGTTGAAAAACAAATGATAGTCCCACTAAGCGCAAACCAGATGGGATGGCATATCTCTGCAGAATGCTGCGGTAGCCATGCTGGTTAAATGTCCCTTGAATTCTAAATAAATCACAGACAGTGTCACCAGCAAAGCACCCCACACCATCACACCTCCTCCTCCATGCTTCATGGTGGGAACCACACATGCGGAGATCATCCATTCACCTACTCTGCGTCTCACAATGACATGGCGGTTGGAACCAAAAATCTCAAATTTGGACTCATCAGACCAAAGGACAGTTTTCCACTAGTCTAATGACCATTGCTCGTGTTTCTTGGCCCTAGCAAGTCTCTCTTCTTATTGGTGTCCTTTAGTATTGGTTTCTTTGCAGTAATTTTGACCATGAAGGCCTGATTCACGCAGTCTCCTCTGAACAGTTGATGTTGAGATGTGTCTGTTACTTGAACTCTGTGAAGCATTTATTTGGGCTACAATTTCTGAGGCTGGTAAATCTAATGAACTTATCCTCTGAAGCAAAGGCAACTCTGGGTCTTTCTTGTGGCGGTCCTCCTGAGAGCCAGTTTCATCACAGCTTGATGGTTTTTGTGACTGCACTTGAAGAAACTTTGAAAGTTCTTGAAATGATGGACTGTCGTTTCTCTTTTCTTATTTGAGGTGTTCTTGCCATAATATCTACATCTCCCATTATTTTACCAAATAGGTCTATCTTCTGTGTACCCCCCCAGCACAGCTGATAAATGAAATGCATTCCAGGTGACTACCTCATGAAGCTGGTTGAGAGAATGCCAAAAATGTGCAAAGCTGTCATCAAGGCAAAGGGTGGCTACTTTGAAGAATCTCAAATATAAAATATATTTTGATTTGTTTAACACTTCTTTGGTTACTACATGATTCCATATATGTTATTTCATAGTTTTGATGTTTTCACAATTCTTTTACAATGTAAAACCCTTGAATCAGTAGGTGTGTCCAAACTTTTGGGGTTCAATTCCCCGACGGGGAGGAAGGAGTAGGCTGTCCTTGTAAATAAGAATTTGTTCTTAATTGCCTTGCCTAGTTATATAAAGGTTACACTAAGAGCAGAACATTTCTGCACCCACATTTTTTTTTATTCTAGTCTAACCAATACCCAAACGGAGATTAAGTGAAAATAAAAATCTCATTGATTTATTAAGACCAGTCCCCATGCTTGTCTCAGAGCAGCGCAAAAAGGTGCTAAAATAGTTGGAGGCTTTTCATTCAAATCCTACTGCTTCTAACTTCAATATGCTCTTTAAATAAATAAGACCTACACCACTTTTAACAGCACATTACTCAACACTAGTGAGACTCATGTCGCCTACGGTAGGCCTACAGTATATTGAAAAATATAACGTGACTCTCCGCCAATAGTTAAATATAGAGGATAGGAGGATTCTAAATTAAAACCAAAAGCTGCCTCATGGGTCTCCCAGTGGCGGCCGACACGGGTATCGAACCTGCATCAGCCAGTTAAGTTCTTTTATACATGTCTAGGCTCCGAAGAAGTAGACTCCAATTAAGCCCTGTTGTTTGTAAAGTCAAATTAAAATGAAGATTATTGTTGAAATGAATTGGTCGACTGGTGTAGATTTTCTCCATCTGTTGGTGTGCAACACTTGCATAACAAGTTAGCTATATTTTCAGCACCAGCCACTGTTCACCTCCTATTGATTGTGCTGTGGTTGCCACCAGTTTATTTTAATGTAACCTTTATTTAACTAGGCAAGTCAGTTAGGAACAAATTCTTATTTACAATGAAGGCCTACCCCGAATGACGCTGGGCTAATTGTGCCCCGCCCTATGGCATTCCCAATCACGGTTGGATGTGAAACAGCCTGTATTCGAACCAGGGACCGTAGTAATGCCTCTTGCACTGAGATGCAGTGCCTTAGAAAGGTCAAAACAAATAATTTGTTGCAAGTTGGGGAGGGGGATTTTTCACACCTAGCTCGGCTATTAGACAATTCTTTAGTAAAGGTTGAATAGTCTTTTGTTCAGCTAATAGCCCATCCTAGAAACGTTGTTTGCAGACTTCACAGTCTGCTACAGTAAGTACGCTTGTGAAAAACAAAATGTCTCCAGATGTCGAAACACAGAATATCTAAGAGGATTTTATATAATTATAATGTGGAGTTAATAATAATAATAATAATAATAATACCTTTCCCCTTTCCACTTGTTATTTAGACCGGATTGTTACTCTCATCTCGATCCTCGCTCTCTTCCACACGTCATTCTCCGCCTGAGTGGCTCGCTTGTGGGTGTGCAGGCAGGATATGGCAGCAACTTTGATTGTGCGTCAAAAAATCAGCATATTAAGTATGTATGAAGGTCTGGTTATTCACAGGCAAATAGTAATATGCTCTAAACCACTCTGGTGGCAAACTTGCTGCTCTGTTTTCAATTGTCCACATGGGTGGGAGAACCTATTCAGGTAAGTAAATACATTTAAAAAATGTTTTAAAAAACGATGTATGATTGGCTTCAGTAACTAGCTACACTGCATTTTAACTCAAATGAGCTGCCAACGTAGCTAGCTAGTTTACATGCTGTATACACAACTAGCTAAGTTAATTACATTTGACCAGCTACCTCACTTCATATTAGCTAGCTATCCTGATATATTTAACACCGTAAAATACATGTGTAGGTAGCTAGCTAACAGCCATGGAGGAGAGTGAAAGGATAGCAGGCCCAGCTGTCAAAGTGAGAGAGTGGGATATTCTGGATAGAGACGGTACTTTTGTGTAGTTCCAGTCCTTAGAAGTGAGGACAGAGAACATCGTATTCAGTGCTGTCTAATTTGAGTATAATGAAGTCTGTTTCTTGTGAGGTTTTCTGTCCTCGGATACAGAGAGCTGTTAAAGCCTGTCTGCAGATAAAGAGGTCCCAACGAAGAGCAGCGGTTCTCAGTCCTGGTCCTGGGGACTCAAAGGGGTGCACATTTTTATTTTTGCCTAAGCACTACACAGCTAATTCAAATGATCAAGTCATCATCAAGCTTCAAGTGGTATTTATGTATTCATTTGTGACGCAATCCTTGATATGATCCTGCTATTGCCACATGCTACAGATGCACATGTATCTATCTATCCCAATGTTATAATGATTTGTTATAAGGGATATTATACTTTAGTAATAACCAATTATCTAGTCATGTAAAAGTCTAATAATGACATTATATTCTATTGTTTGTCCTCATGTGTCTGTTTTTTAGCATAAAGTACCACTTAGTGTGGACACCAGGTGAGACCACACACACACAGATTCCTGTTGAACACAGTCTCTTTAACCACATTATATTCTCAATAACAGTCTCTCTCCTTCACTTCATCCCTCTCCCCCTTCTCCCTAAATCCTCTTGGTTATATCAGCTGTGTTGGTGAACCCCTTCCGCATCTGAACTAGCTGACATAGAGGGCACAGCATGATCATAGGTGAGAGGTCACTTGGTTGGGTCAACAGAAGTATTATTAACCTCTTGTCGGTCGCCTAGGATAGGGGGCGCTACAGCGATTTTTGAAAAAAATTCGTGCCCATTTTAAACGGCCTCCTACTCAAACTCAGAAGCTAGGATATGCATATAATTAACCTGTTATGGCTAGGGGGCAGTATTTTCACGGCTGGATAAAAAACGTACCCGATTTAATCTGGTTACTACTCCTGCCCAGTAACTAGAATATGCATATAATTATTGGCGTTGGATAGAAAACACTCCAAAGTTTCTAAAACTGTTTGAATGGTGTCTGTGAGTATAACAGAACTCAAATGGCAGGTCAAAACCTGAGAGATTCCTTTACAGGAAGTGGCCTGTCTGACCATTTCTTGAACTTCTTTTCCATCTCTATCTTTTACAAAGGATCTCTGCTCTAACGTGACACTTCCTACGTCTTCCATGGGCGCTCAGAGCCCGGGAAAAACCTGAATGTCGTCATCCCAGCCCCAGGCTGAAACACATTATCGCCTTTCTCAAGTGGCCGATCAAGGGACTGTGGGCTTAGGCGCGTGCCCTGGCCGCCCCCGTCTTTGTGATTTTTCCTCTGTTTGCCGAAAAGGAGATTCCCGGTCGGAATATTATCGCTTTTTTACGAGATAAATTGCATAAAAATTGATTTTAAACAGCGGTTGACATGCTTCGAAGTACGGTAATGGAATATTTAGATTTTTTTTGTCACGAATTGCGCCATGCGCACGACCCTGATTTACCATTTCGGATAGTTTCTGGAACGCACGAACAAAACGCCGCTATTCAGATATAACGATGGATTATTTGGGACCAAACCAACATTTGTTATTGAAGTAGCAGTCCTGGGAGTGCATTCTGACGAAGACAACAAAGGTAAGAACATTTTTGTTATAGTAAATCTGATTTTGGTGAAGGCTAAACTTGCCGGGTGTCTAAATAGCTAGCCCGTGATGGCTGGGCTATGTACTTAGAATATTGCAAAATGTGCTTTCACCAAAAAGCTATTTTAAAATCGGACATATCGAGTGCATAGAGGAGTTCTGTATCTATAATTCTTAAAATAATTGTTATACTTTTTGTGAACGTTTATCGTGAGTAATTTAGTAAATTGTTAGTAAATTGCCCGGAAGTTTGCGGGGGGGTATGCTAGTTCTGAACGTCACATGCTAATGTAAAAAGCTGTTTTTTGATATAAATATGAACTTGATTGAACAAAACATGCATGTATTGTATAACATAATGTCCTAGGGTTGTCATCTGATGAAGATCATCAAAGGTTAGTGCTGCATTTAGCTGTCTTCTGGGTTTTTGTGACATTATATGCTAGCTTGAAAAATGGGTGTCTGATTATTTCTGGCTAGGTACTCTGCTGACATAATCTAATGTTTTGCTTTCGCTGTAAAGCCTTTTTGAAATCGGACAGTGTGGTTAGATAAAGGAGAGTCTTGTCTTTAAAATGCTGTGAAATAGTCATATGTTTGAAAAATTGAAGTTTTTGTATTTTTGAGGAATTTGTAATTCGCGCCACGCCTATCATTGGATATTGGAGCAGGTGTTCCACTAGCAGAACGTATAGATGTAAGAGGTTAATACTTGTGGATAGAAAACACCCTAAAGTTTCTAAAACTGTTTGAATGGTGTCTGTGAGTATAACAGAACTCATATGGCAGTCAAAACCCCGAGACCGATCGTAACAGGAAGTGGAATTCTGAATTGCGAACTTCATCACTTTGCCTATAAATCACACCGTGAGCAATGGTTCATTGAGCACTTCCTATTGCTTCCACTAGATGTCCCCAGTCTTTACAAAGTGGTTTGAGTCTCCTACTGTGAAAACTGACAGAATGAGACGCTGTGGAAAGTGGTCACATGGAGAGGGCCATCACCATTATGACGCCGGCACCCCTGGCTACCCTCCCCTTTTGAAACGTTTAGAAAGACAATGCAATCGTCCCCCTTGAATCTTATTGGAGCTCTGGTTGAAAAAGGCCCTAAAGATTTATGTTATACAACGTTTGACATGTTTGAACGAACCTAAATAAAATTTAAAAAAAGCATTTTATTGAAAGAGGAGTCCCGCGTCCGACGGAGCTTTTGGAGCAGCCTTCAGAAGGCGCTAACAAGAACAAGCTATTGGGACGTAAAGGATTAACTTTTTCGAACAAAAATACATTTGTTGTGGACCTGGGATTCCTGGAAGTGCTTTCTGATGAAGATAATCAAAGGTAAGGGATTATTGACAATAGTATACAAGAGTAGATTTGATATGCGATTGTTCCAAGATGGCGCTGACCTGTAACGGTAGCCTATTTTTCTGAGTATCGCATCCCCTTTTATCGCAAAGTGTGATTACCCAGTAAAGTTATTTTTAAATCTGGCATTACAGGTGCTTTCAAGAGATATTAATCTATAAATCTTAGAATGACAATATTACATTTTAAAAATGTTTTCGAATAGTAATTTAGTAAATTGTAGCGCTGTTTCACCGGATGCATTTGAGGGAAAATAGTTAGTCAACGTCACGCGCCGATGTAAAATGCTGTTTTTATATATAAATATGAACTTTATCGAACAAAAGAATGCATGTATTGTGTAACATGATGTCCTAGGAGTGTCATCTGATGAAGATTGTCAATGGTTAGTGCTGCATTTAGCTGTTTTTTGGTTATTTGTGATGCATGTGGTTGGTCGGAAAATGGCTATGTGGCTACTTTTACGATATACTCCTCTAACATAATCTAATGTTTTGCTTTTGCTGTAAAGCCTTTTTGAAATCGGACAACGTGGTTCGATTCAGGAGAGGTGTATCTATAAAACGATATAACATAGTCCTATATTTGAAAAAAATATATATTACATTTGGTTATGCTAATGGCGATAGGGTTTTTCGCTGGATGTCCGCTGGATGTCCGTCCCGCGTACGGGACGACCCCGACAAGAGGTTAAAGAGATGCTTTACATTGAAATACAGATAGAGATGTAGTAATCCCAGAGTTAATGATCCAAGGTCAGTTTTGCATTTCACCTCCTGATGATTATGATGACTGACAGTGTTAGAATAAAAAAAACAAGGCTTAATCATGCTCTTTCTCTCTCTCTCTACATCTGTCTCTCGTCTGCAGGTATGTTGATGTGAGGGAGGAAGACATTCCCGTCATCGCCACCTCACCCACTCTTAAGATAACCTTCGGGCCAACTGGGGACCCAAGGCTGGTTAGGAGACACCGCTAGAGACACTATGTAATTGTGATGAACTGAGAGAATATTAGGGTAGCACTGTAATTCATTAATCATATGCTGTCTTCCCTGCGCCTCTGTTTTACCTCTTTCCCTTTCTGCCTTTTACACCTCTCTCCCCACCTCCTCTTTCTTTCTCTTTTTTTATAATGCACACTGTATGTGCATTGAAGTACAGATTGAACTTGTATTTATAACAAAATATTAGAATTATAATATTTATAATGCATGTATTATGTATTTATAACACCTGGATAATGAACTTTCAATAAAGCGTTTCACATTCTCCACTGGTTGAAATTAAGTATCTCATTGAAATACTACACCTTTCCTGTGTCCTCAGATTAATAAGAGATGAAGGGAGTCAGATACGCATAGGAGGTGTAGTGTACTGTTTTTTGTTCTGAATGTATGAATTACAAATCAGCCTTTACTTACATCATGTTTCTAGTCTATTGCATAGTTACAATGTGGAATCATTGATTCCCAGGAGCAGGAGTGGTGAACAATGTTGAAGTGTATAATTGTAATACATACATGCAGACACAGCATCATTCAAAGAATGGAGTTTGATACACCTGGTATTGGATATGACTGAAAAATAATGTCTCACAGAGATTCATACCTGAACCGCACCTTTATTTGCCAAGGAAGAGTACATGATCAGTGAATATATACAATGTACAGGCTACAATGTGGGAATCTCATGCGTAGTAATAACTACATGTATATAGGACTTGCATCCTTGGCACAATAAAGTTATTATATTCTACTCAATCCATAGGCTTCATTAATGCCATTCAGATACATCCATAGGCATACAGTTATTTTATCCTCCACTACACAATAAGCAAGTACATAGATAGCTAGCTATGTTACTTCAGCTGCATTGCAAGGAAAATATAAGCAAGGCAAGCTTACGCAATTGGAGATTCAATTTGCAGTAAATGCTTTAGCTAGCTAGATTCTTACATCCACTGTTTCAATAGACGACAGCCTGGTTTGCTGGTTTTCTCAGGAGTCCCAAAACATTAAACAACACGAATTACAATTTCATACTAATTTCATAACACTAGCTAGCTAGCTGGCTAATGTTAGCTAGTCTGGCTAAATAGTAATTTTCGTAAATTAACTTTATGACCAACAAATATGCACAATCGTTTGTCTCTACATTAACAACATATTCCTCTCAATTGTAAATTTTTTGCTTGACTCGTTATGACATTATAACTACTTATATTTGCTACCCCCGTAATGTTTTGTCAGCCATCTTTGCTGAAGAAAGTCACCTGCGACGGGTGGCTCACGTCAAATTCGTCATTGGAACCACTCGATATGATTGGTCATATAAAAACCTTGGGACCCAAATGCATAATGAGTGCTCTAACTCCCCCTTGCGGTGGTCTGGAGCAATGAAGCCGTGATGCTGGGTACCTCTAAGTCCTGCGGTGTAAACTCACAACTTTTAAAGGAGGGACCACTGTAGCAATAAATATAAGCCTTGCTCAGTGGGCACAGTTGGTTGTCATGACATTTTCTGCTGGGAAGAAGTGTGTGTGTCTCTTATCTTTTACTATTGAGCCCTCGTCAAAGATACATTTCAATGCATAAACTTGTACTTACAAATCGCAAATAAATCAAAGTTGAACTTGTGTCTCTGTGTACGTAGTCTGTCATTGGGACAGAGAAGGAAGTGACAGTAGGGATTTGAAGAGATATTTACCTGTCCATCATGCCAATACAGTCCTGCAGTCTGGGTCCAATACACCTGGATGAGGGAAAGGAACAACACACAGAGTTAATGAAGTAACAGAATAAATCAGTCAATCATCCATGAGATCACAATCAATCAATCACTTGACTGGACATTGGCCTTGAGTGTCTGTATCAGTGTCTTGAATATGTCTTATATCTCCTAGACCTGTGTCTGTATGTTCTGTCAACAGAAAAAAAAACAGTCATGTCAGACAGTCCCAGAGATGAAGGGGAGTCCGGAGTCAGGACGTTAGGGAGTCAGGACGTTAGGGAGTCAGGACGTTAGGGAGTCAGGACGTTAGGGAGTCAGGACGTTAGGGAGTCAGGACGTTAGGGAGTCAGGACGTTAGGGAGTCAGGATACTGCATGGTGAGGCTATTTGATGTTTAGAGGGAAAGGAATGGTAACAGAGAGGATCTTTGATTCTATTTCAGTCTGTCTGAACTGAAGGGCTGCCTGGGATAGAGTGTCAAGATGGCATTTCCACTGCATTGTGTTCTTTAACAATGTCGTTATGTGTACATGGAGTAGTGAGCTGCCAGCCTGCCGCTCAGCAGGAAATAGAACAAAGACGTGACAGGGCCAGCCCGGTGAACTGACTGACTGCAATACCAAAAGATATCTGCCCCTTCCTTCTGCAGCTGAAAATTACAATCGTAGGATTCACAGCACTCAAAGAGCAGATCGAGAGTGGAATTTCTCCCTCTTTCCCTCTCCCCCTCCCTCCCTCCCTCCCTCCCTCCCTCCCTCCCTCCCTCCCTCCCTCCCTCCCTCCCTCCCTCCCTCCCTCCCTCCCTCCGTCTCTCTCTCTTTGTCTTGCTCTCTCTTTTGCTCTCTTTCTCTTTCTCTGTGTCCCTGTCTCTCTCTCTCTATCTCATGCTCTAGCCCTTCTATTTCTCTCTCTCCCTCCCTCTCTCTCTATTTCTCTCTCCCTCTCTCTCTATTTCTCTGTCTCTCTCTCTGTCTATTTCTCTGTGAAGTAAACAATAAACAAAAGTGAGAAGAAATTAAAAACAACAAAGGTTTCAAAAGGATTAAGTCATTACAAACATTATATTATCAGATATGTACAGTGTTTTTAACAATGTGCACAAAGTTGTAGTACGAATATGTTGTTTGTGCTCCACTGGTTGTCCCGTTTTCATGGCAACAGGTCAAAAACCTTGCTGCTGTGATTGCACATTGCGGTATTTCGTCTAACAGATATGGGTGTTTATCAATGTTTGATTTGTTTTCTAATTCTTTGTAGGTCAGTGTGATCTGTGGGAAATACAGTATGTGTCTCTGATATGGTCATACCTTTACCAGGAAGTAAGGAAGTGCATCTCAGTTTCCACCTCATTTTGTGGGCAAAGGGCACGTACTGTAGCCTTGCTTTCTGTCGAGAGCCAGGTCTGCCTATGGCGGCCACTCTCAATAGCAAGGCAGTTAATGTACACAGTCTGTACATAGTCAAGGATTTTCTTCATTTTGGGTCTATCCCAGTGGTCAGGTATTCTGCCACTGTGTATTCTCTGTTTAGGGCCAGACAACTTTCCAGTTTGCAAACATTTTTGGTTGATTCTTTCCAGTGTATCAAATAGTTATATTTGTGTGTTCTTATAATTTGGTTAGGTCTAATTGTGTTGCTGTCCTGGGGCTCTGTGGGGTCTGTTTGTGTTTGTGAACAGAGCCCCAGAACAAGATGGCTGAGGGGACTCTTCTCTAGGTTAATCTGTAGATGAGGGCTTTGTGTTGGAACGTGTGGGCATCACTTCCTTTTAGGTGATTGTAGAATTTAACAGCTTTTTTCTTGATTTTGATAATTAGCAGGTATAGTCCTAATTCTGCTCTGCCTGCATTGTTTGGGGTTTTGCATTGTACATGAAGGATAGTTTTGCTGAATTCTGCATGCAGTCTCAATTGGGTGGTGAGTGGACTCCAGACCTCACAACGTTAGAGAGCAATGGGTTCTATAACTGATTTAAGTATTTTTAGCCAGATCCTAATTGGAATGTCAATTTTTATAATTATTTTGATGGCATAGAAAGCCCTTCTTGCCTTGTCTCTTCGTTCACAGCTTTGTGGAAGTAACCAGTGGTGTTGATGTTTAAGCCGCGGTAGGTATAATTCTTTGTGTGCTCTAGGGCAACGGTGTGTAGATACAATTTGTATTTGTTGTCCTGGCAACTGGTCTTTCTTTGGGACACCATTATTTTTGTGTTTCTGAGATTTACCATCAGGGTCCAGGTCTGACATAATCTGTGCAGGCAAACAAAACAGGCCCTCCTTGGTTGGAGACAGAAGCACCAGATCATCTGCAAACAGTAACAATTTTACTTCAGAGTCTATTAAGGTGAGGCCGGGTGCTGCAGACTGTTTTAGTGCCCTCGCCAATTCTTTGATAGATATGTTGAAGAGGGTGGGGCTCAAGCTGCATTCTTGTCTCACACCACGGCTCTGACGAAACAAGTATATGTGTTTATTGCCAATTTTAACTGCACATTTGTTATTTGTAAAAATGTATTTCATAATCGTGTAAGTTTTCTCCCCAACACCACTTTCCATCAATTTGTATAGCAGACCCTCATGCCAAACTGAATCAAAAGATTTGTTGAACTCAACAAAGCATGAGAAGACTTCCCTTTTGTTTTTTTGTCAATTAGGGAGTGCAGGGTGTATTTGTGGTCTGTCGTCTGATATTTTGGTAAGAAGCCAATTTGACATTTGCTCAGGAAATGTTGGAGTCTGCTGTTGCAGAGGATCTTTCCGTGGTTACTGTTGACGCAGATTCCAATGTAATTATTGGGGTCAAATTTGTCTCCACTTTTGTGGATTGGGGTGATCAGAACTTGGTTCCACATGAGCTGAGGATAATTATGAAGAGTTTAAGAATAGCCAATTTGAATTTGTGATCTGTATATTTTATCATTTAGTTTAGTATATCATCAACACCACAGGCCTTTTTGGGCTGGAGGGTTTGTATTTTATCCTGTAATTCATTCAATGTAATTAGAGAATCCAGTGTGTTCTGGTAGTCTTTAATAGCTGATTCTAAGTTTTGCAAATTATCATGTAAATGTAAATGTGTTTGCTCTTGGTTATACGTTACAGTGCCTTCAGAAAGTTTTTTTTATGCACAATACCCAACAATGTCAAAGTGGAATTATGCTTACCAACATTTTTACAAATGTATAAAACATTTGCTTAAATGTATTGAGTCAATAAGTATTTAACCCCTTTGTTATGGCAAGCCTAAATAAGTTCAGGAGTAAACATGTGCTTAACAAGTCACATAAAAAGTTGCATGGACTCACTCTGTGTGCAATAATAGTGGTAGACATAATTTTTGAATTACTACCTCATCTCTGTACCCTTCACATACAATTATCTGTAAGGTCCCTTAATCGAGCATTCAACCACAAATACCAGGGAGGTTTTCCAATGTCTCGCAAAGATGGGCACCTATTGGTAGATGGGTAAAACAGACATTGAATTAGGTTAGTATTGTTGATCCAGACATTGAATGTCCCTTTGAGCATGGTGAAGTTATTAATGACACTTTGGATGGTGCATCAATACACCCAGTCACTACAAAGATACTGGCGTCCTTCCTAACTCATTTGCTGGAGAAGAAGGAAACCAATGAGTGATTTATTTCACCATGAGGCCAATGGTGACTTTAAAACACTTACAGTTTTAATGTATGCGATAGGTGAAAACTGAGGATGGATCAACAATACTAACCTAATTCACAGAGTGAAAAGAAGGAAGCCTGTACAGAATATAAATATTCCAAAAGATGCATCCTTTTGTTAACAAGGCACTAACGCAATATTACAAAAAAATGTGGCAAAGCAATTCACTTTTTGTCCTGAATTCAAAGTGTTACATTTGGGGCAAATCCAATACAACACATTACTGAGTACCACTCTACAATTTTCAAGCATAGTGGTGGCTGCACCATGTTATGGGTATGCTTGTAATCATTAAGGACTGGGGAGTTTTTCAGGATAAAACAGAAAAGGAGCTAATCACAGTCAAAATCCTAGAGGAAAACCTGGTTCAGTCTGCTTTCCAGCAGACACAGAGATTAATTTAACTTTAAGCTGGACAATAACCTAAAACACAAGGTCAAATCTACACTGGAGTTGCTTACCAAGAAGTCACTGAATGTTCTTGAGTGGCCGAGTTACAGTTTTGACTTAAATCTACTGAAAATCTATGGCAAGACCTGAAAAGTGTTGTCTAGCAATGATCAACAATCGATTTAAATGAGCTTGAAGCATTTTGAAAATAATAATTGGCAAGTGTTGCGCAATCCAGGTGTTGAAAGCTCTCAGAGACTTACCCAGAAAGACTCACAGCTGTAAAGTATTGACTCATGGGTGTGAATACTTACGTAAATGAGATATTTCTGTATTTCATTTTCAATAACTTTGAAAACATTTCTAAAAACATGTTTTCACTTTGTCATTATGGGTTATTGTGTAGACGGTTGGGAAAAAGAAATACATTGAATTCAGGATGGAACACAACAAAATGTGGAATAAGTCAAGAGGTATCAGCACTTTCTGAAGGCACTGTATATGGCCAAAAAGATTGGAGAATTGGTTTATCCATACATGTTGGATAGATAGCTTTCATGTTGTTGTTTATCTAATGTGTTCCAATTTTCCCAGAAGTGATTCATACTAGGGTTACATCACATCGAGCTGTTTTCTGACATGCTATTCCTTATTTTTCTTTGTGTATTTCTGTACTGTTCTAGTGTTTACCCATACTGAAGGCATACGTTCTGGTTTTCTGGGTCTCTGAGTTTTCTGTTGGATAGGATTCTACATACATTTTTTGGCATTCTTCAATAAACCATTTCTCAAAAACGTAGCTGATAGATGAAATATACTGTTAAGTCTTCCTACTGCTAAGTTTACACCTTCTTTATTGCAGGGAAACATTTTGTCCAGGAAGTTGTCTAGTAGGGAATGCATTTATTGTTGGCCAATAGTTTTTTGGCAGGTTTCTACACTACCCTCCTTCCATCTATAGCATTTCTTATTAAAATCATGCAGTTTGTTCGGCTTCGATACCTCATGATTGTGTATTGCTCTTTTCAAGTAGACTGTGATTTTGCTGTGGTCTGATAGGGGTGTTCGTTGGCTGACTGTGAACGCTCTGAGAGACTCTGGGTTGAGGTCAGTGTTAAAGTAGTCTACAGTACTACTACCAAGGGATGAGCTGTAGGTGTACCTACCATAAGAGTCCCCTCAAAGCCTACCATTGACTATGAATAGACCCAGCATACGACAGAGCTGCAAAAGTTGAGACCCATTTTTGTGTGTTGTTTTGACGTAGTTGTATCTAGGTGCTTGTCCTCCTGTGTGCTAAGGGAGTCGGGTTCTTGCCCGTTTCTGGTGTTGAGGTCATGTACATGTCCCTGTGCCTGGAAATGGTTGATCTTGGTCTTTGTTGCTCAGCTCACCGCCTGGGCATCTGTCTCTCTCTTTCTCTCGCACCAGGGTGTTTTGCAGTTCATGTGTGTGCGTGCATGGGTGCGTATGTGTGTGTATGTGTTTCTATCATCCGTAGAGTCTACAGACACTGATAAACCTTGGCTGGATACGGGTTCACAGTTATATGTGAGATCAGCACCTAGAGGAGCATAGCAGTGTGTGTGCGTATGTGCGTGCATTGCTAACATGCGTGCATCCGTGTGTGTGTGTACTTGCCCGGTACTTTCCCGGGCTTTGTGCTTTACTCTGCTACTGATGAATTCAAAGTGTGTGTGTGTGTGTGTGTGTGTGTGTGTGTGTGCGCGCACGTGTGTGTGTGTGTGTGTGTGTGTGTGTGTGTGTGTGTGTGTGTGTGTGTGTGTGTGTGTGTGTGTGTGTGTGTGTGTGTGTGTGTGGTGTGTGTGTGTGTGTGTGTGTGTTGTGCAAAATAATGATCCAGAGAGCTGTTGTGTTGTGGATGAAACAGAGCATGAACCAGAAATTGTTTTCCTCTTGTTATAATGTTGACATTGGCCTTACAATGGGGATCATGTACTCTGTCCTTCTAGGATCGTTAGTCATTCAGACTGCTGATGCGATACGCAACAACAACGCAAACGTGCACATGCTGCTGGAAGCCAAGACACAGACATACAGTATATAGAATGTAGCTCACCCCTGAGTGCAGTTAGAGTGACAGGGATGACACTCGTTGTTGGCCTCGGCATATTTAAAGATGAAGCTGTTGGCCCCCTGAAGGCCGTCGGGACACTTATCCACACAGTTAGGACCATCTTTAAAGTGGAGACACTTCACACAGTGATCCGGACCCTGAGAGAGACAGAGAGAAAGTGAGGGAGAGACAGAGGGAGAGAGAGGGGGAGGAAGATAAATATTAGTGATATGATAGTAATAGGAAAGGAGAGCAAGCAAGGACAGGGGAGAAAGGTTGAGTGAGAGAAACAGAGAGATAACAGAGAGATATGAGAGATGAGACAGAGAGAGATAGAGAGAGAGAAAAAAGAGGGAGCGAGAGAGAAGGGGAGAGAGAAAGAGGGATAAAGACGAGCGATATAATAGTAGAGGAGAGAAGATTGTGGGAGCGAGGAAAGGAGGAAGACGAGACGCATAAAACACCAGCAAGTAGAGCTGGAGATAATAACCATCCCTCACAGCACACACAATGACCATAACAATCAGCACAGACACCATTTATGAGGTTAATATGGGCTAGAAGAGGCAAGGGAAGGGGAGGGAATAGAGGGAGGCAGGGAGGGAGTAGACAGAGGCAGGGATGAAGGGAGGCAGCTGAGGGGACCTCACTGTATGGGTCTGTATGGGTATCAATAAAGGCAACAGAGAGAGCTCAACAGGGAACAATATCCCTTAAGGTGCAGAACAGAACAGAACAGAAATAAATACATATGCATCGTTATGTGGAGGTGTTTTGTGCAAATGTGCACATATGTACGAGTGGGTCTGAGAGGATGTGTGTGTAAGTGCTCGTGTGTGTGTACTGTAGGCATAAATATGCAAATTAAGTACATTCACAGTTATAACAATGAAGCTGGTACTCAATTAGTTGTTTTATGAGTGTTATACCCATGGCGTTGAAAGGCAAAGGCTTTACTATAGCCAGTAACCTCATCTCATCTCACAGCCAAACTAATTTATTTGAGACTGCAGCAAACACAGTGCATCATGGTCTACCACAACATACTGCACCCCTGTTGCCAAAACACCCCATGTAAACTCATCTCTTATTGGTAACCTTGGACTCACACAATAATAATGGCATGGCAATGACAGCTACTCTTCCTTAGTGATGTTGTCCATCGTTGTATCACTAGCTAGCGCTCAACAATGTACACCATGCACATCATCCCCATGAGAGAGAAAGAGAGAGAGAGAGAGAGAGAGAGAGAGAGAGAGAGAGAGAGAGAGAGAGAGAGAGACAGCGAGAGAGAAAGAGAGAGACAGAGACAGAAACAGACAAACAGAGAGACAGAGGGAGAGAGAGAAAGAG